>NW_015653483.1:411117-457062 GCF_001515625.1 Sinocyclocheilus rhinocerous
CTTTATCAGATAAAAATGAAAATGTCATCGAAACTTTTCTGAAGACGGTCAATTCCCTTCAGAGATACATTCATATAAAACACCCACGACGTGTTTTGATTTTGAAACGTGCAGTGCTCATGTTTATTCAACGAAGTCAAACGGCACAAATAAATCAATGTATGGGAAACACTGGTAATGTATATCGAAATATCGGAAATGTGTTTAAAAATCATATCACCGTTATTGAAAAAAATTATATCGCGATACATATTGATTTTGAATTATTGTCCAGCCCTAGTTCTATCCATGAGCAGGTCATCATATATAATGCAGTTGTGAGTTGAGTTGACAGCAGTTAGTCTTTTCTAGCTTGCTAATACCATCCTACTAATGTTTATTTTAGATCTCCTGGCCTCATCCTTCTCTCTCTCTCTCTCTCTCTCTCTCTCTCTCTCTCTCTCTCTCTCTCTCTCTTTATATATATATATATATTGATAGAGCATTTTTAACTGGAAATAGCAAAAGCAATGTCATGGGTTCAGTTCCCAAGGAATGCATGTACTGAAAAAATGTATGTATACTACTGTTCAAAAGTTTGGGATCAGTAAGATTTTTCTATGTTTTTGAGGGAAGTGTCTAATGCTCACCTTTTATTTATTTAATCAAAAATTCAGTAAAATAGCAATATTGTAAAATATTATTACTATCTAAAATAACACTTCAATTTGAATATATTTTGGAATGTAATTTTAGCAGTACTCCAATTTTCAGTGTCACATGATCCTTCAGAAATCATTCTAATATGCTGATTTGGTGCTCAAGAAACATTTATTTACACTTATTATTTTAAAAGCTATCCCTTTGATTTTAAGAACTAGCCCTTTAAAACTGAAATACCTACATTTGCATTGACCACATATGACGAAGCCACTAGTACAGGCTTATGTCACTAGCAAAGGTCAACAGACTTTCATAAAGACGTAAATGAACACCTTCCCATTAACTGGACATTGATTTCTCCTAGAATGAGATGCCCTTTCCAATGAAAGTAAACCTCTTGATGTCTGCATGTATTTTTCTTCTGCTTCTATAGAACACACAATGTTAGGTTAAATGTGCCCCTTCAGGCTATGAGCCCTTGAAAGAGATCTGTAGATTGGGTAACAGCTCTGCAGGGACCCTGACCACTGCAAGCCCTCGTGTTCCCTCTTTCTAAAGTAGCAATCAATGGTTTCTACCTTCTGCCTTGAGCCAGCAGGAAGATAAACAGGGGTTCTAGGTAGAGAGCAGGCTGGCTGTGGCCCTCTCAGCATGAATTCCTAATATCTTACATAATCCCTCCATGTTACCGGACAGCACAGAGGCTATATTGGTAGAGATGGCACAGGGTTTCATTAGGAACACAAGGCTTTTGTTGGCACACTTGAACATCTTCCAGGGACCGGGAGAGATCAAGGGCTAAATTTGAGATGAATAATATATATCATTTTCACTGAGATTAATTAAACTATTATTGTAAAATATGGGCTCCAGCAGCCAATAATTGGGGTTGACAAAGCGTCCTAAAAACAAAGAAACTGACTGTCTTATACAGTCTTCGTCTGTTACAGAGGCCTCTGTTAGGATAACAACAAAGCAGTAAGTAAACATGCTTTGTAAGATTGCACTGAGTTTAGATTTCATTACTGGTTTACATTGGTTACGCATGGTTTATAATTTCATTATGAGAATGCAGCTTATTTTTCCTTTCAGATCTCAAGATTAATGCACAAGTGAGCTTATTCTTGGGGGAAATGGACAAAACTAAATTCTGAAGGACACTGTGGAAGTGAATAATACTCTACTGATAAAAAATAAAAAATTTCCAAATGATTCATCTAGCAGCAAATATGAAACTATTAGAAACCGAGAAGTTATTTTAAACTGTAGGAGGTAACAAATGTTGTATACATTGCTCTGTGAACTGCAGTTTATGAAAAGGAGTAGTTCAATGCTCATTTTAGTTTCATTTATGCATTTGACACCTTTATCCAAAGCGAGCTACTTTGCATTCAAGGTATACATTTTATCAGTTGACAAATTTCTTTGGAATTAAACCCCTGAACTTAGCATTGTTAGCGTCATGCTCTACTAAATTGGTAGATGCATACACTTGGTCACTTTTAAAATCAGTTGAAAAATTTTATTCCAAATGGTTCAGAGACTGAGACTTCTCCTTAGGCTAAAAATATTTTCAAAATTGACCCCTTAATTTCGGGAAAAAATTTGAAAAACCTCTATATGTGGGTAACATTGGGCAAAAAGACAAAGGATACAAATACATTTTATTTTAAAACAAGCTTTTTTGTCAATTTTGTAAGTCAAAATGTGAGATTTTTGTCTTGCTTATTTTGAGGGATGTTGACTTAACATGGAAGTATGGGTATCCTGATTTGACATAGACTGACCTATACTGTGATTGGTAATTACTGTACTGTATATCAAGATGATTGCTGTTTAGTAATATTTAGTGAGAGTTCAGTGTTTGTTCAAATATTGGGATAAATGCCGAAATTTCAGTGACTCAAGTATATTGATATCATTTTTAAACCTTTTTCACTGTGTACCCATTGATAAGCAGTTATTGAAAGTTTAGCACCAACTGCACAACTTTTCTATTAACTAAAATGATGCAGCAGTCAATGCTGCATTTATCTCATACTAAATTCCTTTCCACAATCTATTCCACATATCTTAAATTCAACGTTTCTCTTTGTTGCAGCAACAGAAAGCCTGAATCAATTGCTCACTTGTGCGCTAATGAGAGATCAATAAACATTGTAGCTCTCCACTTCTACGAGTGCGTTCACCTGTTTACCCCAGAACCCATCTCATCAGCTTCGTTTTCTACACCACACGCAGCACATCGGAATTACTGTATGCCGAAGTCAGCATGACAACGAATAGATTATGGAATTAGCAACCACACATGGCGATCACAGGGAGACTAAATTGCTGTCTGTTTAGGACACAGCTTAGCAGGATTAGAATTTTTCGTTAAACCATAAAACAAGCAGACAGTCATTAATTATGGCTGAGCATTCAAGATCGGTCATTGGCCATGTCACAAAGAACTGAGTAGATTTAATTTAGTACCAGGATTCTGAGAACTGTTTCCTAACTGTTACACAACCCCTGACTCACCAGCAAGAGAGCAAAAAAACAGCCGTCTGATGCCAGCCGCGATCGCCGGGGCCTTTATCTCTTGAAATGAAAGGAAAATAAATTAAATTCCACTTAAATGTCAAGGCAAGCAATTAGAAATGTATCCCGCAGATTGCAAATTAAATTACTGCAAAGGGCCAAAGCCTTGTACCGCCACATCAGCCTGGAACTACGACGAAAGCCCACAAAGCATGAAGCGTGAACAGCCAGCAGTGCTTGTTCTGTGTCACATTACCAATGCAAATGCAGCTGAGCTACAGCATTATTTATTATTTACACAATGCATTGACGGATGGTCTGATTGATGGACGGTATGATTTCTCAACATCGGGCCCTTAGGAACACTTAGGTGGAGACCCCATTTAAAGTAGATTTACAGGACACCTATTAGGGCTGTAAAAAAAAATTCGAATTTCGAATATTCATTGAATTTAAAAAAAAATCCACATTCGAATGCAAAAACGTTGCATTCGAATTTAAGGTCTGCGTCAGCCGTCAGGCAGCCTTATCAGTGGCGCACGAGATGCGATGACGATGTATGTGTCATTGATTGCATTTGAATGCTTTTGTTAGCCTATCCAGTTGAACCCACTAGATGCGGCGCTGCTACGTTGTTCATTCATATATTGTGGAAAACGAGAGCATCAGTGTGGAGATGTTGTTTACGTCAAAACTGAAACCAAGCCGTTCACACAGAACGCATATTTATCACATTTTCTAGAGGGACATCTATCAGCGTTGCACTCGCGTCTCGCAGAGAGCGGCATGTTTAAAAAGTCATGTAAAATTAATGCATGTTCAACTTTTAAAAAACATGTCTAAAGACGTTATGCCGGTTTTTCCCCATCCCACTGTATCTCATGTTTTTAAATGAAGAAAGTAGCCTACTCTTTGATTGGTTTTCGGTCCTTTGAATTAAACTATACATACATGCATGGTGCTGTTTTCAAATTTTTCTAATTGTTTAAGCAACTTTATTAATTATATATGGTTTATAAACATTATTTTAAACATTATGCACTTTTTTTCAAAAATAGTCATGTTATTTTATTACGCTTTGAAGAAACGTGCATAATATTTTGCTCGATGCGCCCTCTTGTGGCCTCAGGAGAGAAGCCAAAAGCTTTTTTCCCCCTAACTGAAAGTATGCCTTTTAAATTCGAATATAATTCGAATTTTGATCATATTTAAGTAGAAAATTCGAATTTAGTTTTTCAGTCATTTTGACAGCCCTAACACCTATAGGCTGAAGAGCTATTTTTAGGGAGAGGTCGGTCAAGGTCAAACGGAAGGTCTTCTGTGGGTCGGGTTGGGACGTTTTGGAATGCACTTCAGTGCTCAGAAAACAACTAAGTATTTTTTTTACCCAAAAACTAAAATTGTGTAATCATTTATTCATGTCAGTTTAAACCTGCATGCATGCCTTTCTTCAGTGGAAAACCATTTTTTTCTCTACATTCAATGAAAGTCATAGAGGTTTGGAATGAGACAAGGGTGAGTAAATGATGAGAGAACTTTTCATTTTTGGGTAAACTAACCTTTAAACCTTGTTTGTAACTTTCCCTGAACTTAAAAGTAACTTCTGTAATCCAAAATATCCAAAAATCCAAAAGATTTTATGAGATCTTATGAGATTATTTGCCAAGTAACTGTCAAAGTGCCTGCTGCATCTTTAAAAGCAAATAACTTTTGAAGTCCTTCACAGAAAACTTAAAGTTTCTCTTTAAACTCTTAAATCAGACTGCTTGCAGCTGTTCTTTTACTGATATAAGTTTATTATGTCTAGCAATAAAAAAATCATTAGAAAGTGACCCAAGGGAAATAACATTCCTTCATTTCTGCTTTTATCACAACTCTTGACAGAATGACAAAGCAAGCTTAAAATTTTATGTAGCTTAAAAATATGCTTTTTAAACATTCACAAACATCTTCTGAATTAGATTTGTTCTTTAATTCACTGAATATGGATCTGCCAACAACCAGAACCTTTCTGAACATATAGATCATATGGACCAACTCATGTCAACTATAAAGAAGCTGGTTCGCTCAAGACCAAAAACATCAGAGTTACTGTGGACTGCAGAACACACCAGGAAGGGAGGAGAAAAGGAAAAATCAGACTGTCAAAACCTTCTTAAGGGATAATACAGGCTGGCTGGCCACGGCCAACAGGGATAAACTGTAATTCCCTGCTCAGAATGTGAGCATGTGGTTCCATGAAGAGTGTAAATGATTTTTTTTTTTTTTTTGATTAACCAAAAAATTATTTTTTCAAATGTGTATTTCTGACTAATTAAACACACTGGGGATTGTTGAAAAGTGAGGAGATATGAACCAACCCAGAGCATCAGTGGAAAAATTTATTTGGATCTGCGCTATTTAGGAAAAGGCAGTTTTAGTCTGAGGAAATAATGAAAGAACACAAATGTGTATCTCAAGTAAAGCAAATGACTGAAAGAAGGGAAAGGGAAAGAGAAAGAGAGAGAATACAATAGCTTATTCTCTCTTTGTTAGCTTGTGGTGTCAAAAGGCATAAATAAGCAGCAGGATGGCTCTAATTACAGGCTGTCTGGTACCAAGCTTGCATACAAGGCCTTTGTGCACTCAAAGAAAAAACTAACCACAGAACATAAGATAAAAGTAGCTTCTAAATCAACCGTCCCTCTGCCAGGAAGGATACTTCAATCAATCTACTACTTCATCATCATGTTTTTGTACAATATATAAATCAAAATATCACATTTAGAACCATCCTTCATCAGAATAGCAGCACTATTTCTGTTTGAGATCTTCAGAGCATCCATTTAGGTCAGTGAACTCAGGTGTTAATTAGCAGCTGTTATTTTCCTATTAAATGCAGCGCAAGGTAAACAGCACACAGCTTCAGGAAGAATCCCACGGCCTTGGCAAGCCACACAACTCAGCACTTTTCTCCTCCAAGAAATCATTAGCAGAATATAGTTGGAGAGAATAATACACATCAGGAGCAGAGTCTGATATTCCTCCCTTTTGTTCTGCACACATTCACCTGGTTTGTCCTCCAATAATGTTCACTGCAGCTTTTTTGATATGTCAGCATCTGTTCACAAAGCTATTAAGTATCTATTAAAAGCAACTTCATTTAAATTTATAATTCACACCAAGAGAATTCACACCATTGTTTTCTTTGTAAGTATCTCAGTAATCTAGTAAAGTGTAATTCTGACAGGATGCAATAACTAGTTAGGTAGCTCAAACAGTAGAGCATGAAGTTAGCAGCACCAAGGCCATCAGTTTGAACTCAGAAATAATCCCACAGAAACTACCAGCAAGATCACCAAGTTGATGCTACAAAAATGAACAAGCATGACAAGACCCAGCTAAGATCAATACCAGCACCTTGTGGGGTGTGTGTGTGTGTGTGTGTGTGTGCAAGAATGTTTTTTACCACTGTTGAGGAGTTTATGAGCCTTACGCTGAGAGTATGTGTGTGCATATGTACAGTATATATCTGTGTGTGTGTAATTCATGAGCACTTGTGGGTTGCAACATTCAGCTTATGCACCAGGGTGGGCACCATTCACAACCAAATTGAAAATGCCTTTAAAATTCCAATTCAAATCCTGAATTTGAACTGAGATAGCAACCAGGATGCAGAATTGCAATTCGAATTTGAATTGCAAGTAGAATTAAAACTAACTAAAATTCAAAGAATAATATAATTTATTTAAACAAAACAATTTATTTAAAAAAGAGCAAAGTTTGACAAGCAAATTCTTTGTTTGGAAGTTTAGATAGTTAAAGTGACTCATGGGAACATAAGAAAAGGGTGGTAGATAAACAGAAGTAATGGGCCTTTTCTCAACACTGCTCCTTCTCAAGTGCTGCTGACTCATACTTTGCCACTCCACTCACCTGCGTGCATATGGCAAATACAATGGTGTCCACTCCTGGTCCTCCTGGGCAGCACTGTCTTCTGGCTTTTGTTGGACCTCTGAGCATTTTGGTCTTTCAATAATTGATTACAGTGTTCCCTCAGCTGGGTTCCAGAGCATAAAAAATGGCTTCGGAGGCACAGGTACAGAGGCTGACTTACAGGAGGCAACAAAAGCCTGCTAAAATCATGGCCCGAGAGGACCAAGACTGGACACCACCGACCTTTACCAGAGATGAGATGTTTTGCTCAAGCCAGACACTAAAGCCCCTGCTCTATCTGGCCATTGCCTCTCATGAACTGAGCAAAGCAAAACTAGACTAAATGCAGATCATGAGTGGGATGGTTTAGTGCCTGGCTGGGAATTGGGGCTTTGCTGGCTCCAGGATGAAGGACGACCATCCCCTCTGCGTGTGGTGTACTCAAATGGGACTCCATATATCTCATTGTGGGTGCTACAGCAGGCTCCAATCGGAGCCACCGTTCATACCGCTATAGATGTTCCGGTGATGAGGGGACATCTCCTCTACGCCCGGCCTCTTCTGTGCCACCTCTCGGCCGGGGCTGCCAAACTTGCCATGCTGATGCCTCAACGTTTTGCACAAGCCAGACACTAAAGCCCCTGCTCTATCTGGCCATTGCCTCTCATGAACTGAGCAAAGCAAAACTAGACTAAATGCAGATCATGAGTGGGATGGTTTAGTGCCTGGCTGGGAATTGGGGCTTTGCTGGCTCCAGGATGAAGGATGACCATCCCCTTTGCGTATGGTGTACTCAAATGGGACTCGGTATATCTCATTGTGGGTGCTACAGCAGGCTCCAGTTGGGCCCACCAATCATACCGCTATAGATGCTCCGGTGATGAGGGGACATCTCCTCTACACCCGGCCTCTTCTGTGCCACCTCTCGGCCGGGGCTACCAAACTTGCCATGCCGATGCCTCAACAACTCAGGGCTCCCAGATATGACACGGCCCTTCTGTAGGTGCTCCGGTGTCCCTGATAGAATCTGTTTGGGCTCTGGACTCCCACACACACTACCCATGCTACCCCTGTGCTTCTGGAAAAGGTCCGGGCTGCCAGGCGGCTGAGAGGACACCAGCAAGTGTTTCGAGAACTGTTCTGGGCTGCCTCTCTTGCCAAGTTTCTCTGGACTGAGACCCCGTAGGCCCTTATGATCCGGACTGGAGAAGGACCCACAGCGAGACCGGCACACTTGGGGAAAGGTATGCGCTGCGTACTCCTGGCTGGTGCTATGTCTGCGGCTTGCTTGCTCAGGACCCATTGCCTCCTCCCCTGAGCCTGGCTTATGTAGGTGATCAGGACTGCCTCCAACCGGGCCACCCAACAGCTGCTGCTTATGTGTGAGATGGTCAGGGCTGTCAGTGCTGGCCGCGCTGGAGGTACTGCTCCCGTCACCCACATCTCTTAGTAGGCCAGGCCCAGGGCCGCTAGCGTGAGACAGGCTACTCTGGCTATCGATTGAATTCCTGCAACCGGCTGGTCCCCCGGTACCCGCTGACCCGCCAGTACCTCCAGAGCCCTTCTCCTCATCCAGCATGAGGCACAGCTCTCTCAGTTCAAGGTTCTCCCTCACCACTTCCTCCTGCCTCTGCTCCAGCTCTTTCAGCTTCTGCAGGTAAAGCGTCACCTCCTTACGCATGATTCCTGCACTGTAGCGGCCCAGGCGCTGCCACTCCCTCGACACCTTTTTTCCTTTCTGTCGGTCGTCATCCAGAAAGCAGCAGAGGTCCCGCAGCTCCTGGTTGTCCTCTTGCAGCTTCTGATTCACCTCCTGGAACAATAAAATCTATGACTCAACATTGATGTCTAAGCAAAGCCTGTTTGACTGATAAGAGTAAAGTTAATCAAATGCTGGCGTCAAAGCTGCACAACGGAGAAGGATAGAGTATGGAGAACACACACAACACACTAAGGTATCCTAGTAGAATATTCTAAAGTTTGTCAATATTTGTTGGCAAAATGTATGAAAAAAGAAAAATATTATGTGTGTATTAATACTAGCAATAACATAGAATATACAGTATTTTATATATATATATATAGAGAGAGAGAGAGAGAGAGAGAATAAATCACTATTGTAACTGGACTTGCCACTTTACACATCTGGCTATAAAATTTTATTTGTATTTTATTTTTTACTTATTTATTTATTTATTTTGCATAAGACAAGTGTTGCTATGTACTGTTCTATGGCAAAATTACATTTAAGAGGCACCCCGGGGGACCTTTAGCCCCATTATACCTGGTCATAGAGAACTATGCAAGGAGCTATATATTAGAAAATGTTAGAAGAAAAGAAAAACTGTTTAAAGCTGAAAAACATGAAGGCCACAGGACGCTTTAAAATATATATTTTATACAAACGTTTAAAAAAAATAATTATAATTAGCTTTTGTTTGTTTCGTACCAAAAAGCGATGTGGTATTTATAATCATAATCAAAAGTAACCTAAGTGTAGAAGGGTTAATGCAATCGCTATTCCATTTCGCCCACACCCTGTCACCTGAACACAGGCTCGCCTTACCTTCAGACCCCGTATTTCGTTGAGATGCTGCTGAAGCCTGCGGTTCACCTCTCTGATGAGATTGCTGTGGTCCACTATGACACTCATCTTCTCAGCTTCGGCTCTGCGGAGCCGGCGTACCAGTTCCTCCTTGCTCCATTTCAGAAGCTCCTCATCCGTAAGTTTGGAAAGGTCCTCTGAGGGACCTTCTGCGTTCTTGGATATGCTCGACTGCAGCTGAGGCTGGGTGGGCTTTTCCATTCTCCCGAGCAACTTATCGAAGTGCTAGGCTATGAATCAAATCACCGGCAAGCCAGTAAAATCCTTCGTTCGCGCTTTCCCGCAAATTCCCTCTTGTTAGGATCGAATATTTGACACTACCATTTTTACGATAACAGTTCTGCCCATGCTGTCCCCTCTGAAGATAGGGATGCAGCCCTAGAGTACCGGCTAATACTTCTTCCCCTTATGCACTTGCTGTAGGGGTGGACCCTCTGTCTCTATGGCAGAGACTCTGTCTGTTTCCATCTGTCCGTCAGCATCCTGTCCAGCTCAGTGCGGTGCTGAACCCGTGGCCGCTGTCCGCGCTCATTAGGAAGGCGCACGGCTGGTCGCTTCTGTGTGCAGGTTGCGTGACAGCAGCCTCTCAAATTGCTCGACTGGCTGAGTTGTGATTTTTCTCTCTCTCCGTCTCTTTTTCGCTCTCTGTTCTGTCACACGCCCCCTTCTCTTGGAGACAGCTAACTTTTTGATATTTGGCGCCACCTGGTGATGTTAAATCAAGTCTACATAAACTTCACCATTTACGTAATTTGCCAATTCAGCATATAATAATAATAATTATTATTATTATTATTATTATTATTATTATTAGCACTAATTCCGAGTATGGGTCACCATACTTGGCCACATGTCACGTCACTAAAGAGTGTCACGTCACTATATATATAATATATATATTACTACATTTAAAATTAATAAATATCAGACTGGAGGGATGGTCCTAAAGGATGGCTCTTTATCTATTTATTTATTATAGGTCATTGTTAAAAATGTGTCTAGCTATTATTATTATTATTATTATTATGGATAAAAAATAATCTAGTACACTCTAGTACTATTTTATGTTGTGCACACTAGCACTGGACTCATTGTAAGTGTTCACAAACAGTTTGGGATAAACTGTTTGGAATGACAATATGCATCTATGAAGATCTGTGTAGGTGGGTCTGTCAAGCAAGTGTCACATCACAGAGGTCAGTTTACAGAACATAACACTGTTTTGGAAAATGTGTTGCTAATTTGAACAGGTATTGTCTAAGATGTGGGTCAGAGGACAGGCTTTCATCTCAAATTATTCAGATTGGTTCTGGAAGCAGAGGCATCTTTATAAGGACAATTTGTGTTACATTATACCTCACTCAAACTTACCTGTTAATAAACTGCATCCGTGCACATTTTGAACATCTATTTCTAATTAAGCTTCCTCTAAAAGTGAAAATGAAAGCGATTTAGACATCTCACCTGAGCCAACATTTAAACGCCATGAAAGTGTATGATTTATGAAGGGATATGTGGTGAGCGTGCTGAGCTGTTTTCATTATGAAAATTATTTTATGGTTAGTGCTGGAAGAACACAGCATGGATCACTTTCAAGTAAATTATTGGCTCTTACCGGTTGAGCTCCTCTTCAGCCTACCAGTTGTATTTTGAATTAAAGAGCCAAATTATTTATGAGGAAATTTTCCACTTTTTTTCCCCTTCATTTATATAACGCTGGTGATTCCAGCTGACACCAGACATTAAGCAAACCCTAACTTTGCCAGTTTAGTCAGTTTAATAATGACTCAGTCTTATAACTGACACTTTTATTCAAAGCAATTTACAGTTCACTTATTACTGGAGTTACTAATGATGAAATGCTTTGCTCAAGGACACAATGCTGATAGTTAATAGATCAGTGCTGTGGGGTTCAAACACACAAATGTAAGTCATCATTCATTAAATATGTGTCATAGTGCTTTGTAATGCTTCCCTGGAGTTTATAGTATATCCTTTTTTGTGCCCTATCCATTTTAATTGCATGGAAAAGATCTACTCTTCTTTTACATTTCCCCTTTGTGTCTCACGGAAGAAAGAAAACCTGTACTCTCCTGTAGCAGGTAAATTGTTTTCCTGATGTCATACTAGATGGTAGTTTAGTGGCGATGGGAGGGAGAGTTCCGTGAAGTGTAGAGGGGTGTGTCTACAGGATGAGGAGAACACCATAAACAAACAACCTGTGACAACATTTTTCTTCTTGCAGTGCAATGGCGAGGACTCTACTTTCCGTTCTGTGTCTCCTGGTTGGACTTGTATGTTTCCCAAGTACAGAATGTTGGGAAGCACCCTGGTTCTGTCATGGACGTGAGTGTCCCGTGTACACTGTGGTACAACAGTATGAGGTAGGCTGACGATTTTTGTTTTGTCTTTTGGGATATTTCAAATTTGGTCTATTCTATGTTAAATATTTATATCATTGTGTTAATAATACATAAACAGGGATTTGAGGAGCGCAACTATGAAGTGAGCCATTGGATTACCACTGATGTTGCGAGTACCAGCAACAGTGATTTAAAAGATGGATTTTGGAAATTGTATTATTTCAATCAAGGGCAAAACAGCGAGAGTAAGTAAGCTACACTGGTAACACTTTACAATAAGGTCTCATTTGTTAACATTAGATAATGCATTCGTTAACATGATCTAACTAGGAGTAATACTGTACATTATTTGAGCATTTATTAACCTTTTATAGTGTTAGTTTATACAAATTGTCCACTGTTTATTCATATTAGTTCACAGTGTTTTAGTAGATGTACAAATTAACATTAACTAATATTTATAAATGCTAGTTTATAAAAACTAGTGTTACTGCTACACCAAACTCATGGTGCTGATTAGATCATATTTGACTTTTTATAAACATTCCAGCATGGTAATCATATTTTAATAATGTCATTTTATAATGATAGTGAATCATAATTTTACTTGTCAGATAAGGAGATTGATATGACCAGGCCTGTGGTGGTCTCTGTGAAGGAAGCTGATGGTATGGGGGAGCAACAGGTGTCCATTTCCGTCTTTCAGTCTGACGCGGACATCCCTGAGCCCAACGATAATACCATTAGAAAAACAGTCATACCAGGCGGTACTGTCTACGTCAGGTTAGTTGTTTTAGGAAAGGATGACAGTCAAAAACTGTTTGACACTTTCTCATTTAAACATTCTCTCTTTGCTGGTCATTACAGGTCGTTTAGTGGTGTGGCATCTGATCAAGACGCCTTAGAGAATGTGCAGCAGCTTAGAGAGGACCTCAGGGCTGCAGGAAAGGAGTTTGTTGAAAACAGATTTGATGCAGCTGGATATGATGCACCGTGGGATTTGATCAACAGGCACAATGAAGTTTGGGTTTGTGCACCCTGAGGACTTGCAGATCCTGAAAGTTCTGTCCCTCATTCCTACGGTGTAGCCTCTTTTTACTTTAAAGTTCCAGTCAATTGAAGATTTCCTTGCATATCATATGATAATATAGTGTTTCAATCTTAAACAATGTATTAATGTTTCGTTTTGTGCAATAAAAGTGTGGAAGCACTTTGGAGTTGTTTGACAGCATTATAAACTGGTTTTAGGAATGTGACGTCTGTCATCTACATCTATTGGTTTAGATAGGTTTACACTGAAAATGCAGTTTAATTTTACTGAAATCTAATGCTAATAGCTTTGACAATAAAACTTTTGACCTCTTTATTCAAGACATTTTTGTTCTTTTTTTTTATTATACATTGTATGTAAGCCATTCTATTTTTCAGTTTAAGACATTCTATGTAATTAATTCACCCAAGTTTATGGACTTATTAAATGATTGAAAACTGTGTAAAATAAATGCATTCCAATAAGAAGATGATAAATATTAAGACCTAGAGAAGACACTGAAACCCGATACATAAAATACAGAAAGTTTCCAAAATACAAAAGAGAAGCAGGTTTAGGAATGATCTGACTGGGAAAAATGTGATTTTAGGTTTTCAGTTTTTGGTCATGTTACAAGAAACTCCACCCATTTAAACTGGTCTAACTAGTGATCCAGAACATCCCATAAGCTGCTAATTAAACTATTTGATTTAAATAGCACAATGCTCAGTGATAGACACTAAAGAAATGTGAAGTTGAATGTGAATCTTCCAGCTTGTGAGTTAGTATGAAACTTGTCATTCCAGTTCAAATCTGTAAGAAAGCATGTGACTTCAGACAACGTTTTTGTCATTTGCAGCTTGGTGCTTATTCAGTTACCTTAAAATACATAAAATAGTGAGTTGTTTCACAGCATGGTTGTATGAACCTGGATTCATAGGCCTGCAGCACTATGCTTGTGTGATTGTTTGTTGATGGGGGTTTCCCTCTTGTGTATAATATGGGAGTGTACTAGCTGAGAGGAAAACTGGGTCAGCCCACCTAAGACGTTTTGTCATTGTGACTGATCTAAAGTCAGTTTAATTAGTCGCATCTTCTCTAGCAGAGCCAGGAAATGTGATGAGGCTGCATTTTCCCACGTCTGCAGTACCACGCCGCAATTCTTCCACAAAATGGACCAGCAACCTCACCTGAGCGAGAGAGCAAACTTTGTAGTCTCTCTGAAAACTGTCTAACTCGCTCTCCTTGGCTGGTTAAATAGCATACAGAAGTTAGCATACCAACATTGAAAGCAAGTAAAACAATTAGCTGACCTTAAATCAAAGTTTTTATTTCATTTTCAAGACAGACTCATTAGCTAATTTAGTCACAAAGAAACATAAAAATGTCCAAATATGATAAAATACTGACTCACTGGTCACTGAAAGCAAATACGCACTCTTGTGTTTAATAGCTGATAAGATTCATAGTTACATTATTGTACACTAGGTGGCAGCACTGACTCGTGATGTTTCTCTAACCTCTTCTACATTACATATGGCATCAACTTAGTCTACTCAGTTTGTACATTTCCAGTTTTCATAAAATTGTCCTCACCCATTTGCTTTAGCGCTAAATGTGCTGTTGTATCTAGAAGGACTTTGAGCTAGAAGAGCATGTGGGCAGTTCCTCGCTAGCCATGTCGAAATAAAACCCGCTACCCAGCATGCCTCAGCACTCACCATGGGAAGCTGGACACTCAATGCTTTCCACACACATTCACACAGTTTCCATGGTTACATTTCTATAGCAAGAAGCCTGCCATGTTCGTCAAAAACATAATTATGCTTAAATGAAGTAAAATCTGTAATAACCTAGATGTGTTTTTATGAGTCATAAAGAACTTGCTGTGACTTACTTATATAGTGGTAGGCTATTTTCATCAGCAGGCCTCAGGACTGTTGTGTTCTGCAGTTCATTTAACACAGGGAGCTTATTTGGATATTAGGTTTTACGCTTGGAAATCAGCGCATGCTCGGGTAGCGTTTGTGGAGGATGGGAGATGTTCACAAGAACTTAGAGACTGTGTAGTTGTGATATCTCGGATCAGCCTAATTATCTCATTTATCGGCACATTTTTTAGTTTGAAATTCTGTCTGGGCTCGTATGTGCCACCATGGTGTCCAATAAAAGCCAGTCTGACTTTGGCAAGTTATGTCAGCATATGTTTGCAGGCTTGTGAATTTTAATCTGCCCTGTTTTGGATGATGTTCTTGGTTTGGAGGCCCCAGCCAAGAGCCTGTTTGGACTGGCTCATGGGAATTAATCTTATCAGAGACGGGCCAGTTTCCTGAGAATATAGCTGGAGCACTATGCTGTCAGATAAGGCAATGTAGGAATGCAAGAGCGGTTGTGCATTTTGAGAGTGTTTTAACCATGTAGAATGTTCATGCTTATGCCAGCCATGTGATATGTGTGTCCATCTGTTGCATGATTTGTTTTTTCACCCATCTGCTTTCGCTCTGCTTTGCGGTCCAAAACACCTTGTCAACTACTCTCTGCTTCTCCCATGAGTTGGTTTCATCTTTTTACATAGCACAAAAATACAGCAACTTTTGGTAAAGAACAATTTTTTTTCTTTCTTTCTTTCTTTTTTGAGCTCTGTCTCGTATTAAAATGTCCCTCATGATTATCGCGGTCTTCGAGATCTCCACCCAGAACCGCTTCGCTCCCCTCCGCGATTGATGATGTGCTAACCATGAGGACACCAAACCACAAAGAGAGCTGAAACTCATGGCTGTCACTGAAGCTCAGATGCTGAGAGCAGCAAATTTCAACTAAAGTTTGGCCCCAACGGATTTGCAATTAATTATTTTTTAACAGTCACTGCAGAATACATAATGGTTGGACTGTGATATATGGAGTATATATATATATATGTGTGTGTGTGTGTGTGTGTGTGTGTGTGAATATGGAGTATATGTAAATACAATGATGTCCAAAAAATTCTGAGAACACGTTGAAATCTTATTTTAATGTGGATATATAATTATAATGTGAATATGGAGTATATGTAAATACAATGATGTCCAAAAAAGTCTGAGAACACTTTGAAATCTTATTTAATGTGGATATATAATTTTAAAGGAATAGTTCAAATTTGCTGAAAATTTGCTGAAGATTAGTTTGTTTCTTCATTGGAATGGATTTGGAGAAATTTAGCATTACATATCTTGCTCACCAGTGGATCCTCTGCAGTGAATGGGTGCTGTCAGAATGAGTTCAAACAACTGATACAATAATCCACAAGTAATACAAGTCCAGTCCATCAGTTAATGTCTTGTGAAGCCAAAAGCTATTTGCTATTTGATGAGCATGTAATGCTAAAATTCTCAAAATCTGTTCCAATGAAAAAACAAACCCATCTACATCCTGTTTGTGACACTGATATGCGAACTGTTCAAATGGTCACATGTTCTTGCCTGCAAGTGGTATCACTCTTCCTCCGTTACAGTGCTTAAGAGGAAGTGCTCTTACGTCTGTTGAGCTCCTGCAGCATAATGGATGTCATCATGTGGGACAGAAGAGCTCATAGCAACCCTTGGATCTCTTGAGGTTCAGCTTTAACTCTCCCCATCTCTGTGTCTCCTCCCCTCACCTTGATCATTCAGCAATTTTGGAAGCATCTCCCATTTGTGAATCTCAGAGTTTAGGGTAATGAATTATAGATTTGAGTTTTTCAAAATGGGATGTTGGGGATTTTATAGATTTTTTTTTCATAAGCATTCACTCAGCTTTCATTAAAATTTAAAGATAATGTCTTTGCTTGACTTGAATCTAAAATGTTTAAGTTTTTGTCACAAGAGTTTTGAAATCCTAGCCACAATTAAATTTTGACTTTGTTTACATTTAAGTATAATAAATTATAACTTTAAATTACAAATATTTTGTCTGCACAACATTACTAGTAGTGTTCGATACTCTCGGGTCATGACCAAATCCAGAGAGTAGCTATAAAAAGGTTGGCTAAACTTTTCCACTCTCGAATATCTGTGAAAAGTGATATGTCCTTATAAGTGTGTATAAGATGAAAAGCAAGACTGACCAAGACTGCACATGCATTAGGTCCCTTATATCAGGAATGCTTGAACAAAAGATGCACAGGGACTGATTTACTGTACAGTACTTTAGATGTTCATCATAGTCATTTATGGCTTTGTTTGCTTTAGTATTGTATCTACACTCTCAAAGTTTCTATTGTTGTTTGTAAAGATTTTAGCTTTAAATTTCATTCATGATACTCTATATATTTGTGATGGTATTTTATTTCTGTCTTTAAAAGATCTGAAACCACAACGAAAATCCTGGATTCAAAATTGTTCTAAAAATATTACAAATCATAACATAGTATAATATTACGGGGTAAAACAATCTTTATTCCATTTTATATTGTACAATAATACAATTCTGGAATGCAAGAGTAATATGTTTAACCCCAAAAATAATTCATTAAAACCTTATTTGAAACATTGCCATTTCAATTGCAAGTGGGTATTAATATACTTATTATATTTGTATATTTTGAAACTGTGAAATCACCTGCATTAGAAGTGGTTTAGAAAAGATTGTTTGCACAAATCATGGATCCCCTGTGATTTTAGGGCTGTGAGTCTTTCTTTGTCATCTGGAGAATAGATAGAGTTTCTTTGTCTTACGACATTCTGAATCAGTTTGGCTGTTATTCTGTTATTCTGACACCATCATCTGTGTGCAGCTGAAAAACCCCAAAAATGTTTTCTGTCTTTTGTTTAAGCAGAATTTACATTCTGAATGTCATCTCAGAGTGCCTGTGCACAAATGGTGCTTACTGTGACATCACATTATTATCTGTGACTGTACACTCAGTTTGCATGCATTACAAATAGACCTTGTATGATGGCACATTTCCCTGTCTCTCTGTTGTTTTTCTTGTTTTTTCTTTCCACCCAGTGCGACGCCAGAGTACAGTGATTATCTTTGAGGACAGAGGACTGTCCAAACACATTAAAACTCATTGTCTGCCTGCAGGGCCTCTACTTGTCCAGTCAGGTTTGGTGTGTAGAGAAAAGTGGCAGTGGTGGAAGAGAGGTATATTTTGGATTTATCAGCACCCAGCTTTGCTTGTCCTTCTGATTGGTTGGACTGTATAGACCAGGGTGAAAAATCCACAACCAATTTACAGTGGATTTATTAAAGGGAAATTGCATTTTATTATATTTTACTGATGCACTGGTGCATGGCTTGAATTTCAAGTTTCTGGCAAATTCTGGCTGATGCACGCATGTTTTTAAGGACTATAATTCAGCTTTAGATGTTCAAATTGCACAAACCTAGAAAGGCACCTCAAAGTTTGTTCATGGTACCTAATTCAATAATTAATAAATTAATAAATTTAACCTTATTTTAAAGTGCTAATAAATGTATTTTATCCCACCATTTATTAAAACAACAGACCAAATAATTTGTCATATACCCTACTGTAAAGATGTGAAATCCTTGGAGATGCAGCCACTATTGTAAACCATCATAATTTTTTTTTTTTTGCCAGATAATGCAAGGTTCTGCAGTGAGATCACAGTTATTTCCAGCAGGGATTAGATGATGAGTTTTCTCACAGTGTGACTTGCTTGAGGATTAGAGAGGCTTCGGGACAAATGTCAGAAGACTCAAGACTCTGCTTCCAGTACCCACCTGGCTCCATCATCACTAACAGTCATGCTGAGGAAGCTACTCTCCAGTGTGCCACTTTTATTAAAGATTTATGATAGATTGGATTGGTTAATACTGGGATTTGAGATTTGTAGCAGAGTAAACTAAACACGGTAAACCTGTGTAGCCGGTGTGGTAACAGGAGACGTGCTATGTTTCAAACCACCTCCTGACAGCTGTCAATTAATTTTTATTGACATGCCTGTGCAGATGAAACATATATAATTGGTGACTGAATATGAATATCTAATAGATTGATAGATTATTAGTTATCATTGTATAATGTCTGTATGATTTGCGCTATGAACTATTGCATGAATTGTAAATACATTAGATGCATGTGATTAGTGTGCATGACATGATTCACTGTTGAGCATGTGATTGTAACATTAGGCAATACAATATTACATATTCACTGCTTACTTTTTTTTATGTAGCAGAATAATAGATTAATGATTCTCAGAAAATTCTGACTAGATCAGCCCAAATGTTACAAATGGACCATTTCATCCCTCTCTGTTTCTCTGAACTTTTAGTTTGACATGAACAGGATGCTGACCAAACATGCAAAACATAAACAGATTGTGCAGATTGAATATTGCAGGCATATTAAGATTGTCATTCATTACGTCCTGAGGCTTTGTCCTCTATCTGAACCTAGGGCAAAGTTTAAGTGGCCACAAGTGTCTCAATCTGCCTGCTACAAGATATATGGATGAAAATATAGATTAACGTGCACTTTTAAAGATCAATACAGCACAGGTCTGTATGTAAAGAAAGCAGAAGTCACATGAGACTATCATCAGCCCATTAGATATTGAAAATGATTCACTCAAGAGTTATCTGTTAGTATTTTTAGAGATATGTCATCATAAAATGTGGTAATGCAACTGATTTTGTTCTCAGAGCTCTATACAGAAACCTTCACATGCTGGTCAGTGTTGTATTTCCCCGAAACAGGTCACCTACTCTACTCTAGCAAGTGACATCACCCCTGTGCATTTCCCTTACCTTTCTATTTCCATCTGTCTGTCCTACTTGTCTTTCCTCCAGGTGAACTGTCTAATTGAGAGCCGTCAAGGGGCAGCTCCCCCACCATCCCTTTCTTGTCTAGGGGGCAAATGCTGGTTTCTGTTCCTGCTAGTCCTCTGCCACCCGCTGTCTGTCCTTGGCTTGACTTTGGTTAGAGGTAATGTATCATTTTCCTAATATAGAGAAACCAAAGACAATAAGACACTCTTAGAATAGAGCCTGATTGTGGAGTCCCCGTGGACGAGTGTCTGTGCTGGTTTTAAAAAAGCAATTCAGTGGCAGCAGTGCACTATACTCCTCTATAAATCAATATATCTGCTAACTGTTATGTGTAAATTTGTCCATGTTCTCATAAAATGTCTGGTTGCCATGTATATGAATTAAGAGTGTACAGCAAAACCATTATCTGTATGTGTGTATCTGTTGCAACGACAAGTTGCTGTCTTAGCCTATAATTAAAAAAATGGTCTATTCTTTTTATTACACTTTTATGTAATAAAACAGAAATGTAACAACAGTGTGACTTCTTAGCAGCACAACAATCTAAGCCTTTTCTTTAAAGCTTGGCTGTGTTTGCTTTGTTTTAAAAAGAATTTGCATTTATTGGTCAGAAACTTGCACCTTTGCAAATCTATCTATCTATCTATCTATCTACCTATCATCTATCTATCTATCTATATATCTGTCTATCTGTCTGTCTGTCTGTCTGTCTGTCTATCTATCTAGCTATCTATCATCTTTCTTTCTTTCTTCAGAAGTTCAATAATAGTGCTCTGATAGCACTGGCCATCCATATTGACATTGTGAGTGATGTGTGTGTCGATAGTTGTCTTTTGTCCCCCACTGGGGAGACAGGCATGAGTTACAGTAATCACCACAGATCTTTGACGTGATGAGGGAATTGATAACTTGACGGTGGAAAATGGAGGCTTATTTAAAAGAAAAGAAGGACTCTTTTTCAGAAACAGAATACTTTAATGCACTTTTGAAGAAAAAGAATTGTAAATAAACTTGACAGTGAAAACTTGAAGTGGTTTGGCAGATGATGAGAGGATTTAGATGACAGTGTGTGAGACTGAACTGGGGTGAAGAGGATTGAAACAGGATTCTCGATTAGGGCTATTAAGCTCAAGTTTAACAGAGATGAGAGCTGTTTTAAGAGCAGTGTGGATTGGGTAATATTGATCATTTTGGAAACGTCGAAATGAATAGCTGGATAATTGCTAAAGCTTTGTTTGTGTGTGTGTCTGTGAATGGATGTTTTTTTTATAGTTAATTTACAGAAAAACGGAATACATATGTAATGCTTGCATGTTTTAAATGAATCTTGTGAGGTGAGACAATGGATGGTTGAATGTGCTAGATAACAGGAGGACTGAGTCAACGAGAAAGCGCCAGAGAGAGAAAAAGAGAGAATAATCCCTCAAAGCCCAGGAGGATTTAGCATCCAGAGAGCATCACACCATATTACACTCTGTTGTTTTTAACCTCAGGTCAACTACCCAGAAACCAGCTCTCACTAATTTCAGCAAAGTAGGAGGAATGGAAAAGGTGTCAACTTCTGAACAAGTGCAAATAGCTGCAGTAGATTAGCTTTAAAAAAGAAGAAATAGAGGCTGACAGAAACGCTGTGCGTACGGGACAATAATCCTGGCTGTTTATTAAGAATGATTTCCTCAGAATCATTTTCATTCACAATTTAAAATGTATTGCCACTTATTGCAGCTAGAGTACTTGTCTGTATTATTTTGACTTTTCATTTATAATAGTTATTTGTGTTGTGCTTATAGATATATCTCAGAAAGCCTTGACAGCCATTCCAAAATATCCATGGCTGAACAACTGCCATTGAGATGAATGGGAATGCTAACGTATAGGTTTCTCCAGGTATTGTAGACCTTCTTTGTTGATTCCTTCTCAGTCATGATAATATTGCAGACCTGGTCCTCAGCTGTGCACACCTGGTTCTGTCCTAGTCCCCTGGTTAGTTCCTCATTAACAGTGTATATGTATACCCCTGTGTTTGTCTCTTGTTTTTGATCAACATGGTTGTTGTTATATGGTATTGGTTGGTGGATGTTCCATATTGTGCTATGCAATAAGTCTAGCATTTGAGAGTTTAAGTAGCACCGCTCCAGTTTTCTTTCATGAACCACCAGTCAATTCCTCCACTGGGCATCAGATCAGAGGCAGTGCTTCCTGAAACCTATGCAGGCAACTTTCATCTTTCTCAATGAGAAACATCTGCCATTAACTTTAAGATAGAATTTAAGATGACTGTGACTGTGATGTATCACAAGTATAAGCTTATTATGTAATGTGAATTGTAAAGACACAGATGAAGCATTCTGTAACTGGTTATATCAAAGAATGGGCCATCAAACAACATCAAAGATAAACAGAATGGACACTTTCTGAGGACATCATAGTGGAAATCAATAAAATTGATTTGAAGTAGGCTATTTGTTCTTTTAAATGCCAAAGCAAAAACGTTAGAAGAGTGAACATCAAGGAGGGAGATTGCTGAATTAAATAGTTTAGTTTTCACACCGTTGCTTGATTCGCCCATAGTCTTTGCATTTATTTGAGATAAATAAATGAATTGGAAACATTGTTAGATGGTGGAATTATAATATATCTAAGAGAAGCGAGAATAGAGTTCTGATCACCCGCACCTGCTGTCACCAATCAAGCCACACTACAAATACACACACATCACAGTCACTCACTGTCCGGTCTACCGTTCACTCCTATGAACTGTTCTGGACTCGCTCTCTGCTGAATTCGCCTAGAAAGACTTACCTTCTGTTCCTCCCACGATCCTCCAACGACTCCTTGGAATCTGTTCCACGATCTCCAACGAAACCGGCATAAGATACTCGCCATCAGAACTCGTATAAGAACCCATGAATCATTCACGGTGTTGACACTCACCTGCCTTTACCTCACCCGTTCCATTCTTCTGCTTATCAAGTCAATAAACCATCCTGTTTTGCACTTACATGTTATGTCTGGTCTTGCTATGTGACGGGTAGCATTCACAGACACTGACGAGCTCTTCTTTTTAATACTTTTTCTCCAACTTTATTTTCTTAGAACAACCGTGCTGCTGTGCACACCCAAGAGCACCCTTCCCCTCTTCTTTTTCAAAATAAAAGTACATCCAGAAACAAAATATATATTCATTGTCAAAATGCAAGATAAATTCTATCCTTAATTTATACAAATAAATTATTTTAATTCAATATTCATACATTTTCACTCTCACAATAGTTAAACGTCATTACTGTGGAGCAAAGCAAATTGTTAAATCCCAAATCCTGACTTGAAGCATGTGAATGAACTGTAAAATGGATTTATAACATCACACAGTTTGATATATTTCACCAAGATGAGAGCAGAAAAATGATTAAATGCATTAATAATGTTGACTCCCATTTCTAATGGATGTTACCATCTGACTATGAAGACAGAGATGGGGAGAAGTTGAAAAACTTTTGGGAAGGGAGAAAACATTCAGGATTTTCATTGAAAATACTATGCTCTACGTCATTTTGAATAATAAAGTACTTATTTCTACTAAATCAAAGTAACTTAAAAAAAAAAAGAAAATAGGTGAGAGAAAAAGAGAAAGAGGTGTCAACAGATGGGTGGAATGGAATGACAAGATGCATGTGTGAGAACTTCAAACCTTTC
The DNA here is from genome assembly GCF_001515625.1 of Sinocyclocheilus rhinocerous. Lineage (NCBI taxonomy): Eukaryota > Metazoa > Chordata > Actinopteri > Cypriniformes > Cyprinidae > Sinocyclocheilus > Sinocyclocheilus rhinocerous. Next base: position 434,651 of record NW_015653483.1, read on the forward strand.
ATATCAGTCACCTGACCGTGTTCCCACTTTCAAAATTCAGAAAGCAACGTTCACAATCATTTACATCATTTAGTATGGCCTGTTTCTATTCTTCCATCACATTGTAGATATGCCATTAAGTATGTGTCAGTGTTTGAGCCACTGCACAGAACATCTACACCAGTGGTCACCAACCTTTTTAGGCCCAAGATCCCTGACCTCGGCCTTTATGAAAGACAAGATCTACCTATTGAAGAATTGATAGAAAAAGATATCCCAGATTGTGCTTCAAATTTGAGGCCTTTTACTTAGTATTTTAATTAGTGATGCGCCGGTCATAGCTGATTCAGAATTCAGATTTTCTTTTCTTTTTTAACTAGCAAATTGGATTCTGATACTGATACTGATTTTTAAGCAAATTTATTTACTACCAGTCGATCGCGATCGACGGGTTGGCGACCACTGATCTACACTGATCTGCTTCCTATTTTAACCTCATTTCACCAGGCCAACTTTGTTCTTCTGTTACTCTCTGTTTCAAGCAATATTCATATTTTAACATTCTCTGTAACTTTCTTTAAATGTTTTTTTCTTCCCATTCTCTTTCTAACCAATGGTGAAAGGAAAACTGCTATTAACCATTTATTTCATTAATCCATTAATTTTTTTCTCACTCTTAGGCCTTCCAATATGTAGATGAGTTTGTTTCTTCATCAAAACAGATTTGGAGAAATTTAGCATTACATCACTTGCTCATCAATGATGCTCTGCGGTGAATGGGTGCCATCAGAATGAGAGTACAAACAGCTGGTAAAAGCATAGTGTTTGTAATAAACAAATCCATCAAGATGTTTTCAGCTTTTCTCCTCAATCCGCAATATTGCTTTCTCCAGTTTAAAGTTAAAATGCCTTAATGATGATTTGTCTCTTACAAACACACAGCTTTTCACTTCACAAGACATTGATCGATGGACTGGTTGTGTTGATTACTTGTGGATTATTGTGTTGTTTTTATAACCTGTTTAATCTCTCATTCTGATGGCACCCATTCACTGCACAGGATCTATTGGTGAGCAAGTGATGCAATGTTTAATTTCTCCAAATCTGTTCCGCTGAAGAAACAAACTCATCTACATCTTGGATGGCCTGAGGGTGAGTAAATTTTCCGCAAATTTTCACTTCTGGGTGAACTATTCCTCTAAGTAACAAGAAACTGACCAAATCTGTGACTTGGCAGCATGAGTGAACAGAATAAATGCAAATCTAATAACTGTGAATCTGGTTTTAGCTTTAAAAAAAAATCAATTGTATGACCATTGATCAAGTGGTTTATCACCAAAGACATTATAGTCAGGTTAACAAGAGCAGATGACTTGAAATGTATCATGGTGAGTCACTCATGTCATTATGGAAATCCACCTAAGGCATCTAACGTTCCACATGAAACTCATGTGATATTTACATAGTGATTCTGCCTGCTGCATTCGGACCTTTTTAAATGCATATTAAAGAACCGACCATGGTGATCAAAGGTGTGGGAAAAAAAAATATTTTATTGGTAAACAATTACTACACAGATGGATATGAAACATCAAGACAATATGAGGCTAATAGCACATCAAAAGACAAAGTGAATTACACACAGATCCATAGCAGAGAGAAAGAGAGAGGGGGAGAGAAACAGGTGAAGCACAGATCACAAGCTATAGATGAAAGCAGAAGGGGGGCTAGAAAAGGACCAATGTCACATGGGCTGGGTAAACAGTGGCTAAAGAGGTTACACTACCTTGTTTTAATCCACCATCCTGTGTTAATGTTAGGTAAAATAACCAAACAATATTTTCACACTCTGTCCATCTGACTCAAGACTCTTTGCTGATGCAAGCAGACTGAAAAATCTCACTTCAACAGCTAACTCATAATTCGGCATGTCCCACTGGAGAATCTGAAACTCTAAAATCTTCGGTTCTGGACAGAGATTACATTCAATCTGTCAGTATGTGCCCATTGCAACACGGTCCAGTTTAATCCAATAGGCTCATCGCCCACTCTTTGTTTCTCTCCATAAAAAGTGCATTGTTGTCCTAGCAGTGGCATTAGGCACGCAAGCCATGCGGTCAGTGGGAACCAACCCAGCTGCTGACACAGGGCTGGCTGGAACAGTGCTCAGTATTTGACGAAGGGAACACAGAGCACCGAGCAGCTCTATTCCTGCAGTGTTTAACATATTTCAGGGAGGGGGAAAATGATTTCTGCTATTTGAACCTGTAAAGTATTTAAAAAGCAATACCTACAAGATCTGCAGCTGTGTAGCTTTGAGATAAACTCAGCAAGCAAGTATTATGGTGCATGACGAAAAAAAAAATACTGATCAGGTGCATGGAACTACTGTGACTCTCTAGCTGGTGAGATAGTTCAAAAAGATATAGGGGAAACTGAAGCAAGTTGTCACACCTTTTGCAGTTAATATTTCATTATTTATATAATATTTCGTAATATATCTTCTTTTGCGTGTGTGTGTGCGTGTGTGTGTGTGTAGACACAGACTGTACCTTAAAGTTTGGGCTATAAAAAGCTATTAACATGTCCACTGATGTTGATTATCCTGTAATTACTAAATTGTATAATTGTGTAACATTTGAATAAAACATGACCAATGAGAAAAATGTGACAACTTGCCCCTGTTATTACTAAATTGTATAATTGTGTAACATTTGAATCAAAAAAGGCCAATGAAAAAATGTGGCAACTTGCCCCAACCTGACATTTATGAAGAATAGCCTTGTCCTATGAGCACACTTCAACCTTTTGGGTGAAAATGAACTTCATTACATAGCTAACTGAATAACTGAACGCAGGTCTGAATGTATGCTAGTGTGGTTTCATTTTACTTTATCTTTACAGCTGTAGCAAAAAAAAAAATCGGACAGAACAAAATAGTACAAAATTAGGACAAAAAAAGGAAAACACATCACAAACATAGGCAAAAGTAGAAGAGACACAGAAAGTCCAGTTCTTACTCACTTAATGTTGGCAAGAAATGAAAATTCATCATTAATTATAATATATATATATATATATTTTTTTTTTAATTTTGCTTTATTTTAATTTATATTGAAACATATTATATGATATCAAATTTTTAATTGATTTAACTATTTTTGAGAACAGAATTCACACACACACACACACACACACACAAAACAAAACAAAATCTAAGACTTTTTTTAAAAGAAGGAAATCACCATCCCAAATTACTGCCAGAGAAATAAATGTTGGACGTTTGACTCAAAACCTTATACTTACTAACTACAGTGACAAGTAGGCTTGGTCTAACCTATAGTATTTGCGGCGCATGCCAATAAAATAACATTTTTGAAGAATTCTAGTTTGACAGTAATTCAGCATATATCTATCTTATCGCATGTATTGGCTAATAAACCAGGCAAATGCTACCAATAGAGGGTGGCGATGAGCAGAGGGTTTTGTTTGCGGTAAATCAGACTAGCTCCTCCTTTTAAATCCACCAACAACTGCCCCTGATTCTAGCCCACCTCTCTCTCTCTCTCTCTCTGTGTGTGCATGGACTTCATCCTAGGTAGTTCACATTCGAACCGCTGCGCTCCAGTTTCTCCGTCTCTCTCGCTCTCTCTCCCCGACTGAGTTCACTTCCTTACTTTCAGCCCTCCCTCTCGCGCGCTCTCTCCTCCTCTACATCCTCAATCTCTCAGCAGCAGCAGTTTGTGTCCTGAGAGAACTGGCACCAAACTGACGCATCCATGGGGCGCGCGCAGCATCTTTATTTCCCCACGTTACAATTTGAGGTCATATAGGCTAGGTGGAACATTCACGTCAACGCAGCAAACACACTTGAGTCGTTCGGCGTTTCATCTTCCGGCTTAAAACTCTCAGTCGCACCATATCTGCTTGTATTTGTGACATTTGTAGCTGTGTTGAACTGTGGTGATGGATGGGGATGCGTGTGTTCGCGTGTGGACTCGACCGCTGCAAGTGATGCTCCAGCCGAAGAAGATCAAAGCGCGGAGGAAAAAGCGCAAGGAGTTGTTCGGAGGACAGATGTGCTTCGTGGGGCTGCTGCTGTTGGCGGTGTCCTGCTTGTCCAGTTTGGTCGAGAATTCCGGTGAGTTTCGGTTCAGGATTTGTCAGGAATGCGTGTTTGTGAAGGCGGAGGGGGGTAATGGAAAGTTTTACGGGAGAATCATCGCACTCTAAACTGTTTTAGTTAGAGAACCGTACTCGCACGGAGTCAAAGGGAAACATGCAGAATCGCACTGAACTTTTCAATAATATATGGTTCTTTAAAACTGTTAAAGTTTACAGAATTACACAGCTGTTTTAGATCATACACTGCTTAAAGAGTCAGATAGCCTACACTCACCGCCTTAGAGATGCGTACTTAAATCTGTTAACTATTTTAAAGAATCGTAATTACACAATTAACACTTTCAGAGAACTGTGTACTAGCACTAGCCTATGAACTGTTTAAAGAGCAAAACGTAACTGCTAGAAAACTGTAAACCATATTAACCGCTGTAGTCAACCGTACTCACACAATGAGCTGTTTTTACTGTTAACTATTATTATCATAAAGAACCGTTCTCACAATGTTAACCATGTCAAGGAAAACCGTACTACCATTAAATGTATTAGAGAACTGTACTCAAACTGTTAACCATATTAACAGCCATACTTACTCTATTAACCGTTTTAGAGTGGTGTAGTTATTGTTAACTCTATTAAAGAAACATTCTTACAATATTAACTGCTTCGGAGAAATGTAATAGCACTAGAGAACTTAACCGTTTAAGTGAAACATACTCTACAATTAACTGTTGTAGAGCACTGTACTCAAACTGTTAACCACATTAACAGCCATCCTCACACTATTAACCATTTTAGAAAGGTGTAGGCCTACTTAAGACTGTTAACTATATTAAAGAACCATATATTTACAATATTAACCGTAATAGCACTGGCTAACCTAACTGTTTAAGTGAAGTATACTCTACAAATAACCATTATAGACAGCTGTACTCACACTATTAACCATTAGGGTGGTGTACTTATGACTGTTAACTATTTTAAAGAACCGTACTCACAAAATTAACTCTCTAATCAATTTTAGAGGACTGTTAACCATTTAAGTGAGCCATACTCTACAATTAACTGTTCTGGACAGCTGTACTTATACTATTAACCATATTAGAGAGGTGTACTGATGACTGTTAACTATATTAAAGAGCAATACTTTAATTACTTTAATTTAATTACAGTTTAAGACAGCCATACTCTCACAATTAAATCAGAGATATCCATGTACTCGCATCATTAATAATTTTAGAGAATCATACTCACACTACAAGCTATTTTAGAAGTCAATCATACTCACACTGTTAACTGTTTAATTTCACCTTTAGATTCATTTTACATTCAAATTATAATCTTGTTAGTGTTAACAAGATTGTGGTGTTGATGCATTGAGTGGATTGCTATGAACTTCTGTCTTTAATAATAGACTGATCTGTTGCAAGGCAGTTTTCCCCTGCAGTGCTGATAAAATTTGTGTTCTGATCCATAATACATGGATTGTAGTAAGTCTGTGGTGGTTTACCCACTGATTCACGAGCACTGAAGGAATTCATTAGTACTGAACATAGATTATTGTTAACTGAAACAGGGATCACTGATGATCAAAATCATCTACTTAGATTATAACATTATGTGCGTCACTAATTTATTAAAACTTTAGCCAGGACGATGTAGCAGTCACTCTCACAGACAGTAACAGTGTCTGTACCTATTTTCTCAGGCTAACATGTTAAAAGCACTTTATCACTTATGTTTATGTTATAGCTGTCAGGACTTGAAGGTTTCTCCTTAGAAGTTGGCAAATATTAGCATAGAGGCTTTTCTTATCAGCTTGTCTAGATTTGTCCGCTCCCTCATCCACGATACCATGCAATCTGAATCCATCCACATACACTACACTCCATCTGGCTGTTCATATCTTTGCAACTCAGCACAAAAATAATGACTCTTCATAATAATCTTACTATTAAATGTATCTCTCTAAAAGCCATTCAGTGTTTGTGCATCTGTCGTAGTACCCTGACATCATACAAAACAAAAAATGTTTTCTTATGCTCTGCATGTTCATTTAAGAGCACCGTATTTGTAGATAATCTTGTTGTATAACTTAATTTCGACAACTGTGTACATTAAAGCTTTTGGATGTAATGGATAGCGTATTTCATTTACATATACAGTGGTTTAATATATAGAAAGATGCTCTTTTGCAAATGCCAGAAGGGAAAGCAAATGAAGAGAAGTGGAGAGAGAAAAGAATTAGATTTGGAGGGAGGAATAGAGAATGATGAAGGCAGGGAGAGCTATGCCGAGAACCTGCCAGCCAGCACAGACACTGATATGAAGTGACTGCTCTGTCAGTTGCTGACTGGCTCTGACAGACATGCTGCCTGCATGTGGGCCAGCAAGTCGGGCCTCTGAGCTTCTTTGTTGTTTTCTGAGGTTATTTATTTATTTATTTATTTATTTATTTGTCCTTTCTTTTCTTATCATCTCTCATATGTCCCCTATTTTCTCTCTCTGTCGCTCTGTGTTTCTCACTGCCCTTATCTCTTTTGCACTATTTGGACAGGATTAGTTTTTCAAACGGCTTGAGTCAAATTATTAACAGAGGACATCTGTGATGTCATGTACTGATTCAGACGGGATTTGGATCTCTGTAATATAATAAAACTCTGTAGTTTTTTGGATTTCTGTCATTTTACCCAGAGAAAGTCTAAATCCATAATGAAGGTGCACCAGATAGTGATATAGCTCTAGTTATGATATTAGACAAAAATAATATAATTAATGATTTTTAATAGAGCCCGACCGATATGGGTATTTTGGGGGCCGATGACGATACCGATATTAGGTAGTAAAAAAGACCGATACGATATATCAGCCGATATTCTTTATGTGTAGGCTATATTATAGTACAGTATAGTCAAAACTTTGAACACACTTCCCATTCGTGTGTCCAAACTTTTGACTGGTACTGTATATAGAATACAGTATATAGCCTACATAAACATAATATATATACATAAACACATTTTTTGCAATGATAACTCAAATGTGGTGATCAAACACTTATAATGATGTGACAAACATAGGCCTATGTAGTGGAGGCAGGGTATTTAACAATTTAACAATACATTTTATTATTTAAAATTAGTCTGACATCAGTGCACTTAACAGTAAACTTCACTTCACTTATTATAAATAACTTAAATAACACAAATAGAACAAAATATATATATAACTTGAATTAAGAAATTAAACTAGGTAACTATGTAGGGCAAGCAAGATTCTGCCAAACCAACAAGGGCAGGTTTATGCAGGAAGCACAGCTTTTCCAAATGTAACTTTTAAAACAATAGAATAACATATAGTCACCTCAATATTAAAGTATTTCAATATTTCAACCTCAGTATTTTAGATGATTTCATTTTAATGTCCTTGGTACTGATTCACATTCCTGAATCTTCAGTCCTTTTGTCACTTGTGAACATGGAACTATGGACAATAGAACACCTGAAAAGACTGGTTCTCAGCAGAATGACTGAATTATGTTCAATTGAATGAAAGTCATTGTGGCGTGACAGACTGCCACAGGTGTCTTTACATGTATATAAACTGTAGGGCTTCAGTTTGAAACAGTACAGTATCACTCTGATCTGTTCTCAGAAGGTCATCTCTTTGTCCTTCTTTCTCATTTTCATCTGTGAATCAGAGCTCAATTACACTTTTTAGTTACCCTATCAAGCCAGTGCTGTATTGTCTCTAAATCTTGCAATCACTGACCATGTATTTGCCTGTCAAATTTCAAACTTAAACATTGGTTTTTCTGTGCTACACTGCATTACAACAAAATCATATGCAAATCACACTGTTTACCATTAAAAATGTCTTCAGGAAATTATATCTGTTATAGGATTACATAGCTGTATAAAGACTGATTTATTATGATTTTTAGATATTTATTTATTGTAGAAAACATAATTCCTAAGGTAGTTAAAAATACATATTTTATACATTCATTTATATAAAAAAGTAATAAAAAATAGTTTCTTACACTAGCACTAACTTAAGCTTGCAGGCTTTCTCCCATAACATTAATTCTCACAGTCTTAGCCCTGGATGAAAGCTCCAAAATGTAGTGTAGATAATGTCTCCATTCTATAGGTGACCTAGCTGCTTAATTGATTTTTGCATAGCTTTCCAAGTAGGGCTACTTCTTTTTGTTCTTCTCTCTCTCTCTCTGTCTCTCTCTCTCTCTCTCTCTCTCTCATTCTCTTCTGACCAGCTCATTTATCATCCACTCTGGCCCGCACCTTACCTAGTCTCTATTTGGAGCAGAGCAGTTCATTATTTTAGCTAGTTTTACACCACGCTGGGCCACGAGCCTGACAGCAAGCTAGTCCCAGATGGATGACTTGAGATGGATAAGTGCCGTAATTGTAATTCTATACTGCGCAGACAAATTGAAGGTTTAGAATATGTGTGAAATGTCAGAGGCCTAACAGTGTTCAGGTTACAGATTTGTGGCCATTGAAGCCCATGCACAGGTTATTAGGTGTCACTGACTGAAACAATTGGTGTAAATTAAGTCTTCAAGGGATATTAGGACCATATCGGTTATCACAAGGTTTTTGATTTATTGGTCTTAGTCAGTAATGGATACATTTATCAGCTGGTATCAGATATTTAATTTTGAACGCTGCTTTTCAATTATTATTATTTTTTTTGGATCTTATTTTACTTTTCCCATCATCTACTGTACTATTTTCAACAAAAATGTAAACAATATTTGTTGAGCATTTTCTTATAATGCAAGTCTCAAGACTTTTTAAACAAACATGTCTGCAGTCTGTACTGCGCTTTGTGAAATTCACTTAAGAACCACAAATTTAATTTGCCTCTGACAAAACAATTGTCTTTTTTTTATTTGATTTATTCATTAATTTTTTCACAATTTGTGAAAAATTTGTAACATTTGTTTTTTAGTGTAGAATACATTTTTTATATCATAATTTATTAGTTTTAAACCAACGAAAACAATTTTTGGCCAGAATTAAATTTTTGATCATTGGATTCATAAAGACTTCTGGAGGTTACCAAATGGTAAATTAGTTAAAATGAACAGCATGTTATTGTCATTTTTCAGTAGGGGGAATATGTTGTTATGGTCATTGTGATATCTTTTGACAAAATTTTCCGTCAGCTTTAAAATATACTGACTCTGCGGTTTAGCTTTCACTTGAGCTGATGAATGTTGTTGTCTGGGGCAACATTACCTTTAAAAGCCATGCTTACACACCAAACCAGCCTCTCTCTACATGCCTTTGACAGCTAATCATTCACAATTCTGTTTGAAACATGGCTTTACACGTTAAAGCAGAGTCTCGGCACTACATATACACAGCACAGGCTGTTGTTTCTGCTGAATTTCTGAGATGGATTCACAATGAATAAAAATCATCCAGTCATTTGATCAAGTGTGAAGAGCAAATAATGGCTCATCTTTCAGTACATCACAGTTGGCAATTAAGCTTCCCGTTCAAACACTGATTACAAAAATCATCTCAACACAGTCTAAATGTACTGCAGGAGACTCAGTAAAGTGAATATTTCAAGCTTAAAGAGGCACTGCACATATTTTGAAGGCTAAAATATCTTTTTTTATGGCTCTCTTTAACATGATAAATGCAAACTTTAGTTTCTGTTATTTCTCAGTAGTCTGTTTACATCATGAGGAGATTCTTGTCCATTAATAGCGTGCAAAATCAACACTATCATACAGATGTTTTGTAGAGGACCAACAAAGTAAACAATATACACAGTAACCTCGAGAGTATTTGCACATGCAACACAGTTAAAAATGTGTGAATGCCATTTCATTATATAACAAAATGTCAAAACAAATGTGGCATTTATTTGTAAAGAAAGATAGCACAATCTCACTTCACTAGCGAAATACTTAAAAAGGAAAACTCTAACATCATTTGTTTGCAGATGCCACCTGGTTTGATATTTTGAGTCTAATTTAATATACTTGAAAAAAGTCCAAAACACTCCACCAAAAATCATATGTGAGATAAAAGTTTACTGAGAAGAACAAGGCAACAAGGCAAACGTTTCGGTCACTTATTGATAATTTTCAATGCCAAGCTAACAATTTTAGAACTAGAAGCCATCTTCTAACATTACCATTGTCCATTGTGAGTTCTAACATTGTTAGCTTGGCATTGAAAATGGTCAATATGTGACCGAAACGTTTGTTTTGTTGCCTTGTTCTTCTCAGTAAACTTTAAAGGCACAATATGTAATTTTTTTGCCACTAGAGGGCGCGTATTCAAAACAAACAAAGAAACAAAGGCGTAGTTAGATGACGCCGTGGCTGGGCAGAGTGAGGCGGAAAGCCGGCGAAGCAAAACAAGGCCACTGAACGAGCGCGACACAGGGCTCGAAAGCAGCGGAGCTTTTATTATGCCACAGTCGACCGCTTCCGCTCCTTCCGGAAAGCAGCGGAAGTAAGCAGCGCTGTTTTATCATACTAGATACATTTGAACGTTCTGTTATAATGCTACTCTGTGCGGTTGTCACCTGTCTAATAAATTGCATAGCATATTAAAGCGTCTTTGGTGTTTCCGGAAATCGAGGGTGTATGACGTCATTGACAGGTGACACATTGACACTATAGACACGGTCCATGTCACTAGTTAAAATGGCTTATTTCTCTGGATTTAAACATTCTTCGAAACATTTGGGATAATGTAAGTACACAAGTCAGCAAATTATATAAAACTGTTCTAGTGGTTTTTGGTTATTTTAATAAAAAAATCTTACATATTGTGCCTTTAATCTCGCATATGATTTTTGGTGGAGTGTGCGCACTTTTTTCAAGTATTTTACTTTTTGGGAAACCTTTTTAGTCTACACACCTCGGTTGGATTGTTTTGAAGGCACTTTATGGCTGCTTTCAAGTCTAATTTAATGAAATTCCAACATTAAGTGTGCCTTACATATTCAAAAGTATCCATTTATGGCAAATGTATATTACGCATCAGAATGAAGAAGTTACATTGTTATTGACTGTGCGGAGCTGTTTACATAAGTTAACATAAACCCTGAACAAGATGTCTGTGTTGGGCTCTTGAGCTGAACTGTTTGATTACTAAACATATAATCAGAAATAATAGAAATAAAGGTGGAGTTTAAGTGGTGCAAAGATGACAGAAGCATTATCACAAGTGTGTGGTCAGCAGCTGTTTATATCGTACTTGTGTTGTGATTGGCAGGATTAGATATATGTGCTCTGAACTTTCATTAAGAAGTTCATACAGAGAAAACATCATCTAATTCTTCATCATCATGTTCAAATGATGTAAACATGATCCATCCATTCATGATGATCCATTCATACTCTCAAAATAAATAAATAAATCCATTAAAATAGAGCACAATGTACTGCATTAAAATGAAGGAATTTTCCATATTGATGTTTACAGGTGTTTTACCTGTATTTTGAATTTTTCACTTCATTGCATTGGATAATGGATAATGTCCTGGCAGAAAATTACCAGTACTTTTTTTTTACAGTGTTAAGTGTAGAAAATCAAAATGTAATGCATGCTTAAAAATACTGTCCAGTGATTGCTTATATAGCAATGGTAGCACTGTGCATCAAATCAAAAACTGTGCTATTAAAGACAATTCCAAGGTAGATTTACTGAATTCAGGAATCCATTTTCCCGACATGTTGAGCAGCACTGTCTCAATAATTTTTTCTTTCTTTTTTTTTTAATTATGACAAAAATCATAATTGTCGATTATTTCCTTGGAATTGTAATTGCCCTTAAGATAACCTGTAGAAAGAAAAGAAAACACATCTTAAGCACACAGAATAACACAAGTGGACTTAGAACGATTAATTGCTGCTTTGAATGATTACATAATTGTGGCATCCGTAATTGTTATCACAATTAGAAATTCGATTAATTGTGCAGCCCTAATTTTACTTCTGTAATGTGACATATTTCCTAGTGAAAGGCTATTTAGCAAGTAAAAATGTACAGCAGGACTTTTAGTGGTTGTGAATTGATTGTATTGTGAAAATTCAACGTTACATACCAGAATGGAGCCAGACCTGAACGTTAGTTTGCTAAAATAATGGCTAAATAGCTAGTTTGATTAGCATTATCCAGTAATATTTGCAGCCTCAGTGGCATTAGCAGAAAGGGAAAGTAATTTCAGAGGAAGAGCAAGTTATTGTCATTTAATATATTTATTTAACCCTCTGGGGTCCGAGGGTGTTTTGGGGCCTGGAAAAGTTTTGACATGCCCTGACATTTGTGCTTTTTTCAGTTGCTTACAAACATTTGAATGTCTAAAGTTTAATAACACTGTAATCAGCACAAACTGGGCTACAATAATATGTGAGCAGCATGTATGTACCCGCCGGAACTGTCGACCCCAGGAGGTTAATTAAAGATTAAAAGGATAATGATCTTATTTGTAATAATTACAAAGATCTCTTCCTATGATTTAAAATCAAATCAATGTGAAATCCAAATAGCAACCTATTTTACTCCTGTAATGTTTTCGTAAAGTAAATATAGCAATATTTTCATTTAATTTGGACAGTTTGTTAGTTTCTTGAATAACCAGAGAGAAAAAATTATCAGTAGTTTCTCAGTAATTAACTAAAAGTACTGAATCCCCCCAATAGAACGTCCCTAATTAATACAATGGCTTTATTTTAGGCTAGCGGTCTATTTTGGAATACACAAGACAATTTAGTCAGGACGGAGGCAGCTGCCACCCTGGAGCGCATGACGAGGTGAAAAGGCGATGGAGAGAGAGAAACAGCAAGGGGTTTTCTATCTGCCGGCTCCTCCCGAATCCCTCCACATGCCTCTCCTGCCGCTGCCCTCACGTGTAGCGCAGGTCATTAATTCAGGGAGGAGGGGGCGCCCTACATACCTTTTCTCTCACTATATATATAGCATGCTCTAAATGTCCTCATTTAGAGGTGTGATTTATAATGCCCCTACACTCCACCTTCTTTATGTTTGTGCTGCGGTAAGAGCGGCTCAGGCCCTGCATTGCATCTGTTTATGGAGTTTGCTAAAGCCAAAACCGCTCTGACCGAGTAAATCAAATGCAACACACAGTTCAGCTGAACACAGCAAGACCACTGAACATCTCCTAGAGAGGCTCTGGCCAGCCAGTAAGCGAGCAGACGGATTGCACACAGATGTTTGAAATATTTTAGACGTATGGAGATGAAAACCAGCCACACATTGTAATGTAGCAAGGACAATCATGTTGTATGGGCACTCTGCAAACCGGGATGACCTGCCAGAAATGTTACGTACTGAAAACAATATGTTCTTCAGTTCACATTACAGACGCTAGTATGTTGATGTTTTTCAGAGTGGGAGAGGGGGGTAACCTTGAGTCTGATTGCCTGTGTGCGGCAGCCCCTTGGTGCTGTGAGTTGTGAGATGAGGTTCCATCTGTTTAAAGGGGTCATATGATGCTGCTAAAAAGAACATTATTTTGTGTATTTGGTGTAATGAAATGTGTTTATGCAGTTTAAAGTTTAAAAAACACATTATTTTCCACATACTGTACATTATTGTTTCTCCTTTAAGCCAGACAGAGAGAGACAGACTGAGAAGTTGTTCCCATGTTTACTGTCTTTATCTGTATTTATTGCAAGTGTTATGCAATAGAGAACCATTTGAACATTTGTTGAAGTAACTATCCATAGTTCTTCTTAGATGATGTTACAGTATGTTCCTGTTTTAACTGTAGTAGCCTGCATTTCAATGGACAATGGTAATTTATTCCTGTGATGCAAAGCTGAATTTTCAGCAGCCATTACTCCAGTCTTCAGAGTCACATGATCTTTCAGAAAAATGCTGATTTGCTGCTCAAGAAACATTTCTTCTTATTATTTGTATTATTATTTCCAAACATCCTTAAAAGCTTGTACATTTACATTTACATTTTTTTTTGAAGAGGATATTTCTTCAATTAAATTAGTTTTAAAGCATTTGATCAATGCAGTAAGATAAAATAAACTTAATTCACCATATATTCTCTAAGTCTAATTGTCTTACACAATTTTGCATAATAATTTATCTTGTTTTAAGGATTTTTTTTTCTAGAGAACAAGATAAAACTGATTAAGTAAATGTCTTTGTTGAGTATTTGATTGAATTTGTTGACATAGCAACCTATAATATGCTGCTTTTCATATCTCTCAAAATATTTGACATTATGATAGCAGTGGCGGAGCTAGAGTTTTATACATGGGGTGGCCAAGGCTAATTCAGGGGGTCCATAGACCAGAAAATCAGTGTATAACTCCAACCTGGCATAAAAAAGCATGAGTAAATCCTACGATTGCTGATTACTACCCCACATTAGCTATACATTCCTATCATAACTTCAAATGTTAGTCTATTGGAACTTATTTCTCTTATTTCTATCATCTGATTAACCAGCAGTTGGAGCAAAATATCTAACATTAACTTTAAGTGAATTTTGTAAATGTTGTTCAGGAAACCTAAAACTTCAGCTTACTTCAAACAGGGTTGCCAACTTTTTAGTTCAGCCTGGTGTGAGAATTATTCAGGAATAATTAACAAGCTTGTGATTAAGTTTGATAAATTTTTCTAAACTAAACTATACAGGGAACCTTATTGTTAAGGTAAAAAGTAACAATTGATTTGTATACAAGTTCATATTAGACCATTTTCATTTCTAAATTGTTTTATTAATTATAATAACAGAGTAATTATGAGTAAAAATATAATAAATGTATTTTTTGCTAAATTCTCCTCTCTAGTGTATATTTTTCTTGCTATGGACACTGCATGGATTTTCTGAGGTTATGTGACAATGTTTTTAAGCTGCTGTCTTTCCGCGGTTGAAACACTCATTGAGTGATTACTTGAGACACTACATTCAGTAAGTTGTATTTTCAACATGCCCTCAGATGTTCATTCATGTTTAGTTCATGCTAATTATAATGCACTCCTGCTTTGCTTGAACTGAGGCAAAGCGGGAGCGCACATGAACCGTCACGCCACTAAAGAGCTCCAAAACTTTATTTATCATTTGAAATTCTTAATAAAATTAACAGAATTTGAATGCCGAGACTTTGTTTCCTATTATCAAAAGTAACCTGTCTTGTCTGTCAGCGCATTGTCTATGTCCTCTTTGTCTGCGATGTTTTTGACTCCGTAAGAAAATGAACGTGTGGTGTGAGAGCGCGTACGTAAAAGTTAGCAGAGGCTGGAAGCTACACCGAACCGAATAAATTCTTCTTTCAGTAAGATTAAACAAAGAAAATGAAATAGTAGCATATTCAATTTTGGGGTGGCACCCGGGGTGGCCGATCAGATGTCAGGGGTGTCCAGGGCCACTCTGGACACCCCTCTGGCTCCGCCACTGTATGATAGTTGAACAATGACTTCTCATCTGTGTCTACAAAGTGTTGCTGTAATCTGAGTTTTAAGTGTTCTGAGTGATGATATAGCACATTTCAAATAGCTAAACTGCTCCGCTGTCAGCAGTTAGCATGGAACCCAGCGCACACTGTGAGTGCTAGCACATTCAGATAGCCTTTTACCTGGACTAAGAGGGGAAGAAGAACTGATTAGCTTTTTAATTGTCTGATTTAGATCAAACGTGAGCTGACTACCATGCAGTGTAGTGCAAATTCCGAGTAAGGATATGAGAAGCTAGCTCATTACTTTTCACACAGGATAACCTTTCATTCAAATAAGCATTTCTGCTCAGTAAAAAAGACAATTATGCTTAAGATATTAAAAAAACACTATGAAAGAATAATGAGTTCTAAGCCTTTAATCTTTTGACTGCTTTGAATTTATATAAGCCCTTGTTTGATATTCTGTCTGATTACATAAAGCCGCAGTTGAAACATATTTGAAGGTGGTATGTTGGTTTGTAATGTAACCTGCTGAGGAAGAGAGTACTGACAAGAGATATCTGTTTTGGGGGAGTTGGTGGAGTTTGTGATTGTCCCAAGGTGCCTGTATGGGAGGGTGGCCAAAACAAACAATGATTTAGGAAGAGATTTTGTGGTCCAGTGCCACCAAGACAAATTTTGTAAGCAAGACAAAATTCGATGCAATTTTGTGCACAAATGTAATACCTAGTGTGAGTAGGACTGCTTTTCATCATCTGGGACTGTGTATCTTGTTAAATTAGAAGGAAGAATGTGTCATCTGACTAACCTTACCTCAACAACCTTCAGTAAATCTCTAAGATGAGGAAAAAATGGTGTGCAAGAATAGGCCCGAACAGTATATGAAGCTGGTAAATACTTGTTATTGCATCACAATGTGGCACTTGAAATGTGGGGATTGAAGATAAAATGACATGGTTAAAGTACTGTAAGTGTAATGGATATGACGATGTTGTGCAATTTGTCCTATAGAGTATGATTGACAACTTAACTGTGGCAGTTCATTAACATTATTTGTGATCTAAGTCATTTTAAATTATATTGATTGGTGAAGTTTTGTATTTGATAATAAAAATTAAATTTTAAATGAAGTATAAGCAATGTGCATTAATGTGTAAAACTGTTTTCTAATTTTATCTTAATATTCAAAACTGTTTAACTGTTCATAACTGTATAATTACGCTGGTTTTGGGGTTACCTGGCTCTAATTGGACATGTTAATGAATGGTGCTAAAAACATCAAAATTAAAATATACAAAATGTGGCTAAATTAGTCAACCTCATTGCTTAACTTGCCTAGTCGACCACTGAGAGCTTTCATTGCTGTAGACAAATATCAGTGTGCATTTTTGTGATTTAGTATGCATTTAGTATGATTTAGTAGTGAAGCTACACTGAGTGACACCCCAGAAACCATCTCTCTCACTGGTTTGCCCAGAGCCTCAAAGCTTCCTGATTACCCTCCAGTCCTTTGAAGACTGATTGGTGGAGATGGGGCTTTTGTCCAGCTCTTCTGGCTGACAGCAGACATGCACAGCAGGAGCCGCACCGCCAGCAGTCACTAATGAGACTATTAATGGCCTGTCACATCCATAAACGAGCCATTACTGATACCCAATCACTGACTTTATATATAACCACCATAGATTAACTTCTGATAGTTTGGTTAATTATTCACCCAATAGTCTGATCATTAACTATACTGTACAATTCTCAGACAAGCCCGTTCCCATGCTTTTCCTGAGACTCACCTCTATTTCCAATACTTTCAAGAATAAAAAAATCCCAAATGGAGTTTATTTCCTTTATATGTATTGATTCTGTATTCACCTTTCCCCTTGCAAAATATTGCCTTCCTTTTAAAAGAACAGTTTGATTTTATAAAGACAACACTTTATTAAACTAATAAAAATGGCATTTATATTGTCATTTTATTAAATCCAAAAGAAATGGTTATTACATATTATATGGATCTTTTTCTTAAATGATAGACAGACAGACAGACAGACAGACAGACATATAGACAGATAGATAGATAGATAGATAGATCTGATATTTTCTGCTGACTCCCTAGTGGTCCCTTGGGGGTCCCTGTTTCCCATCCAAGCAGATGTTTGCCTTAATTCTGTAACGTCACTAATGTAATACAGTGTTTCCAAAACACCTTAAATTCTACCTTCCTTTTCTTTTCTGATTTCTTTGTACCTCTCCTCTCTCTCTAACTTTGTTTGACTATTACTGTGCCATATTCAAGTTTTCGCCTAATGAAGATAAACTAGGTAATTACGGTTTTGACAGAGTTGGAAGTATGTAGTGTTATATTTATCCATTTTGACAGTATGGGGTCAGATGTGTAAGGGCACTCTGAATCTATAGGATAGAATTTCCCGGGTAGTTCCTCTTCGCAACAGCTGCTATCTGGGACAGTCTTCTGTGGGACAGGTCCTCAGGTGATGTGCTGCAGATGTGGCTAGATGAGCAATCTATTTTCTCCTTGACAGTGTTCGAAGTATATAGCACAAGCATCTGCAAGCTTTCTTCTTAGAAATAACACTGTGAGTGACAGGCTTTCTTTGTACATCATTACCAGTAAAAGTAAAGTAAAACATAGTTATATAAATAACCTTTTTTGAAATTCATTTTATTTATTGAAGCTAAATAGTTATGTATGGTTAAACGTGAAGAATGTGATTTCTCCACCACTAGTGGCACCAAAAGGAACTGCATTCTTTTTATTTCAGATAACATAATTGGTTCATCCAAAGGTGTGAATTTGATATGGGATAAACTGTTTGTCCAAAAAATGTTTTGTTTGCAATTCTGTTTTGTGCAACTAGTTGCACAAATATTAAACAGTGTATGCTTGAGTGAGAAACTTCAATTAACTAAATTAGTGTGATATTGCAGGTATATAGCTTTTGATACTCTGCAAATAATGGAGGACTCTTGGAAATGATGATCAGTACTTTCCGTGGCTCTCTTTGGGGCACATGCACCTAGAGACCTTGTTATTCATTACTTAGAAGTGAGTAAAATACTACTGAGAAGTAAATAAGACCCTTTCCATTAATGATGCTGCCCATTACAGTATCATATTTGAGTAAATCTTTAATAAGCATTATTGTTGGATGACAAGTGCATCGAGTGACACCAAAGTTGTCCTACTTTTCCATTAATTTATAGATTATTTTGTAATTTGACCTCATTCAAGATAATTTTGCATCTGCAAACAGCGACCCCTGAAATAGCACTGCAGTAAAAAGAGTAAAGTTGCATAATCTGTCTTAGTCATGTTTGCTCTGTGAAATCACCTTTGATGTTCAAACCTTGAACATCAGGACAAGCACTTACGGCTCTTTCTTTGAAGAATTCATATATATATATACTGTTATTCGGGATGGATGATTTCTTTTTCAAATAAATGTTGTTGTTTTGAACTTTTTATGCATCAAATAATCCTGAAAAAACAATCACCACAAAAATATTAAGCAGTTTAGCTTTGCCATCACAGGAATAAATTACATTTTAAAGTCTATTAAATAGAAAACAGCTTTTATTTAGCCTTTGACTGAAATATGTATTTATATATTTATTTATTAATCCTTATATAATAATCTCAAACTCAAACGGCTCAAAATCATGAAAGTTGACTTTGGTCAAAAGGTGTGTGAGGCTTGATTGTTACAAGTTATTCATTTTTATAAAATTTTTATACAAGTCACCACATGTGCATTTTCAATCTCACTGAATGACTCTCTTTAATGGGGTCTCTCGCAGAGGTGCTTTGGGCTCTCTGGTGCAGCTGCATGCTGAGACTTTCACATTCATTACTTAGAAATGCCTAAAATACTTCTGTATCTCAGACCTTCTTGTGTTAATATAAATGTTTAAGAAGAATTACAGTTATTCGCATCCAATGACACTTAAAATGTAATGTAAAAGCAATATTATTTTTTAAGAGATTGAGTTTGTGCCTTATCATTAGTATATTCTTTATTTCATGCGTTTTTTTTTTTTTAAATCCTCTGCACGTGTACTGATGTGTTTTCTGTGTGCGATTAGCCGTGTTCATCTGAGCGTGATGTCGTCACTGTTCTCCTCTGGTCCCTGTGGTTACGTCACATCTCCATAGTAACTTCCTGCCTCCCCCCGCATGTGTGTGTGCAGTGTGCATTCTGGCTCGCTGCACAGGTAATGCCATTTCTGTGCAGCATGTTAGCGAGAAACACAATATTTCCATTGAACCTGGCACAATGAACCTGAGCTCTGCTCACTCTAATGGAGCTGCTACTTTCCTCTTTAACATGCGTTTGAGGATGGAACCTACATGGTTAATTACTTAGCCAAGTAGTTGCGTTTTTAGCCCTGGAGAGTGAGAAATAAAGACTCACTAAACATTTGGGCCACTTTACTGTGCAAAAACAGCTCAACAGCTGCTTATTCACTAACCACCCATAGTCCAGTTTAACCAGGTTCTAAACTGGGTTGTACCATATTTGACATTTAACCAAAATTAGAATCAAATGATGTACAAATGATGGAGAAGAGCATTTATACAGATATACACAAATGTGTAAGCACACTTTTACCAATCATTGAGCATCATACATTTCAGCATTTAGATTCATTTTTGGTACCATTTTATTGCTGATTTGAAATACTGAAACAATCTGTTTTTCACCATTCAGTTATAGGCAATCTACTTCTACCTGTAGACGATGGCCACCATGTAAAGACCATGTATTTAGCAAGATTTACTCATATTACTAGTAATAGGAAAAAGTGTGCAATACATCAGAATAAGTTCTGACTTCTAAAAAAAAAAAGAGGCAGTCGCCAACTGGTAAAGTCATTGCATCACTGCAGCTGCTGTTAGAAACTCCAGTTCCCATAGAAACAATCAGTGCCCTGAGCCACACGCTTGGGACTGCACATGCGCATTCGCTGAACCAACTTGAAATATGCTTTTTTAAATGCTATTTGAGCTTAAGAAATAACATTTATGGGATAGTTCATGCCAAATGTTGTAGCTGATTTGAAATACATTATTTACATGTGAATTTGGCAAGTTTTTGATATTTCAGTATTTCCTTATTCAAATAGATAGGATTTATTCTTGCATGCCCAAAACAGCTGCCCAGACACATTGCAATTATGGCCGCTGAGTGAAATGACTTTCCTCGAAAGGGACTTTGACTGACTAGCCTCAAAGGGACTTTAGCCCTAGCCTGCTGCATCCTCCGCAAACTAACACTCAGAACTGGCCTGCAAAATTAAGAATTGCAGTGTGCAAATTGCATTCAGCATATATTTTGTGTGCACATTTGTGCTGCTACCTAATTTATATAATTCCTAGTAACAGAGACAGCGTGTTCAAATAAGCGGCGCAGTGAATTCCCCTCTGAAAGATGGAGGGATCATATACCAATGAAGCATCTGTGTGGCTCAGTTTTGTGCTTCACTTGCTCACCTTTCATGTCCTGGACAGATCGCTGCTGTCTCTTTACTATGAGGAAGACGCTAAGGTGTCACATTTTCCAAAAATGTCACAACCGTCTTCACTTCACTACATGATTCTTTTGGCATCTCAGGGGACGATGAATTTTTAAACAGTTTCCACTAGGAATGTCAGTGCTTGGATCAGTTTTTCCTTTTTTTGTCTTTTTGTTGATGAATACAAACTCAAGTTTCCTATCAGTGCCGATTCTGCCGAAGAAGAACAGGGTGTTCTGAAGCTCTCCTTACAACCATATCCCAGTTCTGTATCGCTATTCACATCACATCACAATGTCAAAATGTGTCACGTCATAATGCGCCCTGCAGCCCTGAAGCCCTATCGTGAGTGCTGTTGTTTTTTTGTTTTTTTTTATAAATATAGAGGTTTTATTTATAGGGACTTGAGCGGTAAGTGGGGTCCGGCGTTCTGAAAAGAGTAGCGCAGGAAGACGGTTGAGTGGAGTGGAGTAAGGGCAGAGGCGCTTTAGGACAGAGCGACCCAGATGACAGTGCTGCCAGAATAATCACCCCCTCCCAGCCCAGACAAGCCCGGACAGAGGCACTGCCGCAGGAGCGTTCGCCGCGTGATGTCACTTTTATTACGCCTCAGCTTCACTCCGCACCACAGACGGCCTTCATGAATATTCGCCAGCAGACTTCCGGGGCTCTGCTGCTCACAGTAACACAAATGAGAAGTGGAGCCTGTGAGAGTTTAACAGTATGTAACACATTCTGGCTCACTATGTCCCTGTGAATGCAGTGTGAACAGGAGATATCACACAGTAATACTGGGCTGGACCGGTCAAACCCGCCCAAAACAACACTGTGATGAGCCTAACTTAGATCCGTGACTGTGAGACTCAGCTGTGTTGAGAATTTTAGTTTGTATTATAACTCTGGATAATAATAGATTAGGAACAAGTACAAGACAAGAACGAGTGTCACTCACATCTACACACATCAAGTGTGTCTGTCGGAGGTCTGTGGATAAAAGCGACTACTTAATAAATGTGAATGACTGTCACACTCACAGAATAAGTATGGAAGAGGGGTGACCGACTAAAATACTGTCTCTGTCTTTTCCATGTGAATATCTGTGTTATGAATTTGTGCTGTCCAAATTACATTCAGTATACAAACTTATCTGCATTCTTTTTTATACTGTAGTTTTTTGCTGTAAGTTTAAAAAATGCTTGGTTACACAGCCAGCATGGATATTACTCAGCATTTGCAATATGTTTAGACTCAATAAATACATTAAATTGACCAAAAGCGACAGTAAAGATTTTACATTGCTGCAAAAAAGTTATCTTTCTATTTTTTCTATTCCACAAAAAACCCT
>NW_015653483.1:457105-462583 GCF_001515625.1 Sinocyclocheilus rhinocerous
TATATATATATATATCGAAAAATAAATAAAATAAGCAGCACAACAATGGCTGCTGAAATTTTGCCATCACTAGAATAAATTACATTTTAAAATATATTATATAATATTATAATTATAATAATATATTATATTAAAATAGAAAACAGTTATTTTAAATTGTACTAATATTTCACAATACTGTATTACTATTTTTTTTATCTAATAAATGCATGAGAATAAGAGTCGTCTTTCAAAAAATTTAAATAAATAAATCTTACCAATCCCAAACGGTAGTGTTAATTATATTGGCAGATTAGAGGCAAAAAAGTGCCAACTTAATAGAAAGTAAATATTTTTTAGATAATACTTTACACATAGACTGTCATATAATTATTTTAATTTGTGTATTTATTTATGTTTTGAAAGTGGGTCCCTTGTAAGGGGATTGTAATATTTGTGTCAAATATGAGAATTCGTCATATCTTTTGCAACCAAATTAAGTCTGCTGTAGGTAAATCTTGCCATGATTAATGGAAATGATTTTTCCATGTGTTTTACAGGTTATGGCATCTCCAGTCTTTCAGCAGAAGATAGTGAGAGGTGGGAGAGTCGCAGGCTGCTGCAGGACTTTGACATTGACAGCAACTATACTGATGAGGTGCAGGATGAGCCCAATGCTGAAAAGAACTGCACACCGCCTGGTAAGAGGTTTAGCACCACACACAAATAAAACCTCACACAACCTACCAGCTCTTTTGGTTCAATAGCACAGATGAAACAGGAAAATTATTGTTGTTTGTAAGGAACTTAGCATGACAGATGACTAATGTCTCAATGGAAACAACAACTCAATATGATTAAGCAAGAAGTCATGCTAAGTTTCACTTCTGAAAATCTGTTTTTGAGGGCAGAATTTCCATATTGGGATGTGTATCGGATTGTGAACTAGGTTCTATGAACTTTAAGATCAAGTTATGTTTTCTAAAATGAAATAGTTTCATATCTTTTATTTGTTCTCCTCTGGTTTGTGAGTCCACAGAGGTGTTAGTCCTGTATCAGGACTCTCCTGTCATCAGTAAGTCAGACACTAACTCTTTTGTTGCATATGAGGGAATCTCGCTGGCACAGACTTTGCTATTGTTTCTCTTGGGGCTCGTTGGCTAGAGAACATAATGTGTATTTCAAACCATAGAGACCCATGAGCAGTGACCAGTTCAAAGGTTAACAGTGGATTTCTGGCCAAGGTGAAGACCAGACACATCACCTAATGAAGACATTAAGGCTTTTAAAAATATTGGTGCTCTAAGAAAAGTCAGCAGAACACAACTCTATCAGCTGCTATGACCAAGTTTGATTTTAAATTTGGTTAATGTCTGTACAAGATCTCATGGTAAACACATTCACACCCACTTTTAATTTCTGACAGAATTAGTATAAACAATTTGACATTTCCAATCTGTTCCTCATTATTTTTCCTCATTGTTATTCATTGTTTATTTGCACAGTTGGTGTAGATCCTCTGTGTAATTCGATGCACTAGGCTACATCGTTCTCCACACACTTGGATATTGTGAAGAGGCCAATTAGAACAGGTCTGAGGGAGAGGCGAGGGTGAACAAAGATACTGTGCGGGTCTATTGATTGACCATCTCCCTCTTCTTTCAAAGCTCTCCTCTTTCCCCCTCTTGCAATGTGTTTTCAGTAGATGGGATCTACTACAGCACTCTGTTAGTATCTGATTCCACTTCACTGCTCAGTTTGTTTGTTGCTCAGGAACTTCATACATGGAACTTTCATATAGTGGCACCAAAAAGTATTTGGACAATGTTGAAAAAAATAATGCAGTATGTTAATACAGTAATGTTATGAACAGGGCCGTCCTTAGGGGGGTGCTCCATACCTCGCACCGGGCCCCACGTCAGCTAAGGACGGCCCTGGTTTTGAAATATTGTTTCAATTTAAATTTGTAATAACTATTTTCTATTTTAATATATCTATAAATATAATTTATTCCTGTGTTGGCAAAGCAAAATTTTTCAGCAGTCATTACTCAATTCTTCAAAGTCGCATGCTCCTTCAGAAATCATTCTAATATGCTGATTTGGTGCTCAAGAAACATTTCTTAGTATTATCAATGTTGAAAACAGTAGTGCTGCTTGATATTTTTTGTGTAATACTTTTTTTCAGGATTTGTTGATGAATAGTAAGTTTAAAAGAACAATTTATTTGAAATAGGCATCTTTTTTATCAATTTAATGATAAATGTAATACTTTCTTAAAGTCTTTGTTGAATAAAAGTATTAATTTCTTTAAAAAATATATTGCTGACCTCAAACTTTTGAACATTAGTGTATATTCAAAATTGAGTTGTTAATTGTGGAAATTACTTTATTGTTATTTGTTTGGAGAAGCTACTTAGTTTGATATTTGGTTTCCAATGCAGTGAAATAATGCATATATTTTTAAATGAGGCTTGAGCGTCCAAATACTTTGGGGCGACTGTATGTCATAAATACTGTTATTTTATATGTGTTGGCATGACTTTTATGTTTTATATGTGGTTAAAGTAAAAAAGGGGAGTGTTTTAGGCTTGAGGGGAACACTTAATCTGCAGTGAATACAGAGGAATGTCAAGTCTTATGGATGGTGAGATAAACCAAAACTTATGATTTGACATCTCTCCAGAAATAAAACAGAGCAGGAGGTCATTTTCCATGGTGAGACATTGTATTTGCAGTGAGCTCAGTGTGTAACGTCCCGGCTCTGCTGTTAGGAGGTGTAAAGGGAGCAGCTTTGCTTCCGTAACACAGCGTGGCCTGCCTGCTTTTGTTTGTGTTTTTTTTTTTTTGTGGGCGGATTTACAGACTGTAAGAGTCATTCCTGAATTTACGATAATTGACAAAGTGATAACCAAAACCAAGGTTCCCCTTCAGGAACTCGAGCTGTGTCGAAACGCTATTTCAACGCAGCGCCTCGTTCCCTTCGGGGAACCATGGTTACAACAGACGTTTTAGTCTCATGTTTTAATTATTATATTATAATCATGTTTTCAATTATTAAGAGCACAAGTGTTATCAACATTAATCATACTAATAAATGTTTATTGTGCCAAATCAGCATATTAGAATGATTTCTGAAAGATCATGTGACACTGGAAACTGTAAAACTACAAATTCAGCTTTGCCGTAACAAGAAATATTGTGTAATATACTTTTAATCTGAAAGCACTGTATTTTATTAAATTGTATTTTCTTAGTTTTTACTGTATTTTTCTTCAAATAAATAGTAATATTTTAATAAATGTTTTAATTATCATAATATTTAATAATGATTTAATAAATTGTAATAATTTTATTCCTGACAATGTATGCTGTCTCTTTCTCTCCTTTTATTGGGCTTTGCAGGCATAAACTCCCTCTCTCAGCATTCTTTTATACTTAGTGTATGTGTAGTAATTTAATTTTTCATGTGTTCTCCCGTGAATCTTTAGGAGTTCTGCCTGTGCACAGATCCTCCTCGGCACTTCCTGAATATTCACAAATGCATCAAAATAATCAGGCAACCCGTGGTTAGCTTGATTACTGGAGCTAATGAGCTATTAATTATCTCTTCATCCAGCAATTCCTATTGTCTGTCACACGGCATTTAATGTTGCTCAAGCAATAACATTGACTGACTGGAAGCCATGATAATGGATTATAACCTTTGAACCAATATCAAAAATTAACTTTACCCAAAATGTTTACCCACTGGTGTTAATTTTCAGGGACTTTTTTGACAATTTCATTGATTCAGATTAAATACTTCAATACAGTCATTCAATAAAAATAAATTGTTGATCTAAACAATTACGGCTAACCTATAAAATCAAATCACTATTAATGACAGTGATTGCATTTGCCATGTCCTGCTGTGACAGAGCTGCTCTGCCATCATCATCATTCATCTTATTATATTGCGTTCACTTCCTCTAACTGAAGTGTACTCCTGTTTTTGTATTTCTGTGTACGCAGTTGGACATTTGGCTAGCAGATGAGTCATGTGACCTGACCTTTGAGAGCTGTGCGCACATTAGACTTACGGCAGAGAGAGTGTGTAGGACTGCTCAGCTGAAATGTGACTACACATGGAGGCTCATGATTAAAATGCCTGCTCTTATCTTTTTTTTCACCTGTCTATTTTCTCTTTGTGGTTGCCATGCTGATGTCAGGAGGACCACAGTATGGTTTTTATCTTTTTAGTGCTCAGCCAAACATTTTCTTTCTACATTTCTGTTGTTCAGTCACATGAAAGTTCTATGAATCATCTCAAATACTTAGTGTTGTTATAGCCATAGTTCACCCAAGGGTTATTAACTAAAATTTAAACTTTTCATTGTTTGAAATTAAATAAAAATGAACAGAAATAAAACAAAATAAAATATTAAAATAAACTTATTTTATTTCAGCTAGTTGCCAAGGCATCATTTCTCATTTTAGTTTAGTTTCAATTAAAGTACTAAAATAACTAAACTATACATATTATAAATAATAACTAAAACTGATGAAAAACATTGATTTACCCAAAAATGAAAATTCTGTCATCATTTACTCACCCTTATGTCATTCATCCAAACCTATATGACTTAATTTATCTTTATTTCCGTCAGGACCACTCTGTTTGATTGTAGAGGTCCTGAACATTATTTTGGTGGCAGGCTTTGCTCTGAAGGGTTCAGATTCTGAGCTGTCCACAAGCAAACCTCAGTGAGGTTTGAAACCCCAATTCTAAGATCAATCAGGGAGCGCAGCTACTGATTCTCTGTCCAATCTTAACTTTTGAGGATGCTCTCTTGTCTCAGCACAGCGAAGAAAGCATATTTCAATTATAATCGGGAATGCTGTTCTCGGGTAATGTTGCCCCCCCCCCAATAAAATGGAGTATAACGGTTAGCTTACTTGAAGATAGGCGATCATTGTCTCCTTAACTGCAGGCAATTGCCAATAATCAAAAGCCTGAGCAACAAGTATGTTTCCAATAATACACAAAAAGCTTTGATCAACAGCATGTTTCCTAAACACAGCTTAGACAAACAACGAGAACGTTCCAATGATAAACACAATTTGCTAAACAGTATATGCTCCGACAAGCACGTTGCCAATAACCTGTTAACTTTTAAGTATGAGCATAAAAGGAAAACGTCTCAGGTTACTTATGTAACCATGGTTCCCTGAGTAGGGAACGAGACACTGCGTCCTCTAGGGGTCGCTATGAAGGGGGGACGCCTCGTCGTGACCCGTGTCTGAAGCATACATTGAAAAAACACCAACAACACATTGGCCGGCGACAGCCCATGACGTCACTACCGGTGCGACTATAGTATAAATAAGCGCCGGGAGCTACACATCATTCACTTCTTCGTCTGAAGCTTGCGTCCGCAGCATGGCAAGAAACCTAGAGGACGCAGTGTCTCGTTCCCTACTCAGGGAACCATGGTTACATAAGTAACCTGAGACGATT
>NW_015653483.1:462593-462900 GCF_001515625.1 Sinocyclocheilus rhinocerous
AAAGACACACTGGTTGAGTGGAAAAGTGTTCAACGTGCACACTTACCACTATGTGGATTTCAGAAAGTGCACAGAGCTTAGCGTGTGCACTTACCATAGCATGGATTAACATTTCCAGGTATCTGATCACAGATGCTCGGAGGTACTGGGCCAAACGGGAGAGGCAAGCTCAAATACAACCTTCTAAGGCGAGGGGAGCACTGCCTGAGACAGCATACACAAGAAGGTTCTCGCAAATGCCACCTATACTTCCCTCTTGATGCCTCAGCAAGAGGGGATATCCTGGAGCCCGGACATCCAGGAATTT
>NW_015653483.1:467704-470273 GCF_001515625.1 Sinocyclocheilus rhinocerous
GGTAATGTATATCGAAATATCGGAAATGTGTTTAAAAATCATATCAACGTTATTTAAAAAATATATATCGCGATACATATTGACATTGAATTATTGTCCAGCCCTATCAAGAACCAAGACAGGAAACTCACCAAAAGAAGGGGTAACATCAATGAACAAAGCTAGTCCACAGATAAGAGAAACAAGAGGGCTATGAACACACAGGTGAATAACACACTCTCATTTGTAGGTTTTTGTACAACCTGCTCACGCCCCATTGATGGTTAGGTTTAGGAGTGGATCTTCATGCTGACTTTTCTAAAAAATCGTCTCAGGTTACTTATGTAACCATGTTTCCCTGAGTAGGGAACGAGACACTGCGTCCTCTAGGGGTCGCTATGGGGAACGCCTCGTCGTGACCCGTGTCTGAAGCATACATTGAAAAAACACCAACAACACGTTGGCCGGCGACAGCCCATGACGTCACTACCGGTGCGACTATAGTATAAATAGGCGCCGGGAGAACATGTCATTCACTTCTTCGTCTGAAGCTTGCGTTCGAAGCATGGCAGGAAGCCTCGAGGACGCAGTGTCTCGTTCCCTACTCAGGGAACCATGGTTACATAAGTAACCTGAGACGTTCCCTTTCAAGGGAACTTCGAACTGCGTCCTCTAGGGGTCGCTATGGGGAACGGTATACCCACGCCGCCATGCTGAGGGGAGTGCGGGCCAGAACCATGGCGAGCACTAAGTACCAACTTTACCATTTTCATGGTGAGTTGCCCCTGGGACGTCAGACGGCTTGTCCGTGACTTTATCCCCTACGGCCAAAGGCCTAGGCTACATACCCAACTTACCTGTTAGGGCCAGACTCCTGGGCCCGGGGTAGAGCTCAAGGCTTGGAATCATAATGGATTCCTTTAAGGGGATACGACCAAGAACCTAGTATCACACTAAGTGTTGGGCTGTCACACAGGGGCTACTGCTTGCTCTTGCATAAGCTCTGAAAGGAACTGTCTCAACAGACCTCTAGTGGCCACACCCTGTTAAAGTAGGTATCCTAGGATACCTAAGTGGAGTGGTGCCCAAGGTGAACGGGGCTTAAACCAGCTCAAGAAAGGGCACGAAGCAACCGCGCGAAGCCCTCACCATACAGGATTTTAGAAAAGAATGCAAAGAACTAGCGTGCGAACTTACCACAATGTGGATTTTAGAAAGTGCACAAAGCCTTCACGTGCACACTTACCATAACATGGATTTTAGGATATACCGTTCTAAGGGGCTCTCGTGGCACTCTGAAAGAGCAGCTCATAGATGGAATGGTGCATCCCAAAACCAATATGTTTGAGAGTCACCAACTCGATCTAAGGCATAAAGCTGGATTGGCTTGCAGTAAATCTCTAGCTGAGGGGGGGCAAACACCCAGCTCTCAGACGAGAGGGGAGCTCGACCAACCGCATGTTCCAATGCTGGAACAGCTAGCAATAATTTACTTAGCTGAGGGAGCAACACACCCAGCTCTTCAAACGAGAGGGGGGAGGCTCGGACCTACAGCATGTTCCAATGCTGGAACTGCTAGCAGTAAGTTACCTAGCTGAGGGAACACAGACCCAGCTCTCAACGAGAGAGGGGGCTCGCCCAGCATGATCATTAGAAATCAGAGGTAAGTGTACTGCAAGCTAGCCAAAAACTCAGCGCATCAGAGAGGCGGATTTGGAAGGGCCTAGTTCACCTGATGCTACTGGTTCCAGGTGCTCTGGGAAAACAGAGAACTCAACTCTCACGTGAGAGGAGAACTCCGAACTCAGAAAGAATAGCGCGCTCATAGGCAACCCTTTGGTAAAGGGGAGCACTGCTAATACTACCACAAGAACAGCCCACGGAGCGAACCCGGGCGCTCGATAGGAAGCAGCATGCTCATAGTAACCCTCAATGGTGAGGGGAGCGATACTTCAAAGTGTCAAAGAACCAACTTCCAGTGTATCAAAAATAGAGACACACTGGTTGAGTGGAGCCCAAGGTACCGGGGTCTAACCAACTCAGAGAAAGGGAACGAAGCTATAACGCGTAACCCTTACGGAAATGAGTAGATATTCAAGTATCACTCTGATCTGGACGAAAGCGCTGACGCCTTGTCTGGATCACATCCCTAAGGTCTTGCCTACCTCCCTTTGACCTGCGATTCCTCCTACCCCTACCCGCAGGGTAACTTTCATAACTTTCAAAAGCTCATCATACGCAGGGCAGGAGGAGTTGGAAGGCTCAGCCTAAGCTTCTCTGCCCTCCTCAGACATTTCCTGCTTTTGCTGGGCTGAATCCAGCAGAGCACTGGCCCCTGGATCAGACAATGTTAATGAAATAACATCATCCTCCAGCGGCTCACTCTCGTCCACAGCCGACGATCGCGAGAGGGAAAAACCCCTCTTCAAACTCATCGGCCAGATCCACCTGCGATCCCCACGAGCTCATTCCCTTCCGTGCCTCAGCAGCGGCGGGTCCTGAATCGCGGGAAGCAGATGGCTGCCCCTCTTTCCTCGAAAAGAGAGACAAACGAGAGCGGAGCTTTTTCCTTGGAAAAACGCTCGCAGTG
>NW_015653483.1:471218-478316 GCF_001515625.1 Sinocyclocheilus rhinocerous
CGTGCACACTTACCACTATGTGGATTTCAGAAAGTGCCCAGAGCTTAGCGTGTGCACTTACCATAGCATGGATTAACATTTCCAGGTATCTGATCACAGATGCTCGGAGGTACTGGGCCAAACGGGAGAGGCAAGCTCAAATACAACCTTCTAAGGCGAGGGGAGCACTGCCTGAGACAGCATACACAAGAAGGTTCTCGCAAATGCCACCTATACTTCCCTCTTGATGCCTCAGCAAGAGGGGATATCCTGGAGCCCAGACATCCAAGAATTTTTTGCAGTGTCGTGCCGGGGGCCTGATGATCAAGAAGGCTCCCGCAGAAACGAGAGCGGAGCTTTTTCCTTGGAAAAACACTCGCAGTGCATGCCGATTGTCCCCTCGGAGACATCGCGTGCGTGCTCTTCGCCCAAACAAATAACACATAGATCGTGTGTGTCATCAGATGTTAAACAACGACAACACGGATGCACACATCCTCTTCGTTCTGCTAGTGCTCACCATAATAATAGGATAGAGATCGCTCTTACCATGTTCAAATGCACGCTTCAAACAAAACAGTCAGTGAAGACGAAGAAGAGAATGACATGTTCTCCCTCCGCCTATTTATACTAATAGTCGCACCAGTAGTGACATCATGGGCTGTCGCCGGCCAACGTGTTGTTGGTGTTTTTTCAATGTATGCTTCAGACATGGGTCACGACGAGGCGTCCCCCTAGAGGACGCAGTTCGAAGTTCCCTTGAAAGGAAACTTAGCTTAGCTTATGAAGACACATTCAGATGAATGGAGAGTGAAGTACATTCAGATGCTTGATCTTACTGATGTCACGCTTCTTCATGTAGGGAGGACTGATCTCGACTGAATTGTTCTGAAGTCACTTCCAATCAGGCCGCTTATACTGGTCAATGCAGTGAATTGTGAATTCAAGATCACTAAACTGAATCTGAAGTGAAATTCGGCAGGGAACAAATCCCTTCATCCATTTGAAAACTGTTCTGTGTGAGTGTTTGTGATGAACTAGTATAGTGACTGAAAGCTGACTTAATGAGTCTGTCCGACAGAACTCAAAGCTGACTTAACATTTGTCTGTGTGACAGGAAACATTCAAAATAAAATTGAGTTTCTCAATATATCTCCTCCTCTCAGGTTCACATAGGGTGGTGAAATAATCCTTTCACATGGTTAAAAATAATGAATGTTTCCTGACGCCGATTACGTTTCCCTCCAGTGGGCGTAGTTCTCAGAGTAATATGACTACGTTGCGCTTTATAAAAACATAGTTCTGGGTTTTTTAGCTTGTTTACTGTACACCTTGTCACATAGCAGCTTTTAGACATTGTTCTGTTTTTTGTTACAAGTCAGAAATGACAAGGAGGCAGCTTCCCGCAATACAAAATCAATGGAGAGGGTTGGATTGGTTTCCCCCCGGTGGGCGTGGTTTTCAGATTGTCTCTATTTAATTGTAGTGGGAGGAGTTACAATCAGCTGTCACGCCATGGTCTGCCTGAACTACATTTGAGCTCCATTCATCACTCAAACTACATTTATAAGAATGTGTTGATTGTTTTTGCCCATTCAATGAAAGAATTGCACCTCAGTGACTTTAATTGTATAGGCAAAAAAAATTTTTTAAACAAATTTTCACAGAAGAACCACAGAATTGTCATGTTAGCACTGTGGGTCTGATTATAAATATACAAGTATCCCCTTACACAAGTCTAAACGTGCCTGAGAAGAGGATACAAAGACAGCAGCAAGGAATACAGTCACATAAAAGCCATGAGACAGAGAAGGGACACCAGGAATGAACAGAGATGGCCAGAAAGAACAAAAAACAGTGATTAATCAGTGGGATG
Organism: Sinocyclocheilus rhinocerous; assembly: GCF_001515625.1. NCBI lineage: Eukaryota > Metazoa > Chordata > Actinopteri > Cypriniformes > Cyprinidae > Sinocyclocheilus > Sinocyclocheilus rhinocerous. The sequence goes on from NW_015653483.1 coordinate 473,074, forward strand.
CCCATGTTGCGATGCTGCGTGGGTAGTTAGGCAGGCGGCTACACTGTACACACATTCACAAAACACACACACACACACACACTTAGAAAACAAACACGGCACATTATGAAAGATGAACATTCAGCATGCGGCACACAGCTTGGTCATTTAACCACTTTCTACCACTTGAACTTTCCACAGCTGTTCATGGAAAGCTGCAACATTAACTGACTTACCATTTTTGGTTCTGCACAAATAATAAAAGCCTTTATCCTCCTCAATAGTGAACATTTTTTGGTGGGAGAGAGAGTTTTTTCTTTTGTCAGTCATATTCATGTTCCTCTAATGAAGCAGAACTGCTTACTTGTCAAACCTCTACATTTATCCTACAGTGTCTACTGTAGACACATGGAAGCGGTCAGTGTTCTCATAGGAACTTCTGATTTGGACAATGCCTTCTGAGTTGTGTGCTCTTAAATGGCCTTTGTTTATAGTTTACACCTCCCTCGCCTCAAAGGCTCAGTTTCAGATCTCTTTCTCTGGCTTTTTGAGCTGCATTTGCACAATCAGAGTAGAGAAAGCACTGAAAATGTGCTTACTGTGCGCTTTACCGAAATGCCAATATTGCAGTTATAAACACAGCTGGTCTCTCTCTTTTAGACTGTCACTCACTCTTTCTCTCTGTTTCTGTGTTTGCCTGTCTGTTTTTCCATTTTAATCCTCGCTCCTACAGACCTACACACTATGAATGCACCAAATAACACATTGGTTATTGACCATTATTAGACATTTTTTTAATTTACACTACTGTTCAAAAATTTGGGGTCAGTTAGAATTTTTTTCGTGGTTTTGAAAGAAGTTTCTTATTCTCACCAACTGTGCATTTATTTGATCAAAAATACAATAAAAATGGTAATATTGTGAAATATTATTACAATTTAAAATAATAATTTTCTATTTTAATTTATTGTAAAATTTAATTTATTCTTGTGATGGCAAAGCTGGATTTTCTACAGCCATTATCCCTGTTTTCAATGTCACATGATCCTTCAGAAATCATTAAAAAATGCTGATTTGGTGCTCAAGAAGCATTTTTATTATTATCAATGTTGAAAACAGTTGTGCTGCTTAGTATTTTTTGTGGAAACTGAGATACATTTTCAGTATTATTTGATGAATAGAAAATTTGAAAGAACAGCATTTATTTAAAAATATAAATATTTTGTTACACTATTCATGTGTTTACTGTTACTTTTGATCAATTAAATACTTGCTTAATAAAAATATTAATAAAAAATATATCATGCTGAGCCCACTAGAGCTTCTATTTTTACTTTTATCTTACTTTTGTCATTATCTAACATTTACTTAAGTTTAGTCTTTAATACACTAATCATCTAATAACACTGTAAAATGTAATCTTAAGCAAATATCAACATTTGCATACTGTACATTTGAATGTTGTAATGTGTAAATTCATTTGTAGCATTTTGATTTTAGTTGTAAGTGCTTTATTTTTGTATTTATTTAAACAAAATTGTACAATTTTACAATAATTTTAACAATAATTATCAATCTGCAAGATGGAAAATTGCGGCCTGTGCAGATTTCATTTATTTATTTATTGTTTTTTTCCCCCTATACTGGGTAGAACATGAGAACATCTCCATGGAGACCCACAGATCTACTTCCACTTTGCTTCAAAGCCATATGCTTTGGACCAGCCTCCCTCTTTCCACAAGTGCAGAGCAGAGAAAGAGAACCCTTAAGTCGCTTTTTTTGTTTCCATGTTTTACCTAACCCATTCTCTTTCTCGCTGACTCTGAGCAGCCATCAGACAAACAAGTAACTCAAAGTAAAAGCGCATCACTCAGAATAAACAGAGGCTTTCTCAGGAGACATTCCCTGGTGGCTCAACCTGGATCTTTTAGACACGCTCAAACAGATGTTTGTTGTCCTCTTCACTGTGACTAACCAGATTTTTCCTATGACTCTGTAAGTTCGCTGATACACAATATTTCCATGCTAATTTATTTAATTATTTACTTAGTTTCATAGCCGGAGAGTGAACCAACTCCAGGGTAAGGCTAAAAGCAGCCTAATGTTAGTGTAATCTATTAACTATTAACTACTAGCATATGGATGTCATGTCATAAAATATTTTTAATATGACTGAATTTGTTTTTAACAATTTAATAAAAACATTGTAAGTTATCATCGTCATCATCCTCTTCCTAATTGCTACATCCCAAATGAATATTGTGCATGTTAAACTCACTGCTTGATGCTAGGTTATTAAGATGTTGGGTGTTAAGGTGCTAGGAGTTGTTGCTAAGGTGCTTTTAATGATTGTTAGCATTTGGCTATGCTGTTGCTCAGATTAGTCAATCCGCAACTTAGTCTGTATGATATTCTCATCCCTAAATTTGTCACTTTTCAGTGTCAGTTTATGGTTATATTTGCCACTTTTTTTCCATTTACTATAGGCAAAAATCATATACATTGAAGAACTTGACGCATATCTCTCCTCACATATGGGATATTTATGCGGCAAAGTTTAAAACGTATGATACTTATGTATACTTATGATATAATTATGATTTTAAAAATGTGATTTGGGGTTGGTTTGATTTTTTTTTTTTAAGAATACTCTTATGCTCACCAAGGCTGCATTTGTTTGATCAAAAATACAGCAAATATCATGAAATATTATTACAATTTAAAGCTGTTTTCTATCTGAATACATTTTAAAATTTCATTTATTCCTATGATGGCAAAGCTCAATTTTCAGTAGCCATTACTCCATTCTTCAGTGTCACATGATCCTTCAGAAATCTTTTTTGTTTCTTCAGAAATCATTCTAATATACTGATTTGGTACACAAGTAATATATATTTTTTATTATCAATGATGAGAACAGTTGTGCTTCTTAATATTTTTACCTACCACTGGCTTTTGAACAGTAGTGGAATATTTTTATACTTGCATTATTGTTCCATTCTGTTTCGTATGGGAATAGTTGTGTCCTTCCATTACAGCATTCTACATCACATGACCAGCAAGTGTGTTTGGAGTTAAATAAAACATGCATGTAAGTTGAGTGTGTGTATATATAGTGTGTGTTTGATTGTGGTGTTGTGATGTAACTCTAAATAAAGAATAGCTGCGGACAGTATGACAGGCTGAGGACAGCAGTAATGTGGATTCAGGAGGATGCACTAACCCGAGGAGCTCTGTCACATGTAGAAGAGAAGGTCAGAATGTGCAAGACTGTGTGTGTGTGTGTGTGTGTGTGTGTGTGTGTGTGTGTGTGTGCATGTGCGTGTGTGCGTGCGTGCTTGTGTGTGTGTGTGTACGCACATAAGGGAAGTTGTGTAGATTTGTATGGAAAAATAGATATTAAAAATCAGAATGCAAGACGATGCACATACAGACACAATATTTTAAAGCAAATAATGCAAAGTAGTTTTTATATTGTTACAGGTATGTAATTGACATTTGTATCATAAATTATTCTAAAAGGATATATTTGGCAAGTGCTGAAGTATATCTTTTCAAATAAAAATTTAAGAATAAATATTTATTTAGACTTTGCAGTAAAATGTGTTTTATTCAGGTTATTAAAAGGTTAATAGTGGAGTGAATCAACAAAAATGGATGTTATACATTTACATTTTACTTTTTTTTCATTTAGCAGATAGCGACTTACAAATGTTATGACATTTTTTCCTAGATGTTTAAGGTATTGGGCTGAATCTGAGTTACCTGTTTTACTTTGAACTGTGTGATATATTTTGGCAAGAGTGCATGAAAGTTGCTTGTATATTATTTCACGCTATCTGAGCACTCTTGATGTCTGAAATGCATTGGTTCACCACTGAAAATGACAGGAGGACTAAATGCACACAAACACATTGTTCACACACATGAATTAGCTCAAATGAATGCAAATGGATTCTCTTAGTTTATGGATGTACACAACCTAACAAGTCTTTACATGTCGGTGAGATTTAACTACGCAGAAAGAAAGACGACAGTAAGAAAAGGTTATTGTATTGAGTCCAAAAATGTCTTATCGCTTTATTAGAACGTCTTTTATACCTTAATGACTCGTTGTCAAATTGCACATTATATTATACATTGTCAGCGCGTTGAAGCTGGAGGTATGATATTTCCGCTGTGTTTTGTGGGGGGATGTGGGGTGAGAGGCGTGTGAGGGGGGCTAAATGTCAAATTACTGAGCGCAGTGACGACGAAGCCTATTACACGCAATGTGTCGCTGCGAATCAGCATCTTTTGCTCTCTCTCATTTTCTAAGGGTGTATCTGTTTTTGTGTATTTTTTTGGGTTTGTACACACATTTGAGCTTTGCTATAAATGGACATAGAGATGATGTTGCACAATGTTGCAAATAGTTTGAGAAGGCCAACATCAGAACATGGCAAACATTGCAATCAGTCATGCAAACCCAGAGTCATAATCTAAAGATGCAGCCAGAAAAGGGCCCAATAATTCATCTGTGTTATTGTGCATATGAGAAGCACCATTACTCTTTGCCTTCCAGGCGTTTAGATGACATCCACACCTACATGAAATCAGGATTTGCATCATCTTTGATGATGAAATGTTCGGTCAGGCTTAGGCTTGATTTACTGTAGCTGTAATCTCATCTCACAAATATTTGCTTTTAGCTGTCAGAATCATTTTCCAAAGCAAGTCAGTTTCTGAGGAAAAGCAAGCATGTATTGGAAAAATGTACTAAATGTACTAATTACTAAATGTAAATTACTATTGAGCTTTTTAAATGAAATACTATTAGACTACAATTACTGTAATTTTGAACATCTCGGCTTATTTAATTCTTTAATTGATGTGTTTGTTATTAGTGGTACAGAAGATCATCGAGGTCAAAGAAGATGGGATGTGAAGTTTACTGTAAAGTGGAGTATTGTGAGCATAATGTGTAGCCTGAAGAGTTTAGAGTAATTCTGAAGAGTACAGTTTGCCAGGTGTAGAATATAATAGGTCTAGTGTATAATTTGTAGCATATAGATTGTAACAGTGCAGACTAGAGCCGGACCGATATATCGTTTTGCCGATATTATCGGCCGATATGAGCCTGTCGCCGATATATCGGTATCGGCGAATATGCCGCCAATATAAAAAATTTTTTTACAGAACATATAACGTAGATAAAATGCTTGAAATGGTGTAATTACTTAGTTTGTCCAGCAAAGCGCGCTCTATTGTTTGCTACTGGCGAC
>NW_015653483.1:479741-501883 GCF_001515625.1 Sinocyclocheilus rhinocerous
TTTAAAGCTTAAGTCTATGGAAAACCATTGAAACTTTGAACGGCCATATCTCCGTAACGGCGCGGCGAATCCACACCAAATTCGAACCCTCTCGAACGTGAATCGAGTGTACGTCTAGAGGCCCGCTTTCGAATGAGACCACCCCCGCGTCGATAACCCTCGGGGTTCGAGAGTTACGGGTGGTTAAATTCGCGCTCCGGCGCCGACCGATCAAGCGATCCCGGGGGGCTACCGACGCGCGGAGGGTGGCGTTCAAGAGGGCTCCTCGAGCTGAAGGGATCCCCCGAATTTGGTTGAGATCCGCCTGCGCGTTCGCGAGATAGTGACACCAGTAAACACTTTCACTTCAGTAAGGAGGTCTCTTGTTCAGGCAGCAGCATTCAAGCGTTGTCTTATTCGACCATCCTTTTTTTACTCCCTAATATCGGTATCTGCCCCAAAAAAACCCATATCGGTCGGGCTCTAGTGCAGACCCACTTTTTCAGTGGCCTTGGTTCTGGAAGTATTTGAAAACCAGAGAAAAAGAGAAAGTTACAAGACTTTAATGAGGAAATTCCAATCTTATTGAGCATTGTGAATTAAATAATTAAAAAGGATAAAGAAATATATAGCTATTAATTAAAAGATGTTGATAATATGTAGAAACAATATATTTTATGTTTATTGAAAAATGTGCATATATATACAAATATTTAAGTAGTTTTAGTGCATAGGGCGACTGACTCTATTAAATCATTTGCAGTGCTTCATGGGAATGGGTGGGTGCTAAAGTGTTCTTTTGGCACAATTAGCTTGTCACAGTTCTCTAATTGGTGGCTATTTCTTTTTAGAATCATGGGTAATGTAGTTTTTCACCTGGAATTCTACTGTAAAGCTAAACACGATTATTTAAATAATGCAGGCTGATGGCTTTAACACAACCATATATCATCGCTTAACAACCTTGTAGCCCACATTATAGGTCTGCCCTAAAAGGTTTATAAATTACTGTTAAAATCAATTCTCCTATGGAGAGAATGAAAGGGGTTTTTACTTCCGCAACCCGACTGTTATAGTTTTCACATTGTAGTGTGTAGAAAGTGGTATATAGTGTGTAAGATGTAGCATATTGTGTAGCCTGAAGGTACTGTACAGTGTGCAGTGTATAGCTCATAGTTTGTGGCATATAGGTGTAGTGTACTATATATTGTGTAACATATAGTGTTACATGTAGTGTACAGGGTGTAATGTTAAAGGGATAGTTTAACCAAAGATGAAAATGACCCCATGATTTACTCACCCTCAAGCCTAGGTGTATATGACTTTCTTCTTTCAGACGAATACAAGTTATATGAAAAAATATCCTGGCTCTTTCAAGCTTTGTAATGGCAGTGAATGGTGGTCGAGATTTTAAAGCCCAAAAAAGTGCATCCATCCATCATAAAAGGTACTATCCCTTTAAGTGTGCATTGTGTAGTGTGTAGGGTCACTAGGGTGTGCATATACAGCCTCTATCAGAAACTGCTGTATAGTGAAAAGCATGTGCATCTGCATGCAATTATCAGATCTGTCAATTATTTCTGACAACAGACTCTTTTTCTTCTTCTGTTCTATGGAGAAAAAAATCACTACATAGCATGTATACTCACACAAACAGCAACGACACACACACGTGCTGTAAGCATACACATGTGAACACGCACACTCCACCCGCCCACCCACACTCTCGCAGATGTTGTGTGGCAGTGGTGTGAGGTTTTCTTGTCCTTGCGTGGGTCTGTGTTCTGACTCATATAGTGTACCTGTGAGCCGACCCCATCTACAGCTCTTTCACAGGCCACCATAATGAAGCAACTTTCCGCATAACAGCCTAGGGCACGTCACTCTCATAGTATCGGTACTTCCAGGTACAGTAATTGCGTAATTAGACATTTTCATAAAATGTTGCTGTAATCATTAACATATACATTAACAATGTTACATTATGAAATGTGTACAAATTATGGCAGGTAGTAGTGAGAATTAGCTTTTTTTCATCTCAATGCAATCCTCTGTGATCTCGGGACTCAGGAACCACCACCGTTGTTGAACCTTGTGACATCTGCGGGGATGTTTTCATCAGTGCTCGAGCATCTAATTGGTATTTCTCGGCATGATTTGCTGTGTAACAGGAGCAATAAATCACAGTTAACATAGACATCTTTGCACACCATTAATTTCATTAATGCAGTTTTTCTTTTATGATGAAAATCAATTTTAACTGACTCGGGACATATTTGAGCTGCCTCTACCAGGGAGACTAAAATGGATAGCCAAGGACAGTACCTCAAGGGAGGCATGTATTTTGATCAATTTAATTCATCTCGAGGTCACAGAGAAACGTCTTGAGACACTAAACCCACTGAAGTTCCTGAACTATCAAACCACAAGCATTAAAAAGTGTTTCCAGCAGTCCTGTTTTAAAAACAAGCCTGAATCTCTTGCGATTATAATTCTTAACCTGAGTCAAATTTGGCTGAGGTAAAGATGAAAGGTAATGTTAATCGTGGACTGGAGGAACAGTTACAATATACTTAGTGTTTCAGTGTTGCAGCTTTTGTGTGCTTTTTTGAAACATACGTAGTGGAGAGTGGAACAAGTTGAGCCACTGGACCACTTTTCTTTAAGAAGCCATCCTGAAATATCATTGATTTCCTTTTCATTTCTCCTTGCCTAACAGACAACTTAAATGGTTAGTTCATCCAAAAATGAAAATTCTGTCATCATGTACTCACCCTCAAATTGTTCCAAACCTGTATGACTTTCTTACTTTTGCGAAACACAAAAGAAAATATTTTGATTTCACAGTTAATTTAAAGGAATATTACAAAAGACTAACAGGATAGAAAGTTATATTGAGCTATATTAATGTTATAATTAGTTACATTTACTAAATATAAAATTGACTAAATATTATGTTTAATGCTTTAATTACCGAATAAAACATGTTTTTCTTAAATTTTTAAATAAAGTGCAATAACTGTAAAAAATAGTAACATTCGCTCAAACAAAATCAGTAAAATTATTTAAATTCATTGTTATGTTCACTTGTGGCATTCTGCTTAAATTAAACTAATTGAATGATTTCTTTTTTTTTTTAAATTGAGTTTCACATGTCATCCAGCATACTATGACATATATGGAGACCATGGATGGCAATGTACTGCATAACAGGAATGACCCTATAGTTGCAACCTACAGCGAGTCAGTGTACTATGTGGGCGGCGCGAGCAGCTGGCTCCTCATTAATGGGGCGATTGGTGTTTCGTGCTGAGGCTGCTTCACCCTGTGCACGTGAGCAGCTGTGGAATTCCACTGTCGTGAGACACTCACATACACACACGTTCACCAGCTTCTCCCTCATTCCATAGTGAATCTTCATGTTTTCTTACAGCGCTGGCCAGCGAGAGGCCGTCATGACCCCTGTACTGTAATGAAATAACAGTATGTGTACATGCCTGAGGCTAAATCTATGCTGATGATGAAGAGCCATCTCAGCTTCACTCTTCTGCCTTGTTTCATGCATTTATTTTTAGCTGGCCTGCTGGGATTTCATGCTCTGTTGTTAAACGCTGATACACATATGTAGCGTGTAGAATTTTTTCCTTTCTCTCTCTCTCTCTCTCTTTTATATCTTTCCATCATTCATTCCTTCTATTCCTCTCGCTCTCATGCTCTCTCACACTAACCAGTGTGTGATGGACAGGCTCAGAGTGTGATGTCATCAGTGCTGCAGCGAATGTAGACATCATTTGCAATGAGCTCACTGCTGAATTATTAACAATCTGAATAATGTAAGGAGTTCTCTGAGGACAGAGACATTGGCTGCTCTTACACAGTTTCTGTCATAGAGCCATTAACATGTGCATGTACGTTTGCGTGTTGTGTAAACGTGTTTGTGTCTCTCCTCTCTGCTCCCTTCAGAACCCAGCCGCGTCTGTGTCCCACAAGGGCCTCTGATTTCCATCTCGATGGAACCGCAGCTGTGCTTTCACCTCTTACAACTCTCCAAAACAAACTTCAGGGTGTTAATCATCGATTCCACTTAATGGGCTTTAGTGCCGGAAAGTATAAGAGTCAAATTTGGATGAGAGATGATTAAATCATGGTACATCAGATCCTATCCATCAAGGAATTTTACAGCAGAAGTTCTCAGAACTTTTACATGCTTTGCTGGTCGTGATTTACCTGATGAAAAGACCAGCTTGAACCAGCATAAGCTGCTTCAGATGGTCTCCCAGCCTGGGGTGCGTTTACCAGAAGAATCATTAGCTAACTATGGTCGCAAGATCTATTGAACTCTATTGGTAACGATGGAACTTTCTACCACAGTTGCTTTTGGGAAACGCACACCTGGTCAAGCTGGTTTTTCAAAAAGATTAAAGGGATAGTTCACCCAAAAATGAAAATTACCCATGATTTACTCACCATCAAGCCATCCTAGGTGTATATGACATTCTTCTTTCAGACGAATACAATCAGAGTTATATTAAATAATGTCCAGGCTAATCCATGCTTTATAATGGGAGTGGATGGTAGCCCAAAATTTGAAGTCCAAAAAATTGCACCCATCCATTATAAAAGAAGTCCACATGGCTCCGGGGGGTTAATAAAGGCCTTCTGAAGCGATGCGATGCTTTTGTGTAAGAAAAATATCCATATTTACAGCTTTATAAATCTTAATCTCTAGCTTCCGCTAACTGTCGTATGCACGTTCACGAGAGAGTGGCATCCAGCGGATGACGTAGGACGTAGACAAATGCGGTGACTAAGGCGGAAGTGACGAACGTGGAAGCGCAGAGGAGAGAGCAAAACAAAACACAGGTCATGAATTAGTAGTACAAAACGAGGATTTGTAAAGAAAAATGTCGGAGGATTTCGATATAAGCCAAGAAGGCATTGGTTTTCCTTAGCTTATGCTTATGCTACGCCTACGTCCTATGTCATCCGCTGGATGCCACTCTCTCGTGAATGTGCGTACGACAGTTAGCGGAAGCTAGAGATTAAGATTTATAAAGCTGTAAATATGGATATTTTTCTTACACAAACGCATCGCATCTCTTCAGAAGGCCTTTATTAACCCCCCGGAGCCATGTGGACTTCTTTTATAATGGATGGGTGCAATTTTTTGGACTTCAAATTTTGGGCTACCATCCACTCCCATTATAAAGCATGGATTAGCCTGGACATTATTTAATATAACTCTGATTGTATTCGTCTGAAAGAAGAATGTCACCTAGGATGGCTTGAGGGTGAGTAAATCATGGGATAATTTTTGGGTGAACTATCCCTTTAAGGTTTTTAGTAGTCACTAATGTTTTGAGACTGAGTGTGTTCTTTTGCCAGTATTATTTTAGTACTACTTATATAATATTATAGTTTTTTATGTATATTTTATAATAGCTTTTATTTTTAAATTTATTAAAATTTTTAGTAATTTTGTAGTAATGTCACTTTTTGTTCATTTTTTACTAATATTACTAATATTATAATATTAAATAATGCTAATATTACTATTTAGAATGATTTATTATTTATATCATTTAAAATATATTTTTATTTTTAATTCAATGTTATTTTTAGTTCAGTTTTAGTTTTCTACAACATAAATGTACCATCTGCCGATCAGCTTTGCCGTTTCCCTGCGTCTCCAGAGGTAGCATTTAACATGACTGTTTAGTGTGTGTGTGTGTGTGTGTGTGTGTGTGTTTATTTTTGATGTATTTTGACAAAACAGTTTTAATTATATAAATTTTAATTTTGGGCTTTAAATGGTTATCTGCCATAAAATAATGACTTTTAAAGCTTTGTTTTGAGATTGGCTCAAAACAACCTGATTGCTGAACCGAGGGCCCATGAGCAAAGATCGAAGATTTTGAATCACATATCTCTATGCGGTCACCATCCAATTGGCATGTAGAGAGAGAGACAATGAAATTGTGAGGAGAGTAAGACTAATGATGATATGTGCTATATTTAAACAGTAGAGATTGCAGATGGATAGGCTCTATGGCTGTTCATGAGTCCTCATGGACCATGTTGCTCTACAGCCGTGCTTTTTTATCTCTCATCACACTTAAAAATGAATGAGTAGCAGTGTGGAGAGGGAGCTTGGACAGGATCGGGCCTGCTGCCTCGTAGGGTTCACTTGCACTGGGGTAATGCTCTGTTATGACCTGCCTCCTGTTTGGAGCTCTTACTGTCATTGTTTACTCTTGACTTGTTTTATTGTTTTGGTTGTGCTTAAATCTAGGGACACACAATATATTGGTACTACATCAGTTATCAGTCGATTTTTTTTTATTGATATTTAAAATATTTTTCGCCTGGAATAGGATGTGATACTTCCTACATGTGATACATATGAACTTTCAGAAATTCAAATTCTCAAATTTGTACACGACTACAGCGGATAAATTGTTAAAAGCAATTGTTTAAATTGTTATAAAAAATGGTTATAAATTGTAAAAATTTTTGAGCAAAAAATACTTTTAAACAAATGTAGGTTGCTGTTACATTATGTATTCTGGGTTGTTGGTTTTGTGAATTTTTGTCTTTGGGAGAGGGTTTATATTATATTTGGAATTGTCAAAAGTTATATTCAACAGTGAAGAGACCTTCCCACTCCCCCTTCGCTCTGTTTGTTTTCTTCCTTTCGTGACTCCCAGAGGTACAAACAGCTTTAAAAGTTCATAAAACACCTCTGGTTAGTCACTGGGAACACATGTCAGGGGAGAAACAGAGAAGTGGGTTCTGAGGGTTTTGTGTTTGCTTATTCAACATTGTAAGATGATGAGGTGTTCACTCATGTCACATTATATTCATCATTGTCTCTGTTGTGTGGTCATCTCTTTTAACAAAACCTCCACCAAATACACAGACACACTGCCTTATTTTTCTGATCTGTTCTTTTTTTTTTTTTGCAGACCACCTTTTTGGCACATAAGGTTTTCTTTACAAGCATTCCACCTCAATAAATGTGTTTGTAATTAAACACAGGCCTGATCATGTGATCAGCCAAACATCATGAGATGGAGTGGTCAGAATGGACGTAGCGTGGCAGGCAGTGGCCTCCCACCGTCTCCATCCCGCCGTGTAAAGCCTTCACGTTCACGTGCTGCACCTCACGGAGAGCCGGATCTGCACGGCTCCTCGTGCCTCCCCAGAGGAAGCTTTAGCTTATCAGAGGCCTTAGTCTGGGATTGTGGGACTGAAATATTCACTCATCCGCATAGAATTCCTCTATGATCCTGTAGTTTTAGGTCGGCGGTGTGCACGAATGGGCCTCAGTGTTTGCCAGCATGTGTGAGTATGTGTGTGGGTGAGGGAGAGAGATCAAGCATGTGTTGTTAAATGTTCCCACACTGTGTAATGCAGACCTGAGTGAGGGGAGTATGGAAAGAAGGAAATAAAGTGAGGCACATGGTTCCCATTGTGCAGTTGTTTATGTTCAGTGTGTATGTGCTTGTGAGTTTTACCTGACAAAATCTGTTTCTCAGGTTTACAGTGGCTTCTGATCATTTCAGCTGTGTTGTTCAACTTCTTCTTCTTCTTTTTTCTTCTTCTTCTTCTTCTTCTTCTTCTTCTCCGTCTTCATTATCATCATTTGGGAAGATAGGTAATTCATGTCCTCATCAGATGTTTTAATATACTGGATAAGCTACTAAACTCATAAATAAAGAGAGGTCTGCACAATTTAGGGGGAAAAGTCAAACTAATTTTTATGAAAAAAATTGCAATTGTGATTTAACATGTGTTTGTGATTTAAAATTGGGGTTGGGGTTGTACTGCTGTGGTACAGTGGAAAAAAAATAATTTTAACCACTGATTCTTTGCAGCCTCATCTTTCGGAAGTGAAAATAAAACAAATTTACTTTCACAGCGTAGGACACAGCGTCTTCTCGACATGTTAACCACACGAACAAGCTACAGTGTTTTAGGGTGGGTCAAGTTGTTCGCGGCCGGCCAGAGTAGAACAAAGTAGAAGTGCGATTAGAATTACTGACGATTAGTTTAGGCTGTTCAAATTCGATTCTTTCTTTTGGGAGACAATAACTTTATTTATCGGCAACTTTCGGCTTTACAACTTTGCAGATTGTTTACATTCACATACAGCTACATTACACACTGCATGAAAGGCAGTATTCAAAATGGCATAATAGGGGCACTTTAAATATCCAATAATGGTCAAAATGTGTCATGTGTTGATTGAAACTGACAAATTAAAAGCATTTCTAATATCAGCATATAACCAATATAGTGCAGATATACAGTATCATACATACCTAATAATATCCCTTTAACTAAAAATGCTGGATCCTTAATGACATCATCCTCTAGGAAGTGACATAATTTTGGTGGTAAATCAAATAAACATGATTAATTATTAGCAATTTTGTGGGTCTAGTTGGTTAGCCTAACATTCAGTCCTGTTTGCAATCCGCTAGGCCACGTGTGCTACTCCAGCTCTCAGGAAAATGCAGTTGTCAAAACGAAAGCGCTTCGTCCTGCTTTAATGATTTGCTCTCTGGATCAAACAGATTGTATAATGAGGCAGATGATTATAAACCATCTCTATTTTTGCCTTGTCGAGTGTGAGTATGATTTAGTTTTCCTTTCTGGTCACGTTCTGTGGCGTCCTGATTAAATGCCAGGATTACCATGTGCCCTTTCTTTGGTCCCACTGGCTTACTTGGGTCTTAAACACAACAGTCCTCTCTTTCCTTCCTTTCCTCCTTCAATCCCTCTTTTTATTCCTCTCCCTGTTTCACTCTTATACGTTCCTTCCTGTGTCCTGACCTGATCCCTCCACCATATGATTTATGATTCGCGCATAATAGGTATGTTTCCCGAAATATGGCATCTCTGTGGAGAACAGCATGCTCCCAGAGAGATCAGGTAAATCCCAGGGAGCCCAGCGTATGACACATGGACTGTGCTTTATTCTGGGAGACAAGCAGGTGAGCAGGAGGCCTGTCAGCCGTCACACTGAGGTGACTGATGGATGGATTGATCAGTACAAACTCTTTAGATTGACATAAGCCTCAGTGCTTGATTTAAACATCAAGTGTGGTGCATTGAGAGTGATATTTAGGTGAGAGAAACAAGAAGTAGTGAAAGTTTTACTTACTGAAGTTTTTATTGCTTTTTTGAAAGGCTGATGGGTAACAGAAATACAACATTACAATAATTATACAGGGATACAAATTTCTACAGTCACATTTTGACCATGAAATAATATACAGTGCAAGACAGAACACAAAATAGTTGTCTATTCATTTTGAGACCTTACTGTGATATATGTCCAGAACTCTTCCCAGGAAGACAACCCCTCTTCTCTAACACCATTTATTCGATTAAGCATGGATACATAAGATGCAATTTCTACCATTGCATTGGCCCACTCTTTCGATTCTGGGGCTTTCACTGTCTTCCAGTGTCTCAAAATAATCCTACTTAAATATAGGCAATAAAATATTGCCAATATTGGCTGTTTTTGCTCTATTTCGCCAATGAAAACAAAGCCACAAAAGCTGTTGTGCATTTCAGAGCAACACAGCAGTGTTTTGTTGAATGAATCCACATTTTTAAATGAATCGGGTGAGTCAGTGATTCAGTGTTCTGTTCATAAAGATGGTCACTTCATTCCTGAACTCTGGGTTCGGGCCCTCCCCTCGGACAGCATCCCAAATACTCATAACCTTTACTCTATTTATTATTTGTAGGTGTGAACTCGTGAAACTCTATTTACAGAAAACTATTAAGGGTCTCATGTGAGTGAACATCATTCAGATGACTCTTCACAAAAACTACTGTACCAAACTACTGAAGGCCCTGTGCATCAAGTGGCACCAAGTGGAACTGCACAAATAATGATTCTTTCCAAATAGGTTTCCTCAACATGTCATTGTTTGAACAAATAAGTAGTCCTGTACCAAACTCGCGCAGTTGGTTAAGCAAGAAAAAAGGTTCTTGGCAGGCATTTTGGCAACTCCCCTGGCCAGCTATTTCTGTTTAGGCTACAGACATACAGCTCCTATCAGTTTGTTGATTAGATCAGGTCTTATAAATCACATGGTCCACAGTGATGTTTTGAAATGATTTTTCCAGCTGTAGTGTATACTTTCTTTTCATGTAACTCTTTAATTACTTCCATTCATGTTTTAAGATAAGGTCTTCTCTCAGACACCTCACTCACGTTCACGTCAACCACAACGTGGCACGATCGCGATCAGTATCAGCGTAATTAGATTGGGCCCATCTAAATATCTTTGACCAGCTGGAATAGAGTTCTCTCTTTCTCTATCTTCTTCACTGTCATTCATGCTGTATGGCTCTTCAGATGAGAGCTCTCTTCCTTGCTACACTTGTCATTTTCTTTAGCTTGCTGTGTTGATAAAAAATACTGAGACACACGCAATCACCATATTTTCTGCTTGACATCATGCACAATTGTCAGTTTCTCCATACTTTTGTACTTATAGGTGAATGACTGTTTTCAGACAGTTTACTCCCCCCTGCTGCCATTGGTCATACAAGACAACCCCGCCCTAAACGCCATTGGTTGAATCTCTGTTGCTATGTTAGTGGGGTATACCGCCCTACAAAGGCAAAAGACCTTAACTCGCTAAGAGTGTAAAACTGAGAAAAATGACTTTAAAGATATTTAATTGTCCAGACATATTAATTATATGTTGGACACTGGAAATCTGGCAGTTAGATGTTTTAGTAATTAAAATTATCTACATAAAAAAAATTTGAGCTCAAACTTGATTTTACTCCTATTTTGAAGTTACTGTACTCTGCCTTTGCATTGTCTGCAAAAAGTGAGAAGTCACACCAAGCCAAAAGGCAGTAACGACCTGATCACCATTAAAATCAAGTGATCACATATGCTATAACATACAGTAATGTGACTGTATTATTATTTTTTTCTGATCGTAAAAACCAGACAAAAAGTTAAACATGTGAGTGGATACCATTTTGCAACCGATTTATTTGCAATGTTCACTAACGTTGAAGAATGCAAGACATACTTAGTCTATTGCTTTTACATCGAATTGAATGAAAATAGCCTAAACTAAACTAAAAGGACGACTTGTGGATTGATGTGAACGCCAGCAAGTAGGAATAATGCTCAGAATGCTTGTGGATTAAACATCTCCGATGACGTTCATTGCCATAGATTTTATCGGGTTACAAGAAAAAGTAGGTTATGGATTTAATTGCGAACTCTACTGATTTTATGTGTGATATGCTACGTTGTCACGGCATTCGAGTCCACATGCGTGCAGAAGTGGGCAGACCCAGGCTGGCACTGAGTGAATAATCTGCAATTTAATAAAGAAAAAAAAAAGTTTAAAGATTAATTATTGTTGCCAAGTTACCTAGTCTTTGTTATATGGAGCAGTTTGGTAGATCGCGATCTATCTAATTCTTTTGTCTAAAAAATTGCAGACAGATGTATGAAATAACACAAGATACACCGTAATTTAAACGCGGCAGACTTTAATGGAAAGTAAAACAAAGGTAGAATAACGTATAACTTCAGCCCAGCACAGTAGCTTCATACTGACGCACGGCTAAACAAAGGCAGAGTACTGTAACTCAATTTGAGTGTTCCAAAATAAAGAGCGGTAACTGGTGTTATACGGTGTTCTGCCTCGGTTTCTCCTGGGATTTTCAAAGTTACTGTTAAGACAACCCATTATTTTCTCGAAAAAACAACAAAATCGACTATTGATACTTATCCACATGATAAAGGAGGTCTTGAATGTCTCAAAAATATCAATAACTCATTTTCGAACAAATACGAAGTTACGGTTTTTTTTTGCTCTTGCACGGCAGTATATCTTTTTATCTTATTTTACTGATATGTGTGTGTGCGTATATACATACATATATATATATATATATATATATATATATACATACATATACACACACGCACATATGTACACAAATACAAGAAAACTAAACAAAAAAATTTAGATATTTTTATAGTGTTACATGTTTTACATTTTGAATTAGATTTATTTTTTTGTTGCAATATGTAGAACAAATAGTGAATTTGTTTTCATATCTTCTCTCATTCTCTTATATTAGATGTCCATCACATTAAGTAATGTGCCTCCCAGCTTTTTAAGTACCAGTGGCAAAAAAAAGTTATATAAAACCATATGTGTTTTCAAAAAACTGGTTTTGAAGGAGCAGCATCAAGCACCCTTAACTGCCATAATGGAGGCAACAGTACACAGATTCATATTTCTCAGAAGCTTGATGGAAATGTGTCTCAGCTTCAGCAAATACACATCTTTTGGACTAGGCAAAAGAGTCCTTGAATCTCTCCCTGTCATCTCCTGAACCACATGATCATTTTTAAAGCTTTTTTGCAAATTGTGCACTCCATGGCATAAGGGCAGCCATATTTTAATAATGGAGAAAATGTATTGAATATTATTTTTCAGGCTTCCTGCACATATCATCATGCAACCGATTAGGATGGGATTTGTAGAGCTTAGCTGATGGACACATGCTCTCCCCAAACACCCTGCATATACAAACACAGAAATCAGCAGAGTGGAGGTACAAAAAGAGATTGAGCGAGAAAGTTTTAATGCCCCTTACATGCTACTACATATAAAATGATCACATTGTCCTTAGTGACTGTACTAATGCATTAGACCCTTCCAGCATCATTCATGGATAATATATCCCCTCCTCCCCAGAGTCATCTGTCATTTATAGAGGGATTAGTGGCAGAGGTTGGTGGGCTCGGGTCATTGTCATCTCCCTGACCACACCAGACCACTCCATTCTGGATGACATCACATAATAATGGATTAGATCATGCATCACACTTGTGTAAATGACAAAGCATGCAGATAATAACATTTGGGAAGTTGGATATTACTTCAGAAAAAGAAATGGTTTGGTTGACATGCAGTAGCATCTTTTAGAAGCAATAAATCAATGATAATGGATATGAACGGCAGTAGCACTGATATCATACATATCTAGTTCATGACATCATCCAGCATGGCACAAGCTGATTGGCCTCTGCTGTTTCTGCAGCCAGTGAGCTTGCTTTCTTAACATTGAAATGTTTTGGTTCTGTGTTTGCTGCAAGCAAACCCTCCACCTCCCCCAGCTCCACCCATATAGATCACTACGGGTAATTTCATATGTGTTATATGTGCATCAGCAGCAGCGTGTCTTACATGATGACAGCATGTCTGTGAATGTGTTATCACTTGCTCTGCAGCAGCAGCAACAATCAGCAGCAGTGCAGCAGATCTATTCCGCCAAGACCAAATACATTAACACTGTCATTTCCATCACCATGCCAAACTACTCATTGTCATGGTTGAAATAAGAGTGTGTATCAGGGATGCAGTAGTAGAGACAGTAATTATTATAATTATTGTTATTAGATTGATATTATTATAATATTATAATTATTGAATTTATACATCTATTATATATACATATATTATTTGACTTAAATTTGTTAAAACCAATGTTAAACTTTTTTTCTTTAATTTAATAATATTTTATTTTAAAAGAGACATTTCAGGTATCTTGACCATTCAGAGAAAAATATATATATGCACAATAATTTCCCCTTCTGCTATTCTACTTTTAGTAACTGCTCACTACACAATGTCTTGTAGTGTGCATTTGTGCATTGTTCTTAAAAAGCCTTATCTCCTGAGATCTATTTAATGATGTATAGGATTAGAATGAATCATTTATACAAGTCTGAATTATATAATATTTGTGTGCTTATGTAAGAAGCACGGACGGACGCTGTTTTTTCCCCCCTGTGAGTCTGGACCCCAGTTGCTACAGTGCAGGTCAATCCTGCTTGATCCTGCATAGATTTAAAAGTCAGGGATTTAAGAAGGACTCTGCATCTATCATCAAATATGCTTATCCCAGCCTCTGTTTCTTTGGTTATGTGTGTATTTCTGTAAGAGAGATGGAAAGAGAAAATGTTTTAGCTCAAAAACAGTATAATTTGACCATTGCATGCCTTCAAATCTCCTATCACTTATGTTCTCTTTGCTCGACCTTTTTACATAAGCAGGTACAGAACATTGCTTCTTATTTATCTGTTGACCTGGTTAGAAAAACAGCTAGTTTACTTTTGTGTTAGAACATTTCATGTGTATACTAGACAAAGTCCTGTTATTAAGGACTCTAGGTGACTATGAATGTTTTATCATGTAATTAGCCATTAGCAGCACAATGTAGCTGTGATTGGTTTACGAGGGGAGGTAGCTCAGCTGAAACAATTGCACACTGATGTTAGTGCAGTGAGGGGCTTGTGAATTGCTTTAATTGAATCCAGGACTAATTGGTCTCGGTATCTCAGCTGTGTTTGAGGCTGACTGCAGAGAGGACTAGTGTTGTTGGCATGCGAGTCATGTCATTAATTAGTGGTCCTGAGTGTCCCCTCTCAAACGCTGTACCTGAAGCACTTGAGCACCGCTACCCATGTTTACAATCAACACTTCAGCCCCTCTCAATCAACGATTTCCCTGTTAAGGTGGAGATAATAAACTGTGTATCAATTACATAAGAAAAATAGTAAAGCAGTCGAACTGGGTCAAATGCACCTTGTAAGTGAATCATATTAAGACCCTGTTGCCATTGAAATGCTTTTACGTTCACTTTAATGCCACTATCCTTAGCTAACTTTATAAAAAAAACATGTTTTATTAACATTTTATATGTTTTAAAAATATAATTTTTATTTATTTATTTTGCTGTATGATTGTAGCTATACAGTTTTATTCTACTGTACATTTTATGTTTGATAACTTTACCATTATATTTTCTTTTGTGTACAATTGTAATTTTGGTATTATTATTATTTTAGTATTAGTTTATATTTTGAATGAGCTTTTTTACATTTTAATTTGAATAATTTTATAATTACTACTATTTTAGTAATTATGCACTTTTGTCATTTTTATTATTTTTTGTTTTTTATGTATTTCTGTTTACCCTTCATTTATTATTTTTCCAGTTTTTGTAATTTTAGTACTTCAGTTTATATAAATCTATTTATTTATTAAAAATGGCGTCTTCCTAAATATCCCTGAATTATATAATTTGGTATAGAACACTGGGTGAGCAATTAACCAGCTTTAAATTAATCATTTATTGCATTAGCTTAAGTTCCCTTTCATGGGAACTTCGAACTGCGTCCTCTAGGGGTCGCTATGGGGAACGCCTCGTCGTGACCCGTGTCTGCAATGAGGCCCCCTCTGAAAGCCGGGTTTGGAACCAGGTGCTCGACTTGCAGTGTTTATTTTCACTCGTCGTTATATGTCCAGACGGTAAGTAAAGCTGTTTTTAGCTTCATACTTCCTGGATCATGCGGCCATAACACAGGCTTACGTTACTTTTCTGTGTAATGTCCATAGGCCTGTCTTGTCCTTATTAGACAAAGTTCTTTGATGACATGCACTGTATTATGCATTTCCAGCAATGTTTAAGTGCAAATTATAGAATTTACATGGTTAAATGGACGGAAGGCAACTTATGTCATCTATGGGAAAACAGGATTAAAGGCTCCGCATGACAATTAAAGCAGCTTTATAGGGGAAAATCACTTAAGAGGCAGAACTTTTTCATGGAATCTGTCAACAACTCAGCATCTGTCCCAAAGTTACGTCACCAGCAGCAGTCATTATGCTGCATTTCATATTGAAGTGATCACAAAATATGCCAGTGAATGCCATATTAGTACTCCATAGGGTTCCACATCGGAATTAAGTCATGATTAAACACCAGGGTCAAATATGGACATGGTAGGGATGTACCAAAAAAACAAGAGTGGATTTCTAGGAAAGTGAGTGGTACTTTGGCAAAGTGATCCCTCAGGATGCTGTAAAAATAAAAAATCAAAGCTGTCATCATGAAGCTTTTATAAAGTTTACGATTTGACAGAATGAGAAATACAAAACAAAAAAAAAACAGTGTAAACAAGCAAATATAACGTAGGTTGTTACTACTACTTAAAAAAAACCCTCATTGAGTATTTGATTTATTTTTTGAATTATATTAACTTTGAGGGAAGGTTCTCATTATGTAAGAAGCCACAAGTGCTTTATATATCATTACGCTCTACTTGTTATCGTAGTCTAGTTTGGTCGCTAAGTGAATCAGTTGTTCGACTCGCATCTTTGATGATGGAAAGTACGATATCTTTAGAGCTCCCTTGGGTAATTTGTTTTAAACCACACCAGCATTATAATGATGGAGACAGCATATCAAATCCTCAGAGGGGTTTCTCTAGTAATCACCAAACATAAGTAATGAAGAGCAAAACAATATGTCTCCGTCGTGCCATGTTTTTCTGTTAGGAATTTAAACAGTAATTTCTACGTATTTTTCTCATTTTCCTACAATTATTATACATATAACACCTCAATCAACCCAGAAAAGTTCCTAATAATGAAAATATCTGTCAGGACTCACCTTAAACAAGATTTATTCCAGATTTTCTGTCCATCCGGCTTTCCCAGGCCACAGGGGATGAATTAATTAAAGTTCATTTGATGTCTTAAATACTTGTGCTCTTTATTGGTTTAGTTCACCGAGCTGCTCTATCTATCTATCTATCTATCTATCTATCTGTCTCTCTGTCTCTCTGTCTGTCTGTCACTCTACAATAAATATGCAGCAGTATTTATACGTTCCAATTTCCATATAGTTTTCGTTCATGTATGGAGTGTATTCAGGTAGACTTTGCTTTTTTTTTTTTAATAGTTGCATCTGTACAGTATAAGTGTACAAGCCACAGCATAACAACTATAGATAGTCACATCTCTAAACTTCGGTTCCTTTATGAAGAAGAAATTCTCCAGTAACTGTTTGTCTTGACGACGGAAGCACTTTAATTTCATCAATTAGATTTAATTGACAACAGATGCTGCCTTCCTGTTGATTGGAATTACAGAGGTCTGACTCTCAGTTTAGCTGTTATGTCTAATGCTGAGTTCACACTGCACGATTTTAGCCCGATTTTTCACTCGCCGACAGGTTTTGCGAAATCGCCGACAAATGCCCGAAATCGGAGGCAAATCGGTGCTCGTCCACGCGACTGACAATCACGCAGTGTGAATTATCAAAGACGCGATCTGAGGGAATCGCTGACGGCGATTCACAATCACCCTGTGTGAAGTGAGTTCTGACTGAAAAACACATCGGCGATGACCTTCAGCCAATGAGAGACCAAGATACAGGACAGCGGGAAGTTTGGGGAGGAGTTATATGAAACGTAGTTTGCGGACCAGTGTTGCCAAATCTGCAGTGTGTAACCTCCTGTCGTCGTTCCATCGTGCAGTGTGAACACAGCAACAACTGAATGTTACCCCAGATAGTCGTTCAGTGTGAAACCAACAGTGATGCAACGTCTTTGAAAATAGTGCAGTGTGAACTCGGCATAACTCTCTCTGTTTGACTGACAGCTACTCCACGGATGTGTCTGTGTCCGAAACCTCAGGTCAGGATGCCCTGCTGCCTCACTGTCCAGTCACTCAATGACTAAACAGGCAGTGTTTTGTCTCCAAAGGAAACTGTTTTTGTCTCCTAATAAATCTGACTTCCAAGGCACAATAACATAATGTCTAATAATCTAAAACAAATTCCAGGGTGCTTTGGATATACTGCATGCATGCATGAGGGTATTAGATATATGCATGATATACACATACACACACATTACAAGACTCTTATACTGCTCACAAAGGCTGCGTGTATTTGATCAAGCGGTTATATTGTGAAATATTATTTCAATTTAAAATAACTGTTTTCTATTTTGATATATTTTAAAACATAATTTATTCCTGTTATGGCAAAGCAGAATTTTCATTATTCATCACTTCTGTCTTCAATGTCACATGATCCTTCAGAAATCATTCTAATTTGATGATTATTAATATTAATAATCATTATCAATGTATTATCAATATATAATAAATTATTAAAATAATTTAAAAATGTTGTGCTGTTTAATATTTTTGTTGAAACTGTAATAAACAAAAATTCAGGATTATTTGATGAATAAAAAGTTTCAGATCAGCATTTATTTGAAATAGAAATATTTTGTTACATAAAAAATGTCTTAACTGTCACTTTTGATCAATTTATTTAATGTGTCCTTGCTTTAAAAAAAGTATTAATTTCTTATAAAATCTTTCTGACCCCAAACTTATGAACAGTATTCCTTAAAAATGAATCTTTTTTTTCTTTCCATTCAAAATCCAACCAGAAGACATCTTGGTGGATATCTTAGAGGATGTTACCGTTTTGTCTTCCTACCTTTGTATAGTATCTGCAAAGGCAGCATTTTTGTCTACTTTGAAGTTGAAGCATTGCATCTTCCGATTTTTAGCCTTTGAAGTAGACTTGTTTAAACAGCTCAAAGCTCACAAAATGCTCTGAAGGGAACTTGGATGTGTACGGCTGTCTCATGTCCTCATGAGGAGTTGAGCAGGGGGTCGGCGCTGACAGCGGTTAATGTATGTGGACAGTCTGCATGTCCTTCCTACTGGCCATTAGTCTCCTGTTACTCTGGAGGATGCGGTTGTGCAAGGTCCAAACCTGCTGAGAATCAGCCCTGTCCTTCTCTATCCTAACTTTCCGGGCGATTTTAGTCTTTTCTCACAAGCTTGGAATGTTCTTGTCTAATTCTTTGCTAGCAGTCGCTCTGAGAAAGGAACCAAGGCCTCATCCATTTGTTTTAACTCTGTTGCCAGTGCACAATAAAGAGATTTCGAATTCATTTCTGTTTGTTTGCCTTCTTCATAATTACAGAAGGTACCTTTCTGTAGACCCTTTCAACATTGCCAAGTTCATCTTTCTGTTGCTGTTGTTTTGTGTTCTTTAATTGATCCGCTCGCAGTAACTGGCTGTTGTTTAGTGCTGCTTTATTCATTGGCACTGTAATTGAAATTAGATTAATCAGAATCTCTTGTGCCAAGGAGTGCTCTGCGAAGGGACCAGAAATGAGAGGCTGTGACTCTCTAATGAAGGCCACACCAACAATGAAATCCATGTGAACCAAGAGCACCAGAGCAGATCTGTTGTTCCTTGGATAAAAATAGGCAATCGGTCCAGCGTTTTATTCATCTGTTTGTCATCAGAAGCCTTTTGACTCGGGTTAAACACTGTTTTTGTGTGTGAAACAAGTAATAGGATCGCACAGAGACTGATATGGGTCCCAGAGGTCATAGAGTAAGGGTCAGCCTCTCTTTTCACACACTTCAGGAACTGTCCGTGTGTAATTATGAAGGATTTGTGTCATTAAATGTACAATACCTACAGAAGCACCAGATGAGAGCCTTTTTTCTTGTGGATGATAAAGCATTGTTTTGTGAGTTCTTTTAGTTTATTTGAGTTCACCTCTGTGGTGTTTAGGGCATTGGGGGCAGTGTGAAGCCTGCTGACGCATTCAACCTCCCTGGTGATCTTGGAGAGAATGTCACTGCACTGCACTGCGCAGACATGGACACGCACAAACACCCTTGCAAATATTTTTGTAATGATTGCCATCTTATACAAAAATTGTTATGTTGATCTTTTTATGAAACTGAGAACTAGCTTGTAGTTTGTCATCTTTGCCCACAATGTGGCAGCTCAAGAGAGTAACATTGCATTTGTGCAAAGAGGAAATAACGTTATATGTACTTGTGCAATACTGCAGCCAGTTGTGAAAATGCTGAATCTGAAAATATAAGTTCTTTTTCAGAACTTCAGGGTTAGATTTTTTTTTTATTATTAAAACAAGCAAATTACAACTTTTTTGTTTTCTTATGTGAAGTTCACATATATAGTATATTTTGTAAAAAATCTAACCTTTTTACCTGCTTTTAATTATGGCTACTTATTTTGTGTACTATTCTTTTAAGATCTTAGACCCAGACTTTCAATCATGAAATATACCTTAAAAAATGTCCTATATCTGTAATTATGACACTTAATATGAAAAATAATTCAAATTACAGAATTTTCCAGTAATTGTTAGTGGACAAATTAAATTAGTGGAGGTGTCAAAATGGTTTTAAGATAATTTATTTTCTAAAAGTCCTTAGGAACAAATGTGTCTATAGATAAAGAAATACCCATAAATGAAAATAAAACATAAAATAGCATGCAAAATGATTAAATTTGCTTTTATAGACACAAAAAAGACATTCTTTCTAACAATATTGGAGGAAAAATATGGTGTGAGAGGATCAGACAAGCAATTTATTTTAGTCTCTCTAGATATTGTTTGTCTTTCAATCATAAAAAGTGACAGCCATTCAAAATTACACTCATTCTGAGCTATTTTTCTGGCAGCAATGAAATAAATCAGGCTTCACATTTGCACAGAGAGATCAGGCTTTTCCCCGAATGGAACAAAGCCAGTCTCTGGGGTCTCAGCGCTTTTCAATCAGGGCTGTAGTATCTTGGATGTTGACATCATGGCAACGGGCTGTGTAGGAACGAGCACAATTGCAACACTTCAGAGAGCTCACAGCTGACTTTGTCACTCCCACCATCTTAGAGAATGTAAAACCGAATCCAGGCAAATAAGTGGCTACTCTCACTGACCCGATTCTGTCTGCAGGCTGCGGGCTTATCAATGGAGCTGGCCCGGTGACACGCTGTGTCAGTGAATAGCTTGTTAACAGAGCAGCGATGGACTGGGAGCAGCAGTAATGTCGTCAGAACCGCAAGAACAGCTCCTGAAAATCACACCAATGCCACAGTCATATAGTTGTCAATTCTCTCTGAAGCTCAGTGAATGACGTCTGATAAAGTCATTTTGTTGTTCTGAGTGATCAGAGTAGAAATGTTTCACTGTATGGGTTCTGCTGATGAATAATGAACTCTTTTTGGACTGTTAAAGGAATATTTCACCAAAAAATGAACTATGTCATCATTTACTCACCCTCGTGTGTTTTGAAACCCATACTCTTTTATGGGAAACAAATGGAGATGTTGGGCAAAATGTCTAAGCTGCTCTTTTCTATACAATGGAAGTGAATGGTGACCACGAGCGTCACGAGCGAAGTTTTATAGGCAAGTTATTTATCAAATAATTACATAAATTTCATGCTGTCATGCATCTTGTAATATGGCTTCAGAAGACACAAAATATAGTCGCTTAGTGCTTTTGTGCCCTTTTTGAAAATTGACAGCTTTGGTCCCCAATCACTTTCATTGTAGGGAAGAGAGAAGCTCAGACATTTCTGCGAAATATCTCCTTTATGTTGCACAATTTTCATTTTTGAGTGATCTAGCCCTTTGATAGAGACAAAAGTATATGCAAGCACATTCTACCTTAATGAGATGAACTTATGCTGTGTATAATTAGTCTGTGATTGAAAGCATTTACTAATTTTCCTCTGGAGTCATCCATATGTTTAATTACATGATGTATAACGAGTGGGAAGAATCTCTGAGACACGTGTGCGCTGCTCTGTGTGTTATAAATGGATTATTCATGTAGCCAAATGTGTGTGTGTGTTTTGTGCAGGTATACATGAGTTCCCTGATGATATCTTTACCAACCAGGAGCGAATGGAGGGGGCCGTAGCCTTGCATGTTCTGTGTGTAAGTATCTCTACCATCTGCTTTTCCTTTTCAACATTCGATGCAGTAGTTTGAATGCCTTATTTTTGCTGAAACCGATGAAATTACACAAACACTTAAAGTCACAAGGCTGTGAGTTCTATTCAAGCATCAGGGCAGTCTCTGGCTTCACCTGTATTATTTGTTACAATGACTACAAAGGATTTTCCAAGTGACTTGCTCATTGGTACACATGAATGAATTGATCATGTTAATTTTCAGGTTATATTACCTCACTCAAATGGAGGTGTTCAAGCAGAGAAGGGAACTTAAATTATATTGTAAGAGCTTGTTGTCCAATCAGAATGTCTTTGCCACATTAACCAGTGCAACAAATAAAGTTAATTTAACAGATGTATGTGACAACATGCCCCAGTAGCGATTATGTTTTTTTTTTAGTTTGATTTGAAAGTTTGTAATGAAAGTATACATTACATATTGTATATAAATATATATATATATATATATATATATATATATAATTTATT
>NW_015653483.1:503342-509214 GCF_001515625.1 Sinocyclocheilus rhinocerous
CAGAAAGCACATTCATTTATTCACTTCTTTCCTTTAAAATTTCCAGCAACTTTTCCATAAATGACATCAAAGTTGTTGTGTTCATGTAACTTTATGTATGATCTAGAACATGATGAAGCTCATACACATCTGAAGACGTTTTATTATGTGCATTAGTTCTTACCTGAAATACTGTTTACTACAGTGATTGTGCATATAGAGAGCGAGATTGGGTTTTATAGTCTCTGGCAGTCTATGCCTGATGACACAAACATTTGTTTACAAAAATACACAATAGAGTTCCCTCTGCCAACAGTATTTCCTCTAGTTTCTTTTCTTTCATGGATTAATTTGAGTGTTCTCTGGAGGTTTAAAATGGAGCCAAAGTGAAATAACACTAGAAGTTGGAAGCAGTGTAAGCTGGGTGGCTGTCCAGAGCCTTTTTGAGTCATGATTCGATAGAGTCATTTTTCATTGAAGCGTGATTCATTGAAACTACTCTACTCTATGGCCAAAAAAAAAAAAACTCACATACACATATTTATTCATATTCCTAAAGAAATTATGATGTCACTTAGAAATTAGCCGTGTTTTTGTTGTTGTTTTTAAAGAAACTGAGAGATAAGAAAACTGTTTTATTTGGTAACTGACATCATGCACAGCGGATGTTAATAGAACGTAATTTATATTGAACCTGGAGCATAATTTATTACATTAATGCTCTCTTAATAAATCCATTGCAGTTGGATTTAATAAAATAAACTCTAGAGTTGCTCTACTCCATTACCATCATTGTCAGCTATCACAGAGAGACAATTCATCATGCATCAGGCTTTCCTGCCCCCATAGGCCATGTCTGAGCACACTTTTAAGTGAAGCATGCCATGTGAAGCAGGTACTGTGTGTTCCTGCTGAAATCCCCTGCAGGGTTGGTTTGACGCTGCCATTGTTGTACGTTGTTTAGATAGTTGCCCATGTAAGCAGAGAGTGAGCGGATGGTAAAAGCCGCAGCGAAAACCCTCTAAGACTCCCTCCAGTTGTTTACATGTTTTATTTATCTTTAGGGGCTTCAGTAGCCCAGCTCTGCCTTGTAAGAAGGTCAAGAATAAAAGGAAGGGTAGGGAAAGAGAGTGGAGAGGGCAGAGATTACATAATGGGCACACAGTGCAAGCATGGCAGCATGCCGGCTGAATTAGATACATTGATTTGCAAAGTCTTGGCGGGAAACAGTTGGCAAACGGGTCCCAGGAGTGAATGGGAGCTTGCTTTAAAAGGACGGTGTGTGTGATTGCATCCATGTGTATTTATATGCGAGTTCTATGTGAATCATGCTCAATTAACATCATTTTAATTGTATAATATTTTTCAAATGTTATATTTAAGTGACGATATTTAATATATTTTAAATATATTATTTCATTTTATTTAAATTAGTTATTTGATAAGTGTTGATAGCAGTGTTTATGTGCTTTTGTTTAGTATGTTTATATGTACATGCATAAGTTCAAATGCATATGTGTGTGTTGCATGTCGAGGGACCATGACATCTGTGATTCACACCCATCTGACCACAGCAGATGTTGGAGCAACTAATCTCCACACGCAGCTCTTTTATGTAAAACATGTCAGACTGTGCAAAAAAAAAAAAAAACATCAATTTCATCCCTATTGATTATGAGACAAATAAACTTTGAACCCCCCCGGCCCTCAACACCCCTCACTCTGTAAAGGGCACCAGCTTCCATCAGTGCCTTTCTGTCATCGGGACACTTTCTAAGAAAAGGTCTGAATAGTCCCAGTAGACGGCCATCCCACTGGAGGGCAGATTGCACTGAGAATTTAATGGTGTTGACACTCATGTACTCAAATGTGCCCGCTCACAAGAATTTCACTTTTTTTTTTACTTCTTATGTAATGCAAAGTTATAGAGGCTTCATCAGATGTCGCGATCTAATTTAAGATGGTATTTCCACAGTGGACCACTTTGACTTTAAAGGAAGAAAATGAAAATTCTGTCATGATTTTCTCACCCTCATGTTTCATTTCTAAAGGTGAAGTTTTGAATAGAATATCCTGGCTGCTCTTTTCTATATAATGCAGTGGTTCTCAACCATTTTGACTCCATGACTTTTCCAATTGTTCATGATTTGCTGGGTATTTGAGTGTGAGGAACAGATCATAATTTAAAGGGATAACTGTCATCATTTTCATACTTTTAAGCTGCTGAACACAAAATAAGATATTTTGAAGAATGTTGGTAACCAAACAGTTGCTAGTCCATATTTACTTCCATAGTATTTTTTCATGTTAGTTCAACAGAAGAAATAAACTCATACAGGTTTAGAATGACTTGAGGGTTGGTAAATGATGACAGAATTTTCATTTTTGAGTCCTGGAGCTTCAAAAGAAAGATATGCGCTTGAAGTGGGAATTTTAATTTTGTCTTTCTCTCTCTCTCTAAAGGCCATGTATATGTTTTACGCACTGGCACTGGTGTGTGATGACTACTTTGTTCCCTCTCTGGAGAAGATCTGTGAGGTAAGACCTTCATCATGTCCTAGCTAATGTTCTACAGTTGCTAAATCGTTTAAAGCATGTTTGAAGGTGAAATATGTAATAATTTATTTAATATTTTCTAATTCATAAAAATGAATTATAGTTGTCATATGAAAATATATACATTAAATATTCCTATTTCGTCCCAGTCTAAGCTATTTTAAAACTGTTTTTTTATAATATTTTAAATATATTTTTATGTTAAAATATTTAAATTAAATATTTCTATTTTCTATTTCTATTTTCCAATAGCAGATGGGAGAAGTGTTCAAGAAACTTCAGATTAGTCACTATTTTTGCCTGTTTTCTGTTTGGTGCATATTTTTCACTTCATCTTTCATGTCTCTCTCTCTGTCTGTGTGTAAATGTGTTGTAGCGCCTCCATCTCAGTGAAGATGTAGCAGGAGCCACGTTCATGGCAGCAGGAAGTTCCGCTCCTGAACTCTTCACCTCAGTCATAGGTAAACATCTCTGAACACAGCCTGCCTTTGGAAAACAATACCCCTCACATTTGAACATGGACTTTCACGTGCCCTTTGTAAGCCACCCTGTCTTCTTCGTGCAGGTGTATTTATCACCAAAGGGGATGTGGGAGTGGGCACAATCGTGGGTTCTGCTGTCTTCAATGTCCTCTGCATCATCGGCGTGTGTGGGATCTTTACTGCACAGGTGCTCATTACTTTGCACATGAACACATACCCAAAAGCTGTTTTAGGTAATTTTTCAAACCATTTTAAATGAAAAGCTACGTTATAGCTTTCTTAAATGTAGCGACGGGAAATTCTAACAAACAATTCCATCAGTGTTTTAGTTTTCTTTAGTGTAAATGTATCTTTTTAACCCATAGTGGAAGAATGCATTATATAATGCTATAGTTATATTCCAAGTACTGTATCTACCCCGACACTGTTTACATCTTCATTTACTACAGTCTGTGCATTGCAACAGTAAGACATTATTTTCCTTTAGACAGTCGACACAAATGTACTGAGCAAGCATCATGAATTCTCGACATCTGTGAGAGGGCATCTTAGAGATGAATGAGGTGACCTGTGCATCCCCTCCTAAACATCTGCCCTAAAAAAGTCATTACTTAGTGCAGAATGACAGTAAGAAGTGAGCAGACTATTTTCAGGGGTCACTGAGAGTAGCTGATGAGGTCAGCCATGTTAGCTGTGGAACTGCTTTTTTTTTGTTTTCCATCCTTTGCTTTCCACTTCATTCAGTCATTCATGCTCCTTCGGTTTAACCTCCTGATACCCCTACTATGTTAAAGAAAAGAGGATATGAGGTTATTCTTTGCACAAACATTGGAAACTGCTTAACAGTTTTTTCCTCTCCCAGTCTTTCTCCAGTCACCATCTGGCAGTGGAATAGAGGCATTGTTCGTAGTCTGATAGACCTCAGAAAAGTCTTATGTCACACACATATATACATCCACACAATTGTTTTACTTCTTATGCCCTTTTCCATTATACATTGGGAAAAACTAAATACAAACTATTTATTGACAGGAAATTTATTTTGGATTTAAAATTAATTTTAATTTGAACATTGTGGTGTCCAATTGATAAATAATCTTATTGCTTATGTGGAATGTGTGTTTGAAAATGTATGATTTTTTATAAAATACTTTATATTACACTTTTATTATTTTATTTATTTATTTATTTTAAAAGTAGTATTTAATTTGTTTTATTATCAGAATTTTGTTAAAGAAATGTGTTTTTATACACACATGCACACTCATTTATATTTATATTTATGCACAGACATACATGATACAGAGTGGTTTTGTGTTTGGGCAAATTTTTTTCTAACAAAATTAGCATTTTTATTAGTGATGTCAGTAAATCATTACAAAAAATGGCACAGGGCCATAAGACACTCGCACACTTATGTATGGGCTCCATCAGTGTCAAGGGGGAAAAACACATCTGCAACAATGGAGCTTCTGGTTGCCATGGAAACACAAAGCCAAGAGTGTCACCTGTGGTGTAAATTAAGCTGTGATGGCGCATTACTTCTGGTGTTCTGACGTAGATCAGTGCTTTTTATGGAAGGATCGCTCTACACAACATGACACACATTTAATATGGATTATTTCACACAGTTCAATCTGCTGGATTCGGTACAGGATGTCACGTCCATATATGGTTCCTACTTCATTCATTTCCTTTACTCACTTCCAATTCACACACTTTAATTCAGCATTCTAAAGTTTGCAAGCCAAGACCAACTTTAAAAAAAAAAATCTGGTAATAGTTACAGATTACACATTATATAAGAGGTATGACAAGCACATTTTAAAATGCTTTAATACCAGGGTTTCCAGCTGAGTCCATGAATGAAAGAAGCATGCAGTTTTATTGTGCGGAATACAGACTTTTTGAACTAAACTCCTTAATATACTGTACAATTATCATGCAATGTCATTATTAAAGATGCAGGTTTTTTTCTGTAATTTCTTTTTTCAAAATCATTGCACCTTTGTGTGTGTCCCATTTATAATCAGGGCCCTGTAATATGAAGGTAGATGTCATCCTTTATGAGTTATCATAAAACTTGCTGTACGCTGAATTTTTTTACAGTAATCTACAGTGAAATTTACAGTAAATAACCAGCAGCTGTGGTTGCCAGAACTTTAGCCTAAAATATGGTAGCAACATTTTAGTTTTTAAATTATATTTTTATAAATTATCTAAATATATAAATTATATATATATATATGCTGAAGTACTACATTCTGTTTTGAACCTTTATAATACAACCACCAAAAAAGGGTGGTAATGAGAAAGCCACATATAGAATCAAAGCTTATCTTTTCCACAAGGTGACTAATATGTGAAAGATGCACAGTGTCATACACACATACAAAACGCCATCATGGTAACACACTTGACACTAAAAGTATGCAATAAACATTAATTTAACAACATAATGTGTAACATAAAACTTGGTACTCTGTGTCTTCCTGTTGGATTATTAAAGATTCTCGTTTTGTGAAATCTCCACATCTCCTCATTCCTCCCGTAAGCAAAGCGTGACAAATGTACTGATACAATAATAATAATAAACCTAAGAATAAACAAAGTTATTAAGTTAGCTTGAAAAAGCCAACTTACTGAAATCCTATTTAAACCTTCTTCCAAATTTTAAAATGTATCTCCTGCTAGACTTTTAAAGCTACAACCACCAAACTCAGGTCAGACCTTAGAAACATGCTAGTAACTTGCTAAACATGCTAATCATGCTACTCATGCTAAAAACATGTTAGTCACGCTAGAAACAGCCTAGCAACCACCCCAGGTACCCTAGCAATATGTTTTATACAAAT
>NW_015653483.1:509252-513821 GCF_001515625.1 Sinocyclocheilus rhinocerous
CAGCTAAAACCAGCCTAAGCTGATTGACTGCTTTGGCTGGTCTCCCAAGCTGGTTTTAAAGTGGTTTTGGCCATTTTTTAGCAGGCCAGGCTGGTCTTAGCTGGTTTTTAGCTGGGGTTTTTTTTTACTGAATCAACTGGTTTTAGCTGGATTAGCATAGAAACATGCTAACAACATGCTAGTAACTTGCTACTGCAAACTTTCAGACTGCAAGCTTTTAAAACTTTTTTTCAAACTTTCTAGCTAGGCTTTTTCAAGCCAACTTAAAGTTTGTCTACAAACTTTTCAATCTAGTTTCAATTAAAATCCATCAAATGATAGCTGTCAAACAGGGAATTTTAGGAATGTCAATACCTGGTGTTTGTGCGTGTGTGTGTTTGCGTTATTTTTACTTTTTTATTATTTTATTTTTTTTACAGTGTAGTTTCTTTTATGTTTTTTGTCACCACAAAAAAAAAAAAAACCTTGTTCAAGATGATTGGTGAAAGTAAATCGATTAAATTAAAGAGTTTTACTGCTTTGACACTTGCTCAGTTCCATTAACACACTCCCATTGAGTCTTAGTGTGTGTGTTTTTAGTGTGTATGTGTAAACTGTCTCTTCATTACTTGTCTCTCTCTCTCTCATCCATCCTCTCTCCCTTGTCGGTGCAGGCAGTTCGGCTCTCGTGTTGGACGTTAATGAGAGACTCTATGTACTACACTATCTCAGTGACCGCTCTGATCGTGGTGAGTAGAACTCTTAAGTGGCTTTTCGTGCTCCCATGATGCCTATGGGCCTCCTTGCGCAGCAGGAAAGGAGAAGCAAGTGTCTCTCCCGTGGGGCGCGTGGCCTGCAGCACAGGCCTCTTATTTGCCCACACTCTGCATGTGTTACCAGCGCAGAGGAACAACAAAAACCAATTAATAGTACACAGGACACAAAGTAACTGAGATGTTACTCACAGCACCTTATTAAAAGTTGGATTCACTGAAAGAACAAACTGTATTTTAAAAGTTTATACTTTTACAGTTGAAACTTGAACTCTTTTTTGGAAGGGGTGATATGTCTTTTCCAATTACTTTCACTTACGATAGCTAGGTTTTTTTTTTTTTGTCTGTGTGTGTGTATATATACAGTATATATACATATATATGTATATATATATATATATACACATATATATATATTAGTATAATAATAAAACCTGTAAATAAACTAATTTTAATGTAAATATTTGCTTGCTAATACGATATGTATATTATATTACATTACATTATATTATTATATTATTATTCATTATTATTATACTCATTAAATCCTCAATCCTCAGGGCCCATATTTACAGTAAGCTAATCCTGCCCTCTGGTGGTAAGGTGTAATATTTCAGGAATGTTTGAAGGAGTTTGGCTTTGTCATTTGGATTTGTCTATTAAATTTTCCTTTTATTCTCTTTTTTTTTCAAGTTCATCTATGATGAGAAGGTGACATGGTAAGATTAAAGCTGCTGTTACACCAGAACACCCTCTTCATTTTTCATATTACAACAGTTTCACATTTTGTTTTGTATTCAGTCATTTATGCTACTTTTTCTCTTCTCAGGTGGGAATCACTCACCTTAACATTGCTGTACATAGTTTACATTATACTAATGAAGTAAGTTCTCTATTCTGTTGCCATGGAAATTTGTCATTATTACATGATCTACTCCACATCAGTAAATCACATCACTTGTGATTTTATTAACTCTTCTTCCTTGGTGTTAATCAGATTTAACTCGCGGGTGGTTCATTACATCGAGCGGCGGAAAAAGAATTCGGCAAATCTGGGTAACGGCACAGCCAGTAACACAGACATCGACGATGGATGCGATGCCACTGTCGTGCTGCTTAAGAAAGGTAATGCATGCTGTCCTGTTTTATAGAAATCGTGTGTACAACTACTTGGTGTCCATCTAAATTTCTGCATTGTTGTTCTGCCACTCTTAGCAAATTTCCACAGAAAGCCATCCGTGCTGATGGTGGACGAACTCTTGTCTGCATACCCTCATCAGCTGTCCTTCTCTGAGGCTGGAATGAGAATCATGATCACCAGTCACTTCTCCCCTCGCACACGCCTCACAATGGCCTCCAGAATGCTTATTACAGAGGTCAGTCACACAAACACATGCACACTTTCACAAATACAGTTATGTCAAACACAGAACTAGATGCATATCTAGATTTCATACAATGTTAAACAAAAGTACAGCTAAATTTTGTAGGTTTTGAAATGTTTTTGAAAGAACTCTCTCATGAAATATTATTACATATTATTTTTATTACAATATTAAAACAACTGTTTTCTATTTGAATATATAAAATATATATATATATATATTTATTCCTGCGATGGCAAAGCTCCAGTCTTCACAGTGTTATTATTGTCGACTTAAACTAAAATTAAAACTAAAACTAAAACCATAAAAAAAAAAAAATTCCTTACCTGAAATAAAATATTATTTCATTTTCTTTTAGTTTAATTAACATAACTAAGTACTAAAAAATATATATAGACATTTTTTTTTATGGCAAAAACACACAACATAATCAATAAAACTTTATAAAAAAAATTAAAATGGAAACAGAAAATTAAAAAACAAACTTACATAATATTAATAAAAACTATAATAATTTATTAAAAATAACACTGGGTCTTCAGTGTCACATGATCCTTCAGAAATCATTCTCATATGCTGATGTGGTGCTCAAGAAACATTTCTTATTATCAGTGTTGAAAACAGTTGTACTGCTTAAAATTTTTTGAAACAGTGATACAGTTTTCAAGATGCTTTGATGAATAGAAAGAATCTTAAAGAAAGAAAAAGTGGTAATTGTGAGATAAGGTTAAAATAAGAAATAAAGTCACAATGTGGGATATAAATATGTAAACATCACACAGTTGTGAGAAATAAAGTCACAATTACCTTAAGGGGTTATTCATTTTATCTGTATTACAGACTGAAATATTTATTATTCTGTTTGTTAACTTGGACTAATGTGTGTGTTTGTGTTTCTGCAGAGGCAGCGTCTGATAAACAGTCGTTTCAGTAATGGGGACTCAGAGGTGACCGTAAAGATCCCAGGAAAGCGCGGTGTGGAGAATGGGCTGGCAGGACCGGACCGAGGCCTGAACGGGCGAAAGGGGGGTCACCATGATGACGACAGGGGAGTAGCTGAAGCTGGCACTGACACCGAAAACGAGGACAATGAAAACAATGAGAACGATGAGGAAGAGGAAGAGGAGGAAGATGACAATGAAGGACCCTATGTACCATTCCGCTGCCCCGGTACAATTATTACAGACGATTGATAAAAAATATTGATTATTATAAATAATTTTAGGTTAAATTCTGGTTGTCCATAAGCAGGAAGTGTTCCTGACAGGAGGTGTACAGTAAACTGCTTTGAATGAAAGTGTCTGTTAAAAGACTAATGACTCAAATGATGTCCTGATCATGTGCAGGTGGAGGCTTTAATAAGCTAAAGTGGCTGCTGGCCTGGCCACTGAGTCTGCTGCTGTTCCTCACCGTGCCCAACTGTTCCACGCCTCGCTGGGAGCGCTGGTATATGGTCTCGTTCATCATCTCCACCCTCTGGATTGCTTTCTTCTCTTACATCATGGTTTGGATGGTAAGACTTTCCTCACATATATTAACTTTAGAAATTCTTAAACGTATTAATTATTTTCTACAAACGTTCAGTGACCTGTTGACACTCTCGTGGCAGGTCACAGTGATCGGTTACACAATGGGCATCCCTGATGTCATCATGGGCATCACTTTCTTGGCTGCTGGCACCAGCGTTCCTGACTGTTTGGCCAGTTTAATTGTTGCACGGCAAGGTAGGAACAAATTAATATTTCTTCATGCTCTAGCATTATTATTTATTATCATTTGCCCAATTAAATGATTAAATTCGGGTGTGCCTCACACGTCCTGAAAAGTGAAGCTGCGAGCTCGTTGATCGCCCCCTGGTAGCTGGCTGCAGTACAGGTCATAAACCCCGCCCTCTCAAGGTAAACGAATGGGACTTGAGTCAAAATAAAACAATAAATTACACTTCCAATACAATTTTCCGAAAGATGGTTTTGGTCATTTAAGGTAGTTGTTATCATGCTGATGAACATGAGAACTGACAGTCGGGGGGGCCAGACAGCTGGCCCCCATGAGAACTGGAGAACTGGCCCCCCGACTGAGCCTGGTTTCTCCCAAGGTTTTTTCTCCATAGGTAGGAACAAATTAATATTTCTTCATGCTCTAGCATTATTATTTATTATCATTTGCCCAATTAAATGATTAAATTCGGATGTGCCTCACACGTCCTGAAAAATGAAGCTGCGGGCTCGTTGATCGCCCCCTGGTAGCTGGCTGCAGTACAGGTCATAAACCCCGCCCTCTCAAGGTAACGAATGGGACTTGAGTCAAAATAAAACAATAAATTACACTTCCAATACAATTTTCCGAAAGATGGTTTTGGTCATTTAAGGTAGTTGTTATCATGCTGATGAACATGAGAACTGACAGTCGGGGGGGCCAGAGGAACGGACCCC
>NW_015653483.1:513880-516409 GCF_001515625.1 Sinocyclocheilus rhinocerous
GCTTCCAATACAATTTTCCGAAAGATGGTTTTGGTCATTTAAGGTAGTTGTTATCATGCTGATGAACATGAGAACTGACAGTCGGGGGGCCATGAGAACTGGCCCCCATGAGAACTGGAGAACTGGCCCCCCGACTGAGCCTGGTTTCTCCCAAGGTTTTTTTCTCCATTCTGTTAGTAATTTAATGCTATAAAAACGGGGCGTGTCGTTATGGTTGATTGGGCCTGCGGGAGTTTGGGCGGGAGTTTTGCTGCGTTCAAGTCCTCCTGGGACATTCGTACTTACGAGTTGACAAGTCGTAATTATCACCATTTGAAACGCGATTTATACAGAAAAGTGCATTATGGGTTTTGAAGTTTGTGACAAAAGGGAACACTACAGGCCTTTTTGTTCTGTTTTTTCATGTAGCACTGATTTTTTTTTTTAAGAGCTTGTACTGCATAGGCAACCAAGTTTTATTGAAAGACCATCTTGTCAGCAGTTAATTCCTCATTTAAGACTGAAGCAGAAATGAAAGTATTAGTATATTAGTTTCAGTTTTAGTCTCAACGGTCTCTCTATCTTTTTCAGGAATGGGTGACATGGCGGTTTCTAACTCTATTGGTAGTAATGTGTTTGATATCCTGATTGGGCTTGGTCTGCCCTGGACCCTCCAGACTTTGGCCATCGACTATGGCTCCACAGTAAGTGGAAAATGTTGTAATAGAGATTATTGTTTAATGATTTGTTTGGTAAATGCTTAAAAAGCGTTGACATAGAAATAATGAAAAATCAGTGTTCTTTGTTTGATTATTATTTGTAGATGGTTTTGTGCTTTTGTAATAGCACTCAGAACCTGTCAGTAGCAGTAGCCCATTAGGTAAGATCGTTTTAGAGCAGAGGTTCAAAATGACTTAATATTTTAATATAATCTACAATATTTGAGTCAAGTAAAAATTGTGAACAAAACATATCTTTAAGAACAAGTCTTTTGATTGCAGCTCTTAATAACATATATATATATATTTTTTAAATTGCATATCAATATAAACATAATATTATAGTAATGGTTTCTTGTTTGTTAGTGTAAGGTAAATGGTTTTAGAATATTAGGGATGTGCTGCCACTGCAATTATTTTTATGTTATACCCAATAATGAATGAATTGCCGTTAGTAAAATTCTATACTATTTTGTCTAAATAAGTTTGAAAAATGGCTATTCATTTTGAGATTTGCTCAAGATTACATTTATCAGTCTTTTAAAATTATTAGTGTTTTTAAAGACCAGCTTTAATTGAGTGTTACATGATGTCAAACATATCTAAATATAAAAAAGTATAAACAATTAAATAAATATCCAATAACGAAAAATATTTTGCATTAGTGACATGTCAGGAAGCAGACATTCAAGAGTCTGCATATGTTTGTCTACCTCTGGCCTAAATTGAATACACATTTTGAGTCTCCGTAGGATAAACATTGGGCTTTGTTTGAAATAATTTGCTGTATTTATTTATATACTTGTTATATACATGTTCTACATTCTACAAGTTCTAACATATTTTTTCCTTTCCAGATTCACCTGAACAGTAAAGGCCTGATTTTCTCAGTTGTGCTGCTGCTGGCATCTGTGTTTCTCACGGTATGTGAGAAGCATTTAAATGCACTTTTTTCAAAATGTCCTTTGAATCCACCTCTCACCCTCTACCCTTTCTTTCCCTCTCAGGTTCTCGGTGTACATTTGAACAAGTGGAAACTGGACAAGCGTTTGGGTTTCGTTTGTTTGCTGATGTACGCTGTCTTCCTGTGTTTCTCCATCCTCATCGAGTTCAACATATTCACCTTCGTCAATCTGCCCACCTGCCGCGAGGAATGAGACGGTTCCTTTTCTTGGCCCTCCCTCCTTGACCTTGTGAGGACAATGGCACAAGTCCTCGATCAGAGGCAGACCGGCTCTCGTTCTGATGGAATATTTATTTACTGATCTAGCTGATCCTCTATTGATCCTCTCTTTTCTTTCCAATGGGTGCAATATTGACAGAGTCTCTGGGTCTGTGGTGTTACAAGAGGAGAGAGAGGATGTGTGTGAAGAATGGTCCTGTTGACTGATATATAGACTGTTCTAACGGGACAGGAACATGGGAAAAGATGACTACTGCCTGGTTTGATGTGAATACCTTTTTTTTATATATATTTTGCATATTACATATTTAAAGAATATGATGTTAATGTATTTTATGATGGCATTTGTTTTGTTAGCTGCTAATTGACTGAAGGAGAGGCTGGACTTGGATCAGTAAAATGATAGATTTATGAGGGTTCATTATTTTGCTGAAAGGTACTGGTGACCTCTAGGAAATACTTGTGAACAGTCCTCTTTTAAATTTGGGCAATCCACCTTCACATCACAAGATTGATCCGGACATCAGGGTCATTAGTGTCTACGTTTTTCCAGTGAGAATATGTTTACGGTGCAGAGGAGGTAATAAAACGAAAGGTTTAAGATCAGATCCAATTTCCGTCAAAAAACTGTCGCTTTTACAGAGACAG
>NW_015653483.1:519638-523673 GCF_001515625.1 Sinocyclocheilus rhinocerous
ACTATTTATGCACATTACTTTCCTATGACGTACTGAAACAAAACCAACCCACAGCTGTCCCAAAGAAGAGTTTCAGCCAGGCTACGCCGTTTTGTCCTTCAGAGCTTATGTGTCAGCCTTTTCTACTGGATTCCTTCTCCTTCATCGCTGAATATTATGCACCCTTTTAGATGCACCTTTGAATTGATGCGTAAAACAGTTTCTACTATTTGATATCGGTGTGACATGACAGAGGTAACTGTAAAGATTTTTTGAACACTCAAAACTTTGGCAGGCAAGTAAGGGAAAATATATAGCTAGATATACATTTTATACTTAACTGTTTTGACATTTAAGATCCCTGTTTAGAGTGAATGGAGTGAGTGAGCCACAAACCTAAGAAGCTGATTAGCAGGAGCGTGTCCTGGTAAAATGAAGCTAACGTCTATGTAACGTTGATAAGACTGTTTCAAAGTCAAATCGTAGATGTAAATTTGTTCTAGAAAAGGGTCAAGTCATTTTTCTCTTAGCATGCCGCTCTAATCTTAGAGTTTATCAAGGATTTTTTTTTCTCAGCAGAACAAGGATCAGAATTCATTTCCAAGGATGCAGTGAATAATATGGATTTTTTCAGAAGTTCTTTATGCTGATGTGTCCGGGGCTCATTTCTTGCCCTTCTTTTAGAAGGACTATTTAAATACTTTGTTTTGTATGCTTCTGGTTCTGGGGATTTGAAAAAGACGCCGCCACAATGCATCACAGCTGTAAGCTTTTAACTGTGGCACAATATGTGGATGCAACTTTTTCTCCTAACAGAGGTTTTTTAGTGAGCGGACTGTTTTAGTCTAGTTAGCAACTTCATGCAGGTTTTCTAGTCTGAAGGCACATTGCAGGGAAATTTAGTGTTTTATGCACTGGTTGATACTGAGTGTCTAATTGTTTGTCATATTTTAAGAATAGAATTTAGATGACTTAGAAACATATCTGAAAGAGTATTGCGGCAAAGTATTTTTTATCACAAAAGTAACTTTGTATTTTGTAACGCAAAATGTTTAGAAATGTTTTCTGCTTTTAAAAGTCTGTCGAGTGTGCTTCAAGTGAATCTGCATATATTTATTCTTTAGATCATAAAAAAATTTGTCAGCTTACCGTCAGAGTACTTTTAGCATGTTTAAAATCATGTTTAAAGGCATTATTTTCAATGATGTAAAAAAATATTATACAGTGAATAATTCAGATATTATTCAGATATCAGAGTACATTTTTGCTACTTGGATATTTTTTTCTCTAGGTTTGGCTGAGCATATTAGCAAATATGGACATTTCGTTTTCTGTATCACTCGTAATAGACGTTGAGGCCTAGTTTACTTTCCAAAAATGCAACAGCAGGTCTAGGGTTTAAGCAATGTGATATTCCTGATAATATAAGCTAGGTGTAATCCAAGTAGAGCGTACAAGCTGTGTTTGGATGCTGAAGATTGTTAGTCTATTAT
The DNA here is from genome assembly GCF_001515625.1 of Sinocyclocheilus rhinocerous. NCBI lineage: Eukaryota > Metazoa > Chordata > Actinopteri > Cypriniformes > Cyprinidae > Sinocyclocheilus > Sinocyclocheilus rhinocerous. Next base: position 521,111 of record NW_015653483.1, read on the forward strand.
TTTCTTCTTCGTAAAGCAGGGTATTATAAGAAAAACATCGGGAAGGCAGGGTTTAATGCAAGTTTTGTTCAGGAAATGCAATAATGTTTAGATTAATTAATTACTGTGTTTGTATTTTTTCTTGTAAATCCTAAACATGACACATCACATTCTTTGAGTCGTATATATGCTACTTAAATATTTCAGTAAGGTTTAACAGAGTTTGTGCACTCTATGCTCAATATTAAGGATAGTAAAAAGAGGCTTTGAGATGCAACTAAATTGGCTTTCACTGCAACTCTGCAATGTTCCAAAATCTACGAAAACTGCTGCTTTGATTGTGGTTGTGGATATGTTTATAGTTGTAATATCAGCCAGACTAATCTAAAGATTCAATGATCATGACTTCTGGAAATCAAAGCGCTGCTGCTCATTTGTATGCACAAATATAATAATAACAATAATAATGAGGGCATGCACAACCAATTAGCCCACAATTAGACAAGTTTCCCTCATATTTCCTGTTTTTGTCTGCTGATATTTCTTTATGGAATCAGGCATATTTGAATCAAAAATGTGACTTTTATAGGGTGATGCGTTGCTGATGTACATAATTATACATGCGTGAAAATGTCTTCATGTTTTTTTGTCTTTGCCTGTATATCAGTTATATTATATTTTCATAGATACTGTACAATGTTTGGGTCCTTTATTTGTTTATTTTATTTTGTTGTTGTTGTTGTGTTGAGGGTTTGATTAAACACCCCTGGTTTGCTAAATCGCATGGGATATTTTAAAATAAGGAATTATTTATGTTCATTAGTATTACACATTGTTGAGCACTGGACAGACAGCAGTGGAATTAAACCTCTTAGATTATTGCATGTTTTCTTTGTTTTCTTTTTTTTTTTCAATGGAAAACTGCTGGGCTTTTGATTCTCCAATGAAAACATAAATTAGACATTTCATTCCGAGTGACTGATGTCTTCTGCATTTCAGGAATCATAAAAAGAATGGTGGTTGGTTTTATGTACTAAAATATTTGTTCAGGTGTTTCAGTTGTATATCAGAGTACACTTTTGCTACTTGAGCATAATTAAAATGATCTTTGCTGAGGTAAACACTATTGTTTGCTTATTGTCATTTCAGCCATAATGGCATGCATAAATACTGTATACACGTTGGTTTCACTGTATAAAGGGATCTAATAAATGCAATTTCTTTAGGGAGATACAATTTTTTAAACCTCAAACCATACCAGTGGTGATATCAGTTGATTTTAAAGCAAAACATTATTAGATTATGCCTCCCTGCCAGAAATATCAGATCCAACCCCGGACACTAGATCCCGTCAGAAAAAACAACTAGTCCGCAAAGTTGTCTAATACCCAAAATCCATTAACAGCAAGTCTTGTCTCTGGTACCCAAAACTGTATTAACAGAGTAAAGCCAAAGAAGAGCAGAAGCAGGAGATGAAGTAATGATGATAAAAAGAAGCAGAGTTTATTGAATAACCTTTGTTCCGTATATTTTAATGTTAAGTCTAAACTAACACAAATCCAACAAGTGTTATACCACAAGCAACAGCAATGGAAAATGACTGCTTAACAACAACATCCTGTGATGTTAAAAACCTTGAAATGGAAACATTCTCTTATCTCTGTACTCATGAACACAAATATCCCTTGAAACCACACAAACATTAGACTAAACAACAATGGGAAAATAATATAAAATAATATTATATAAATGTCTAATCAATAAATGAATAATTGAAATGAATATATAAATGGTTTAAATGATTATTATATATGATTACATGATTAAATGAAATAAAAAATGTTTAAATGATAAATTATTATATACATGAATGAATAAATGTAGAATAACTAAATATTAAATAAATAAAATAAAACACAACACTACAATGAATTTTGTTGTAGTTTGCTACAATGAATCCTTAGATCCTTCAATATGATTCATGAGGCTTTAAAATAGTGAGAATCACTTTGAGTGTCCTCCACAGTCTGTGATTGCATGTTTCACTGTATTTGTGATCACACTGACATTGAAATGAAAACATGGATCTCAGTGAGTGTGTAAAAGAAAGAAAGAGCTATCCTTTAAAGGGGTCATATGATGCGATTTCAATTTTTCCTTTCTCTTTGAAGTGTTACAAGCTCTTGGTGCATAAAGAAGATCTGTAAAGTTGCAAAGACTAAAGTCTCAAATCCAAAGAGATATTCTTTATTAAAGTTAAGAGTCAGCCACACCTACCTAAAACGGCTCGTTCTAACACGCCCCCACATATCTACATCACTATGTGGGTAGATTTGCATAACGCCGCCCAAATGTTCATGAAAAGAATGAAGGCGTAACTTATATTCTTGCTGTAGTGTTGTTGCCTCCACTATGTCGTGAAGGTGCTGTGTGTTATGTTTTGTAAACGAAACTACTTTGTTTGGTCTTCCAAAAGAGGACGATATCTGCTTCGTCATGCCTGGAGCTGATCTGTGCTGGTCGCTGAGGAAATACAACAACTTTGCGCTGTGGATCGCCGGATCGGCTTTCACCGTGGACGAAG
>NW_015653483.1:523683-532555 GCF_001515625.1 Sinocyclocheilus rhinocerous
GTCTGACAGGGCATCATACAGTATGGTGAGGGGCGTAACATTTCCGTCACACGCTTGAGGTATTCGGCCAATCACAACGCAATGGATAGCTGGCCAATCACAGCACACCTCGCCTTTTCAGACCGATGAGCTTTGTAAAATTCGACGCGTTTCAGAAAGGCGGGGCATAGAGGAGAAACAATAATGTACAGTATGTGGAAAATAATGTGTTTTTTTAACCTTAAACCATATTTCACAAATAACACCAAAAAAGGGGGTAAAACAAAAAAAACGAAAATTATAAATTAATTATAATAATAGTAATCAGCATTAATAGTCGTACAAAATTATACTCTTTTAATGGTTTATTATTTACAAAGATGTACTAATGTCAAAAATGAGATTTAAGTAAATGTAACTGCGCTCTTGTAAGCAATGGGTGACGTCACCGGGCCGCTGTGCTTGTGGGGATTGTAGTTCATTCAAAATTCCCAACGTTCTGCCAACGTTGCTGTGACGTTTGTGTAACGTGATACGTGAGCTGGCTGGGGACAGCTTGATAACCATTTCCGCATATTTCTCGCACATATCGCAGTGTTTATTAAGAGATGCGTGTTAAAGGATTTAATTTCGCATAAAGTGCTGTTTGTAAGTGAAGAAATACACCCACATAAATGGACGCAAACAGTGTCAGTCGCGTGAACTGGGCCATAAACCGCCGGGCGGAGGGTTTAGTAAGTAAACACATGGCAGACATGGCACAGAGACGCTCAGCGGTGTCTGAAGAGGACTCTCTAATGCCAGGAGACCTGAGCAGAAGCGCAGAAGACATCCCGGGGCGGGCCGAGGTGAATTTCAGCGCGGATTCACAGTCCTTCAATCCTGCAGGAGTGGCGAGAAAGTTGATGCGCGAGGACGCGTCTTCATCATCAGGTAACGTTACTGTAAAGTGAAAAGATTAAAAATGATCACGTTTGCCTTGAAACGGACTTATACATACCTTCCCTTCTATCATTATGACACTTTGTCTGGTTAAAAAAATGTGTTTCTGAATTGAGACTTAAGTTTTATGATAAAGTTGGTATTAGTTGATAGTTAGTTGATTAGGTATCATTTTATTAAACATACAAATAAAAAATCATAGTTTTTTTAAACGTGTTGATGTGCTAAACATTTCAGGTCTGATAATATAAATGCACCTACTTTTAAAAAAATCTATATTAATAAAACCCTTTGGCAATTATCAGCAATGTTATTTAGGAAACAAGCCACCACCATCATCATTATTATTATTGGCAACATTGTTTTCCACAAATGAAACTGATGCAGCAGATTTGATATCAGTGCTGAATTTTAAAAGGAATAATTCACCCTAAAATGAAAATTTGCTAAGTACTCACAGTAGAGTTTGTTTCTTTATTGGAACAGATTTGGAGAAATGTAACATTACATCACTTGCTCACAAATGGGTCTGCAGTGAATGGGTGCCGTCAGAATGAGAGTTCATCCAGCTGATAAAAACATCACAACAAACTTATATGTTATGTATGGCCTGAGGCGGAGTAAATTTTCAGCAATTTTTCATTTTTGGGTGAACTATTCCTTTAGTCTTCTGTAAGTCTTCTTTAAATTTTATATTTTTTACAACTACAGAGGCAGCAGCCCATAGACAAATCATATCGCTCCTTATTGAGATTAAGGAGGAGCAACAGAGGCAGTGGGAAGTTCTGAAAGACCTGCAGGCCAGGATTCATGGACAGGTGTGTGAGGAGGAAGACGAGCCGCTTGACATAGATCTGCCACTGCGAACAATGGAACAGCTCGATGAAACGGAGCAGCATTTAGAGGATGCTGAAGCTCAGAAGAGAATGGTAAAAAAGTATTACTGTGAATCTACTCTACAATCTACAATTACTGCAGTGCATGTAATAATAGGTTAAGTTACTTTGTAAACCTCAATCAGGACAGGAAGTTTACATTTTATGGAGGTAGTTGTTTATCTGAGTCCAAAATAATAGTTCAGAACAGTTTAGAACAATATTGTTTGCTTGTGTTTCTAGTTTTTTACTGCTTTCTAAAAACATTTTCTGGTAACGCTGTTCCCTTCTTTACCTGTACTGAATATTTCTTCATATTTTGATTTTTATTTCATAGGTGTCACACCTCTCACGGATGGGCGGAGCTACGGTAGATGATGCGGTCCGGCGTCTTATGCATGCTGTTCTCTCTTTCAGTGTGGGCTCAGAGCTCAACTGGGTTGGCAGAGGACAGAAAAGGAGCTTCAGAAACACCAGACTGCAGGGTGTTTTATTTCGTAAGCAGTCATTAAAATATGTTTCAGTGCAATTGCATCTTTAGGTTTATCACTGACTTTAGTGAAATGAAGTGAAGTAAGTGATGTGTAGCCAAGTATGTGAAGTGTAGTGAACACACACACACACACCGTGAACACACACCCGGAGCAGTGGGTAGCCATTTTTGCTGCGGCGCCCAGGGAGCAGTTGGGGGTTTGGTGCCTTGCTCAAGGGTCTCACTTCAGGCCACTATCACTTTAAAGGACAATATTTTTTGGATCCTCATGTGAAAGATTGTTTTAACTCTGTTCTCTGCAGGTGCCTTGAAGAGGACACCTGTAGGAAAGGAGGCCACACACCATCAGTTTGCTGATGTAGTGAAGAAATGGTTGCGGTTTGCCCCTTTCCGACAAAGAGGAAGTGGACGAAGACCGCATTGGAAACCTGTTGAGTTCATCTGTCCCAAATATGACAGTACTGTGGAAGATCATAACCAGCTTAACCATAACCAGCTGGATTCTGGTGAGATTCAGGTGACAATATAATTACACTAACTGTTGTATCCAAAGACAAGTAAAGTGAAATCATTGAATGAAGAGAGTGTGAAGGATTGGCTTTCAATTTGTTTTTGTTTTTTCCATATTACATTCTTTCTACTATAATATTTGCTTTGCTTTCTTTAAGTTAAAATATACTGTTGTTATGGGAATAATGTGCAGATTTTCAAATTACAGCATTAATCTTTAAAAAAGTAATGGGCAAATGTAAATAAATCTGTTATAATGATTATTTTGCCCCTGCAATTTTATTTTAATTATGTTGTAATATGTTTTGTTTTAAACGCTGATGGCAATGTATTTAAATTTTTACATTTTGCAAGCTGGAAATTGTTAAGAATGTTTTGTGTATTTTAATGCCATTATGTTTGACAATAAATGGACATCAGACTTTCAATTTCAAACATTAAAGAGTTAATAAGTGTTACAACACAGAAAATTTTGAGATTGCTGTAGAAGAAAATGACATTTCTTAAATGTAAATTAATGACTTGGCTCAATAACGTAGTTAAATGCACTTACTCGGTGGTATCTTTGGCAATGTGAACAGTTTTCCAACAGTTTTCTAAGAACTCTTGCTTCCTGACATACTGTATAAAAACACATTAAAAACAAACAATTTATCCATTAACTTTTTCTGTGGTGGACTTTTTCATTTGTGTTATTTGAGTGTTTTATGTTTATAGACATATACGTAGTATATATAGTTTCCATTTTTGTGACACATTTACTTGAAATTTACTTCATGTTACAAAAGTACAAGATGATTTAACAAAATCTTTGGAATCCATGTCCATGTTCTCCATGGAAATATATAAATGCAAAAATAAATAGGATATATATATACTCACTATAGGGTTTAATTTGTTAACCACCAATGTCCAAGAGTGCATATACATGCACCATGGGAGTTTGTCATAGCCTATTTGTAATTTTTAGTGTAATTTCCATCATATCTCAGGCCTATAACACCTTTTGCATAATTTGACAAAATTACATCTTGATTAGCAATGACAGTTAACCGAATATTTGTAATATGATAAAAACAATGTTATTTTAATAGTTTTTGCTTTGGTTTCTTTGCTTTAATAAATCATTCGAGGTATTGAAATATTGAAACTTAGAGATATTTAGCCCACCAGGTCGTTTCCTTAATTGTTTCGATTTGTGCAGCTTCGGTCCTCAGTTTTCCACTGTCTTTCCGGTTCTTTCATGTTCCTCTCTGAGTAACATCAATGGTTGGTGGGTATAACAAAGGCTTTTCCCTTCCAGAGACGTTCCCAGCTGGAACACGTGACGTGAACATGACACGTGCACATCAACTTTTGTTCTCCTCCTGGAGTTTGTTTTTGCCGGGAGAGGTCGCATGCTTTAACACAGCTATGAGTCTTTCATGCGAAGTACAAGGAAACAACCTCGACTCGGTCATGTAGGAACATCTAAAACTGTTAACAGCAACTGAGGCTTTGGAGAAACATCATCCAGCTCTTATAAATGCTTAACTGCGCTTTTGCTAGCGGGTGTTTTGGTTTCGACCCGTCGAGGTGAGTCCCACGCACTGTTTATTAGCGTAAGTCTGCTGCGAGTGTTTTGTTTTTCGATCTCAGCTTAGTCTTGAGTACATTTAAAGCGTGTGTGTTAGGCTACTTGTTAAAATAAAAGTTCTTAAATTGGTGGTTACAACAGCTTGGAGCATATATTATAAGTTTTTGTTTATTTTAGTAGTTATATTTTATTAACACTTAATTACCTGTGATAGTAATGTTTTAAATATGTTGGGTTAACACTGGTAAGGATAGTTTGATACTTCTGTTTAGTAGCTATCACTTGCAATTTGTGGACATGAATCAAAACAGTTGTTGTTGCCAGCAGGTAATTGTATTATACAGGTTACTGTGGTTAAAAATTTGCTATTGGAAACATAAATGTAACGTGATATGTTGTTGAATGTCATCATTGTTGTAAAGTTTTAAGAATGGTCTCTTGGAAAGTCCAATTTGTCAAGATCTGGAAAAAAAACTGAGCTCCGTGAACACACACCCGGAGCAGTGGGTAGCCATTTTTGCTGCGGCGCCCAGGGAGCAGTTGGGGGTTTGGTGCCTTGCTCAAGGGTCTCACTTCAGGCCACTATCACTTTAAAGGACAATATTTTTTGGATCCTCATGTGAAAGATTGTTTTAACTCTGTTCTCTGCAGGTGCCTTGAAGAGGACACCTGTAGGAAAGGAGGCCACACACCATCAGTTTGCTGATGTAGTGAAGAAATGGTTGCGGTTTGCCCCTTTCCGACAAAGAGGAAGTGGACGAAGACCGCATTGGAAACCTGTTGAGTTCATCTGTCCCAAATATGACAGTACTGTGGAAGATCATAACCAGCTTAACCATAACCAGCTGGATTCTGGTGAGATTCAGGTGACAATATAATTACACTAACTGTTGTATCCAAAGACAAGTAAAGTGAAATCATTGAATGAAGAGAGTGTGAAGGATTGGCTTTCAATTTGTTTTTGTTTTTTCCATATTACATTCTTTCTACTATAATATTTGCTTTGCTTTCTTTAAGTTAAAATATACTGTTGTTATGGGAATAATGTGCAGATTTTCAAATTACAGCATTAATCTTTAAAAAAGTAATGGGCAAATGTAAATAAATCTGTTATAATGATTATTTTGCCCCTGCAATTTTATTTTAATTATGTTGTAATATGTTTTGTTTTAAACGCTGATGGCAATGTATTTAAATTTTTACATTTTGCAAGCTGGAAATTGTTAAGAATGTTTTGTGTATTTTAATGCCATTATGTTTGACAATAAATGGACATCAGACTTTCAATTTCAAACATTAAAGAGTTAATAAGTGTTACAACACAGAAAATTTTGAGATTGCTGTAGAAGAAAATGACATTTCTTAAATGTAAATTAATGACTTGGCTCAATAACGTAGTTAAATGCACTTACTCGGTGGTATCTTTGGCAATGTGAACAGTTTTCCAACAGTTTTCTAAGAACTCTTGCTTCCTGACATACTGTATAAAAACACATTAAAAACAAACAATTTATCCATTAACTTTTTCTGTGGTGGACTTTTTCATTTGTGTTATTTGAGTGTTTTATGTTTATAGACATATACGTAGTATATATAGTTTCCATTTTTGTGACACATTTACTTGAAATTTACTTCATGTTACAAAAGTACAAGATGATTTAACAAAATCTTTGGAATCCATGTCCATGTTCTCCATGGAAATATATAAATGCAAAAATAAATAGGATATATATATACTCACTATAGGGTTTAATTTGTTAACCACCAATGTCCAAGAGTGCATATACATGCACCATGGGAGTTTGTCATAGCCTATTTGTAATTTTTAGTGTAATTTCCATCATATCTCAGACCTATAACACCTTTTGCATAATTTGACAAAATTACATCTTGATTAGCAATGACAGTTAACCGAATATTTGTAATATGATAAAAACAAGTGTTATTTTAATAGTTTTTGCTTTGGTTTCTTTGCTTTAATAAATCATTCGAGGGATTGAAATATTGAAACTTAGAGATATTTAGCCCACCAGGTCGTTTCCTTAATTGTTTCGATTTGTGAAGCTTCGGTCCTCAGTTTTCTACTGTCTTTCCGGTTCTTTCATTTTCCTCTGGAAATATATAAATGCAAAAATAAATAGGATATATATATACTCACTATAGGGTTTAATTTGTTAACCACCAATGTCCAAGAGTGCATATACATGCACCATGGGAGTTTGTCATAGCCTATTTGTAATTTTTAGTGTAAGTAATTTCCAATCTCAGGCCTATAACACCTTTTGCATAATTTGACAAAATTACATCTTGATTAGCAATGACAGTTAACCGAATATTTGTAATATGATAAAAACAATGTTATTTTAATAGTTTTTGCTTTGGTTTCTTTGCTTTAATAAATCATTCGAGGTATTGAAATATTGAAACTTAGAGATATTTAGCCCACCAGGTCGTTTCCTTAATTGTTTCGATTTGTGCAGCTTCGGTCCTCAGTTTTCCACTGTCTTTCCGGTTCTTTCATGTTCCTCTCTGAGTAACATCAATGGTTGGTGGGTATAACAAAGGCTTTTCCCTTCCAGAGACGTTCCCAGCTGGAACACGTGACGTGAACATGACACGTGCACATCAACTTTTGTTCTCCTCCTGGAGTTTGTTTTTGCCGGGAGAGGTCGCATGCTTTAACACAGCTATGAGTCTTTCATGCGAAGTACAAGGAAACAACCTCGACTCGGTCATGTAGGAACATCTAAAACTGTTAACAGCAACTGAGGCTTTGGAGAAACATCATCCAGCTCTTATAAATGCTTAACTGCGCTTTTGCTAGCGGGTGTTTTGGTTTCGACCCGTCGAGGTGAGTCCCACGCACTGTTTATTAGCGTAAGTCTGCTGCGAGTGTTTTGTTTTTCGATCTCAGCTTAGTCTTGAGTACATTTAAAGCGTGTGTGTTAGGCTACTTGTTAAAATAAAAGTTCTTAAATTGGTGGTTACAACAGCTTGGAGCATATATTATAAGTTTTTGTTTATTTTAGTAGTTATATTTTATTAACACTTAATTACCTGTGATAGTAATGTTTTAAATATGTTGGGTTAACACTGGTAAGGATAGTTTGATACTTCTGTTTAGTAGCTATCACTTGCAATTTGTGGACATGAATCAAAACAGTTGTTGTTGCCAGCAGGTAATTGTATTATACAGGTTACTGTGGTTAAAAATTTGCTATTGGAAACATAAATGTAACGTGATATGTTGTTGAATGTCATCATTGTTGTAAAGTTTTAAGAATGGTCTCTTGGAAAGTCCAATTTGTCAAGATCTGGAAAAAAAACTGAGCTATATGTCTAGACTTTATCGGTACCAAAATTCTGTCATGAGCATAAGTCAGCTTAGGGTTTGAGACACATTCATATATTTCTTATGTTATGTGAATGGTATAGATGGTAATTATGTACCCAAGAAAAAAAAAACTGTAGTACAGCTGAACTGTGTGTTTTTAGAATAATCTGCATTTTATTTGAAAGTTTTGATGCAAAATTTCATGTGAAAGATTATATCATTTGTGACCCTGGACCACAAAATCAGTCATAAGGGTCAATTTTTTTGAAATTGAGATTTAGACATCATCTGAAAGCTGAATAAATAAGCTTTCCATTGATGTATGTTTTGTTAGGACAATATTTGGCCGATATACAACTATTTAAAAATCTGGAATCTGAGGGTGCAAGTATTTTTGGCTATTGCTACAAACGTGCTACTTATGACTGGGTTTGTGGTCCAGGGTCACATATTTGCTTTGGAAAACTGCATGCACTTCCTCCTATATGCTCCTTTGTGAACTCTAAAAAAGAGGGAAGTAAACTTAGTTTAGGGGTCAAGCTAGTAGCTTCAGTGTACTGATCTCATAACCAGTATACAATGATTTCAAGACGTTTTTTGAGGAGTTAATTACATCAGAACAGGTTGTAATATGTTTGCCAAATTTTGGCATCCCCTAAAACAAGTGTGTGTGTGTGTGTGTGTGTCCGGTTTTCCTGTGAGGACCAAATGTCTCTGGACAGTAAAACGTCAAATCAACATTTGGAGGAGCAGTTAACAGCCCCTATGAGGAAAATAGCTTAAAGATGTAATGAAAATGTAAAAAAGTTGATGTGATTTTTTGTGGGATAGAAAAATCTATACGCCTGTATAAAAACAATAGAAGTCAATGGAAAGTCCCTATGATATAGTGTGTGTGCTGAATTATCCACCACTTGTGCTTTATGCATCAGTTCTTTTATTGCTGTCAGACAAATTGATTGCATTCATTACTAAGGTTTTTTTTTTTTTTCAGCAATGGCTCTGAGGGCTGTTAAGAGGATTAGTCTCAGGTAACAACCCTCTACATTGCGAGTAAATCACTCGCATATGCGACTAAATCTTACTCTGGGCGACTAAATAATGTCTAACATTAGCCATTGGCTAATAAATTCTTAGATTTTACACGCCAGTATGTGTGTGAG
>NW_015653483.1:533036-535068 GCF_001515625.1 Sinocyclocheilus rhinocerous
CTAATCAAGTCTAGCAGTTTTCAAGGATTTATCAATCTGGACCGTTTAAAAGATAAAAGCCAGGATCGTAAACCGACATATTTAGTCTCGGTTTTGATTAATTAATTCAAATGTGCTCTGATTTCGGAGTTGAAGTGATAGAGCCTTCGTGTCATCTCACTCCACAATAATTCACGTTTATATTGCCAAGGTGTGCGTAGAGGGTTGGGTAAAGTGAAGTAACTTAACTGATTTTGCCCAGAACATGCGTCACTTGACAAGAATTTCAGAGTTGTGCAGTGACTGGCATTGGATTAGTTTGGAAGAGAATGTTTTGATCCATTTCATTACTCTATTCATATTTACTTTATTTAAGCCGGAACTGTGACCACTGAGCGCTACTCAAATGCTGAGGTGTCAGCTGTGACTGAGGTGTCTTCAGATGGCAATTCTGCGTACTGGAATTTGTCATCATAATTGTAGTGTCTGCTGACAGAATTGAGAGTTGTTACACTGATTTCAGTGAATGTAGTGGGTACATGATTAAACCATTTTGAAATGAAATGTGATCTTTTATGGTCAGCTGATCAGAGCATTGAATGCAAAGTGAGAGATATAATGAGGTAATGAGATATCAGATTTAGTTGAACCGCAGAATTGAAAAACAAGCCAAAGACTCAAACGGAGTGATACTGTAGTGTGTTTAGTTGTCAAACATACATTCTTAACTTCCTTGCTTGTTGTTTCCTTTCAGTTGTGTACTATTCACTTTCTATTTCCTTATACACTGCCATTCAAAAGTTTGTTGTTTTAGAAAAAAATCATACTTTTATTCAGCAAGGATTTATCAAACATGACAGTAAAGTCATTTATAATGTTACAAAAGATTTATATTTCAAAAAATTTTTTTTTTCTGAAGAAAAAAAAAGATGTATCAGTTGTCACAAAAATATTAAGCAGTAACTGTTTTCAGCATATATGCAGCCTTGATGAGCATAATCCTACCGACTCCAAACTCCTGTCTACATTGAATATTTTTGCCTTGTTTACATTTTCTGGGCCAATTGGAGGTTCAAACACAGAGCAAACCTCAAATATTTAAAACACTGAAACCCATTGGGACTAAGGGCTGTTTTGAAGCAGATAATGCTTGCTGACTATAGCTTCCCATCACAAAACGACAAAAAAAAAAAAAAAACTCACTCGCATTCCAGTCTTACCCATTTTTGCCTGGCTGTGCACATCTGAAAATGTGGTGAAAAAGCTGAAATATTCTTTTGTCTTCACTTTATGTTCTGATGAAGGAGGATCTGGAAGTAATACATTAAAGTAAAGGAAGCTGCACAGATTAGATAAGGGAAGCCGACTTTACGTGTCTGCTTCTTAAGTGTGATTTATTTGAACAAGATCTAACGGTTTATCTGTCTTCCTCACTGAAGTGAGACTGTATTCAGCACATGCAGACCTTCTCTTAACCTCCTGAGACCCTGCATTCTCATATGAGGACATTATATTTTAGTGAATTTCTCTGAGACTATACATGCCACAGTTTTAAGTCTGGATGTCCTGTACAGAGCACATTCAGGGCTTTTCAGAGATACTAAATGTTTGGATGTTTCACCATGACCACTCCCTCACCTTGGTCTTCAAAAATGTATGATATTAATTTAGTGACACTCTTATGGAAATATGATATTTTGTAGTTATCATTTAAATCGGACTAATTTTTAAACTGTGTGTCATAAATCAACATCTCAGGAAAATGTTATGGGGTTTCAAATCAAAATATGACTTTCTGTTACGAAACAGGACATTGATTTCATACATGTCCTCATATGAGGACACCAGGACTAAAAGCATGTTTATTACACATTTTGGGAGACACAACAAATGAATAGGGAAATAAATTATATTTCAATATTCCTATGAAATATTATTATGAAAATCTTGTCAATTATTACTCCCATCATTACACTTATTTTGTCATTACATGTTGCCCCGAAAACACATTAATATGCATATTAGATTTAGTTTATAGATACATTATATATAA
>NW_015653483.1:535152-536971 GCF_001515625.1 Sinocyclocheilus rhinocerous
ACTATCTGTATATAAAAACAATCAAAGTCTATGTAATGTCCCCATTTAGATAGCTAAGTAAACATGTGTGTGTGTAAAATCAGTCTGGCGAGTAAACAAAAACATTTACTAGCCAATGGCGATTATATTGCCAAGGTGTGCGTAGAGGGTTGGGTAAAGTGAAGTAACTTAACTGATTTTGCCCAGAACATGCGTCACTTGACAAGAATTTCAGAGTTGTGCAGTGACTGGCATTGGATTAGTTTGGAAGAGAATGTTTTGATCCATTTCATTACTCTATTCATATTTACTTTATTTAAGCCGGAACTGTGACCACTGAGCGCTACTCAAATGCTGAGGTGTCAGCTGTGACTGAGGTGTCTTCAGATGGCAATTCTGCGTACTGGAATTTGTCATCATAATTGTAGTGTCTGCTGACAGAATTGAGAGTTGTTACACTGATTTCAGTGAATGTAGTGGGTACATGATTAAACCATTTTGAAATGAAATGTGATCTTTTATGGTCAGCTGATCAGAGCATTGAATGCAAAGTGAGAGATATAATGAGGTAATGAGATATCAGATTTAGTTGAACCGCAGAATTGAAAAACAAGCCAAAGACTCAAACGGAGTGATACTGTAGTGTGTTTAGTTGTCAAACATACATTCTTAACTTCCTTGCTTGTTGTTTCCTTTCAGTTGTGTACTATTCACTTTCTATTTCCTTATACACTGCCATTCAAAAGTTTGTTGTTTTAGAAAAAAATCATACTTTTATTCAGCAAGGATTTATCAAACATGACAGTAAAGTCATTTATAATGTTACAAAAGATTTATATTTCAAAAAATTTTTTTTTTCTGAAGAAAAAAAAAGATGTATCAGTTGTCACAAAAATATTAAGCAGTAACTGTTTTCAGCATATATGCAGCCTTGATGAGCATAATCCTACCGACTCCAAACTCCTGTCTACATTGAATATTTTTGCCTTGTTTACATTTTGTGGGCCAATTGGAGGTTCAAACACAGAGCAAACCTCAAATATTTAAAACACTGAAACCCATTGGGACTAAGGGCTGTTTTGAAGCAGATAATGCTTGCTGACTATAGCTTCCCATCACAAAACGACAAAAAAAAAAAAAAAACTCACTCGCATTCCAGTCTTACCCATTTTTGCCTGGCTGTGCACATCTGAAAATGTGGTGAAAAAGCTGAAATATTCTTTTGTCTTCACTTTATGTTCTGATGAAGGAGGATCTGGAAGTAATACATTAAAGTAAAGGAAGCTGCACAGATTAGATAAGGGAAGCCGACTTTACGTGTCTGCTTCTTAAGTGTGATTTATTTGAACAAGATCTAACGGTTTATCTGTCTTCCTCACTGAAGTGAGACTGTATTCAGCACATGCAGACCTTCTCTTAACCTCCTGAGACCCTGCATTCTCATATGAGGACATTATATTTTAGTGAATTTCTCTGAGACTATACATGCCACAGTTTTAAGTCTGGATGTCCTGTACAGAGCACATTCAGGGCTTTTCAGAGATACTAAATGTTTGGATGTTTCACCATGACCACTCCCTCACCTTGGTCTTCAAAAATGTATGATATTAATTTAGTGACACTCTTATGGAAATATGATAATATTTTGTAATTATCATTTAAATCTGACTAATTTTTAAACTGTGTGTCATAAATCAACATCTCAGGAAAATGTTATGGGGTTTCAAATCAAAATATGACTTTCTGTTACGAAACAGGACATTGATTTCATACATGTCCTCATATGAGGACACCGGGACTAAAAGCATGTTTATTACGCATTTTGGGAGACACAACAAAT
>NW_015653483.1:540574-541297 GCF_001515625.1 Sinocyclocheilus rhinocerous
TCTAAACAATGTAATGACATGAAAAAATACTAATTTTTTCCTAAAATGTTTTGCCGGGTCTTAAGAGGTTAAAGGAATGTTTCAGCTTCTGTGCAGTTAAGCTAAACCAACAACTTTTGTGGCATAATGTCAATTACCACAGAAAATTATTTGGACTTACCCCTTAAAAAGCATACTTACCTACACATTTCTGACCATAAAACCAGCCAGAAACAATCTAATCAACAGCTTTCTGCTACATCTTTACCTGACGGCATGCACATAACATCATGTCTCAGTTGATATACTGGCAACACCCACAGATATTAAAACTTCATAGCTGAAATAACTAGAGATCGACCGATATATCGATTTACCGATATTTTTCCCGATATTTAAGCATTTTACAATAATCGGATATCGGTTTTGTAATAGCGGATTCACCGATAAATGCCGCCATCTTGTGGATGTTTTGAGAATTGCGAGCAGGATCACCATTGTTGTTTGTCATTTCTCTGATCACAAATGCAGACATGGTTTTATGTTTACGCGGCGCGATGCAATGCGTAAAAAGACAGTACAAGTCATTATAATCCGTAATTATGTCCCCACTGGATGCAACAAATGACTCGTTTATAATGAGTTTTCATGTTTTTGTCTCGTCGTTCTGGCCTGACAGGGCATCACAGTATGGTAAGGAGCGTAACATTTCCATCACACGCTTGAGGTATTCGGCCAATCACA
>NW_015653483.1:541992-555650 GCF_001515625.1 Sinocyclocheilus rhinocerous
TTTTATATTTTTTATATTTAAAGCGAGTTTTTTGGGCAGTGTAGAGTAGGGCTTGTTTGTTTGTCATTTCTCCGATCACAAATGCAGACATGGTTTTATGTTTACGTGGCGCGATGCAACGCATCGCGTAAAAAGACAGTATAAGTCATTATAATCTGTAATTATGTCCCCACTGGATGCAAGAATTGCCTCGTTTATAATGGGTTTTAATGTTTTTGTCTCATCGCTCCGGCCTGACAGGGCATCATCACAATATGGTAAGGGGCGTAACATTTTCGTCACACGCTTGAGGTATTCGGCCAATCACAACGCACTGGATAGCTGGCCAATCACAGCACACCTCGCTTTTTCTGACCGATGAGCTTTGTAAAAATCGACACGTTTCAGAAAGGCGGGGCATAGAGGAGAAACAATAATGTACAGTATGTGGAAAATAATGTGTTTTTTGAACCTTAAATCGCATGAACACATTTCATTACACCAAATACACAAAATAATGTTCTTTTTAGCAACATCATATGACCCCTTTAAACTATATTAAAGTTCCTTTTAACTGGCATACATCCTCATATCTCAGAGTTTTGGATGATGTGATGTGGCTGGAATCCAGCTTTAGCAATGAAACCCATTTGGTTTCTTAAGCTTTGCTATTTTGGTATTTAAAAACCTTCAACAGGTTTGTTGTTTTGGTTGGGAGGAGTTATGTTTTACGGAAATCAAAGAAATAAACTTAAACATATGGACTAGATTGAAGATGGTCTTTGCACTCAAAACCTCTTCTTATCATGATAACCTGCTTTAGACCTGTTCTGAAGACAATGAGAAGGATCATAATAGCTTGATGGGCAAGTTAAAGCAATTGTTTTCTTTTTCGGATGATCATTTGGAATCTAGTTCAGGACTCCAGAAATGATATCAGCTCTTGCAGTCGGGAAGCTGCCAGTCTGCCAAGAGCCTTTCCCACGGAATCACCTCACGCTTCCCACTGCACTGTCTGAAAGAGAGACCTCTTTGTGTTTGACACAGAAACTAAGAAATGGAGAGAGAGAGAAAGGGTAAATTCTGAGTAGGAGGAAACTTTTAAGTAGATCAAAAGGTGCATTTGGAGCCAGATACAGGGCATTGGAGGAAAGGAAACTTGATGAAACTGAATGAAAGATGTGCACTAAGCACTTAAATGCAAGAACAGCCCGATATATGAGTCTGGTAATTTGTCAGCACATGTATAAATCGTTGTTTGATCCTCATTTTGTCTGGTTATTGCTCTGGGACATGCTATGTGGGGTGGAGCTGGCCACATCCTGTAGAGCGCTGGCCTCTGCCCGCTCCCTCTGAGTGTGTGTTTATGTGTTTCTCCTGCCTGTGTGTCTGGGGATCTTGAGATCACACCCATCCTATGTTGTGAGCAGGCTTAGATATGGTTGAGATAAAATTTTGAGAGTCAGTGCATGTATGGAATCAGATTTAAATGGTCACCTTTTAGCCTTCACTTATGTAGCCTGATCAGTGGCATTCGGGTGGTTTGAGTTTGTTGGTCTGTGCAGTCTGCGGTAACAAAAGGCTATTTTAACAAAAGGCTATTCAGTGTTTTCTCACTGTTTTGCCTGCTTTTGCGGCTGTGTCTGTTAATGTCATTTTTTTTAGCCTTTCTGAGTCTCTCCGCAATCCTTTCAGACACAGAAGCAGGAGATTGAGCTTAAAAACCACTTTAACTTGAATGTACTGTCAGTCAGATTTCTGGTTTTCAGGTTTTTTTTTATTATTATATTTTAAGTTTGTGCATTCTGAAACTGCATCAATGGTTTTAGTACATTTGACTCTGGATTATGAGGGGTATTGCAAGAAAGAGTAATTTACTTTTGTGTCAGTCACTTTTATGGGTATCAGACATTTCAGACAAGTTTCAAAAACCCCAGTTCGTACAGAGCTGACAAAAACACAGGTATTTTTGAGTGAATCAGTTTGTTTGAATGAATCAGTTGAGTGAATGATTCACTGGCTCACTTATAATAACACTCCGTTGTTTTGTTTCTGAAAGAATCTCTTTGTTTAAACAAGTCAAATGAGTTAGTGATTCCTTTACTCTCTAATAAAAATAGTAATTTAATCAGTTTATGAATTAATCAGTTTCAATGAATCGAATAAAATTCAATCACTCATCACTTGTTTTTATTTTCTGAATGAATCAGTGAGCTTGAACAAATCGATCAGTAAATGATTCAGTGAATCGTCACTAGTTTTGTTTCTGAATGAATCAGTGCATTCGAGTGAATCGGTTGAGTAAATGATTCAATGACTTGTCACTTATTTAATTTCTGAATAAATTATTGTTTGAACA
This sequence comes from Sinocyclocheilus rhinocerous, assembly GCF_001515625.1. NCBI lineage: Eukaryota > Metazoa > Chordata > Actinopteri > Cypriniformes > Cyprinidae > Sinocyclocheilus > Sinocyclocheilus rhinocerous. The sequence goes on from NW_015653483.1 coordinate 544,331, forward strand.
AAATGTTAGAATAAATTATTAAATTACTCAATCATAAAGAGTTCAGTTTCTAAATAAATAATATGGTTGACTGAATTGGTTGAGTAAATGATTCAGTGATGCCTTCTACTGGCTTATCAATATAACTTGCAGAACTGACAGCAACACATACAAACAGAGTGATAAAATTAGTGTTGGGTAGTTTAAATCGGCTATTCTGTGTTTGCAATAACCGTGGATAATGCCAATAACCACAGTGACAGTGACTATAGTAAATGGTTGTCGGCATAACAACAGAAAAGTCTTACCACGACTGACACAACAAATAAATGTAATCTAGGTGTGAGTTTATATGCCACATTTTATTGAAATGGCTTTGCATAAGTGTTCAGCACATCATTTGGGTTGTAAACAGACCACAAAACTGATGAGAGTCACTCCGATGGAAGAGAGACTGGATCTAACAGCTGGATCTATTTCACAGCTAATATCTCTGTCTCTGTATGTTACCTGAAACCCCATCTGAAAAGACGCGTGTGTGTTGCACATAAAATATGTTGATGTTGTTTCTGAAGCAGGGGTGTCTGTAGCGTGTGAAGATTTTAACTGTTGTTGTCCCTCAAGGCTGCTGTCCCCCTTGGGCGGGTAGAGCTCTCTACAGGCTTTGAGCCGAGCTGGATTTTTTCCAGCTGGGTTTTTGTGAGGTGGAGGACCATATAGCAGCAGGGTCCTAACACAGTGCCAGACGACTTCATTATCCAATAGAATGCCAGTGTTTTCCCCCTCTCCCTTCCCCTTCTCACATACTGTCTTACCACTGCATCAGACTTGAGGATGATTTATTAGTATAATTCTTTGAATGTGTGTGTGAAATGTGCTGTAATTGTCATAGTTACAGTCTCTAACATATAGATGTGTTAACAATTAAGTTGGCTGTAAAATTCTCTCCCAAGATTATGGGAAACTCAAGGGAAATGAAAACATAGCATAATTATGATCAAAGTCATTTTGGGGTGATTTATAAACTCTAACACTCTGCATTGCATGGGGACATATTTTATTGTTGACTTGTTTAGACTTTAATTTGTTTGCTGTTTAATATTACTCACAAGATCTCTTCAATAAAAACTGCATAACCTATACAAACAACACGTCTGGTTTCATTAGCTGTGAACTAGGGCTGCACGATAAATCGCATGCGTGCAGCCCTACTGTGAATCACACTTTGAGTCTAAACCAACACATTTCCAGTCCAACAGGACTGGAAAGACTATGTCATTCACTAACACGCTGTAACTTCCTCTGTCGGTTACATTAACTGGAACAGGGGGAAAGCCTATTGCTCAATTGCTGAATGCATATACGGATCCACTTTGATTGCAAAGCACTGTTACTTGACCACTAACATGAGATTACTGTTAGTGCTGTTTCTCATCTCACCAGTGGCGGCTCGTGGGTTTTAAAATAGAGGAGACACACTAAATGTATTGGTCTGGGATCCCTGCCGATTATTATTATTATTTGCTTAACTACTTTAAATTAGCTTTTTGGTTGCTTTTAGTCAGAAAACGTAAAGAAAACGACACACATACAGCAAGATAATATAATTTCACTTACCTGGCCTATCACTTGAAGCAAACATCCATCCCTTCTTAAAAGTCTGTGTTAAAAGATAGCTGACAAAATATACACATTCTGAGACATGAACTGTGAATTTTATTAACATTAAATCGTCCTCCTCCCATTTTCACCTCAAAATTATGGGGAAGCTGTGCCTCCCCTGCCTCCCCCGACGAGCCGCCACTGCATCTCACATGCGAATAGTTTAGCCAATCAAAGGGTTGTCAAAGTCTTGAGAAAGGGTGGAAAATGTTAAATTAGTGCTGGGCGGCATACCGTATACCGGTGTTTATTTTTGTTATGATATGAATTTTTAAAATACCGCAATACCGGTGTCATGAAAAAAAAAATACCGTCATGTACCGTGAAACGGGTATAATTTTGAAAAATACTGTGATATAAATTTTTGGTCATACCGCCCAGCACTATGTTAAATGTTACAAAAGATTTTCAAATCAATGCTGTTTCTTTTTAGTATGATTTCCTAAGGAGCATGTGACACACTGAATTCAACTTTGCCATCAGATGAATAAATAGAAAACAGTTCATTTAAATTGTAGTAATGTTTCACAATATTACTGTTTTTACTCTTATTTTTCAAAAAATGAATACAGCCTTGGTGAGCATAAGAGGCTTCTTCCAAAAACATTAGAAAATCTTACAGATTTGAATGGTATAGTGTAAATATATGTGCTGGTGCATTATTATTGCACAAGAAGTAACAAAGGAAATATATAATCACAGGAAAACACAAATGGTTATCTTGTACAGAATGTCAGCCATGCTTTTTTTATACAAGAGCTTTCTGGAAATTTTTATCATTGGGTAAACTGTCCTTTTAATGAAGTGTGGATTTTGTTTGTGTGTGACATTTGGATTTGTTTCTCAGTCATTTCTTTAGTCATGCTGCACTGTTGTCCTGCGATTTTCAAGGCTGTCAATGTTTTTTCTTTTTTTTAAGAGTGACATGTTGTGGCATTCACTGTCCTGCTGTTCACTGTCATGCATATATTAAAATGCGCTGCACTCAAAGTTCTTGTTTTGTGTTTACATCAGCCCAGGATAAATACCAGAAATACTGAGTTGCGTCTCACATTCTTGTTATATTTGTTCTTTTTGTTTATGGCTCAGCCCCTTTAATTGCTTGCAAGCTCCATTTCCTGTCAAGCCCTGCCAGGTCTCTCCAGACTACAGAAAATCCTCTCTGCTACCACGCACCTGTTATGTGTGCATCTGTATGCAGGAAACAGAGGCGCTCTGTGCCTCGTAGTTCAGATGTGCCTTTGTGTGGGTCCAACAGCCCAGCTGAGTGGTCTTCTACATCTACACAGACATATATACATACACAAACTGGCATGTTGAAACTTATGTGCAATGGTACAAGCCAGCACGCTATAACAAATGACCCTGTTTGGATGGAAAACAGAGTTTGCCTCTGGTCTTGTTTGCAGTTGTTGACATTTTGGACGGCACACTAACAAAGACCGTTCCTTTCAACTGCAGTTTTCCGTGTATCCCAGTGCCGTGACATCCCTATTGAGATGATAGCGGATGAGGGAGATAAATGACCAACTGGACTAGACTTTCTCTCTCTGCGTGTCTGCGCTCCACAGTGGCCATTTAATAACTTGGCCTGTTTATTCTGCCCGTGCTGGCAGTCCAAGGGGTTCCCTGTTTACACACTGAGCCGTATGCATGTGTGTCTTGTTGAGTCTTTCAAAAACAGATAACAGCTTGCTTTCTCTGGTTTATATACTGAGCAGGGCTCAACAATGGTTCGCTTGATGTCCTGGGGCCATTGTGAGAGTTTCGAGCCAGATGAAGGAGCTGTCACTTGTTTTGCATCATATGTCATCATTTTCCAACAAACATACTTATGTTTATGGATATAGATGTGGACTATGTAATGTTGGCAGTGCAAACAGAAAAAATGTTGTTGAGCCCTGCTGAAGAAAGATGAATGTGTTGATGCCTCATTACAGCAACAACATGAGGTGAAGCCCCTTCACAAAGAGGAGTAGATTAACATATCAAACTCAATGCATCTCTGTCAGCGCAGGAACAACGCTTCACAGGAAATACCTGGACCTCACTCATACTGAAAAACCACAAACTCAGACTGATTTCCTGAAAAACCACCACCACAACAACATAAAAATGTTAATCTCAGTTTTCGCTGATGTATTCCTTCCAAGCAGCTGGGTGGTTGTAAGAGTTGTGCCGTTTGGATTGTACTGAGGCTTGCCGTGGAGCATGACGACTGGTCAGGAATAGAGAGAAAAAAACAAGAGCTAAGAACTGTATTGATTTGGAGGAGAGAGACTGAGCTCTAATAAAAAACAAAAAACAAAAGCGGAATAATGGTTCAAAGCCTACGGATTAATTGGTGAATAATTGACGATTAGGCTAGTTGATTAATCATTCTAATAACAATTGGATTATGAGAATTGGTGCCTATACTAAAGTGTTACCAAATGTCATCATTAGAATATTATTCAAATTATTAAACAACAGCATTAATAATAATAATAATACTTATTGTTTCGCTAAAGGACCTTGAATCTGGAAATAAAGTTCAATGAATGAATAACTATTATTATTATGAATCTTAAAAAAAGTTATAAATTTAGTATAGGGACCAATTCTCACTATTAGCTAGTGGTATATTAGCATGCCTATTACTACCATATTGGCTGTTTATTAGTAAAGCATATATTGTGCATGACCATATTCTACATCCCTAATCCTACGCAATACTCAAACTAAACAACTACCTTACTAACTATTAATAAGCAGCAAATTAGGAGTGTATTGAGGCAAAAGCCGTATAGCTAATGGTTTGTTAATAATGAGAATTGGACCTTAAAATAAAGTGTGACCAAAAAAAAAAAACTACATGACAAACAAAGATAAAAGACAGGAATAATGCATAAAAGAACAAAAGAAAGCAAGACAGGAGAAAGAAGAATAATAAAAGAGGGATAAATCAAAACATTTAAATAACAATAAGTGAACAGATGCATTTGGAGGGAATTCCAGTATTTAGGGTTTGATCTACTGAAAGACCTTCCACCCAGAGGGCAGTCTGAACTTTGGCACTGTTGATAAATTGGCTCTGGAGGACACAAGAGTCATAGCGATATGTCCAGAAGAAAGCAATAGTTTGGGTGGAGATGCTGGTTCTTTTCAAAGCTTCTGATGGTCACATCAAAGGCTTTGTGAGCTGAGCTGCACATGTTTGCCATGATTCCCCTTACAGTGTCAGCACTCAGACAGCAGCTTTGTGTTAGCTCAACTCATAAATTCAACCAGTGAAAAAAGGCTTTGTGTTTCCTTTGTTGATGGTAAGAGTGGAGTCAGGTTGACACAGCAAGACTGTGCTGTCTGTGGAGGAAAAAGCTGTTGTGCATAACTTAGACAGCTGTGCTGGATCAAAGCTTTCTGGGTGTTGGGGATCTGCAGCATCTGGAAGTGGGTCAGTACTGGCTCTTGCTCCAAGATGGTCCTCACTGCAGAACACAAGATCCAGGGGGCGTGGTTGGATTCAGATCCAACTCCTCCCACCTTACATATACATATACCTGTCTCCACCTCCTGATCCCTAAACCCACCCATCTCCACCCCTAAACCTACCATTCTCCACCCCCTAAATGTGGATCCAACCATGCCCCTTGGATCTCGTGTTCTGCAGTGAGGGGCTACTGCTTGCTCCAGCTGATGACAATCTTCTGCAGTGAGAGAGAAGACACTCGCTCATCGTGAACAAAGTGACCTGCAGAGGCAGCACTGGGTGGTGTGGCTGTTTTAATTGCTGTATTGTTTGCTGTATTGCATAAGTATTTATGCAACTTACGTTTGCAATGACTTTTCATAAATGTTTTGAAGTCAAAGAATGTTGTGTACAATACGAAAAGCTCCCTCCATAGTCCCTTCAGTCCTTAGTCACTTCAGCCCATTTATGGTTTAAACCCATTTTACATAAGCTGTAAAATGGCTCATATGTAGCTTATCATGGTATTGACATCACTCGAACATGTTAATCTATGACCATCCATGGTTATGCAGTATTCAGCAGCTTGTCCCACTCTGATGAATGACAGTTTGATCAGTCACATAGTGGCCATTTCAATGTAGAAAGCTTGTTTAATTTAACCAGGGATTTTGAACCGATGACATTTCACTACACTTTATGTATAAATTGTTTCCAAACAAAGATATAGTAAAACAATAATACTAAAAAAAAGTAATTTATTCCTCTGATGGCAAAGCTGAATTTTCGGCAGCCAGTCTTCAGTGTCACATGCTATTTCAAAAATCATTGTATACTTAAGTTTTGAGTAACATATCTTATTATTATCAGTTGTGCTGTTGTGCAACTTAATTTTTTTTTTATCATTCTTTGATTAATGTTCAAAAGAACAGCATTTATTTGAAAAAGAAATCTTTTGAAACAAGACATCCATCTTTACTGTTACTTTTGATCAATTTAATCCATCCTTCCTAAGTACAAGTATCAATTTCCTTAAAAAAAAAAAAAAAAAACTTTTGAATACTACTACTTAACATACAGCTATGAAGAGTAGGAGTTCAAATCAGTGAAATTTCACTACACTCTTTGTAATTTTTTTCAAACTTTTTTATTCTTACTGTAAACATACAGCACATATGGCCTAGCAAAGAGTACATTCATCAGGTGATCACTACATTCCAGGGGTTTCTTTTTTTGCGCATGGAGCTGGTTTTGATTCTTACCTGAGCTGAGCAGTGCATTCACGGCTGATTAAGTGTATTAGAAAGCTTTATATTCCTCTTCCTGCCCCTTCCACCACCCTTTCTCGCAGCTTGACCTTTGCCCTGGTTTTGTCTCTGCCAGTCTCCCAGCTGATCCCCCCTCCCTGTATTATGCCTGAGGCTGCTTTGAAAACTTCTTTACAAAAGTCGGTGAGCAAAAGATTTAAACTCAGACTGTCATCTCTATTTGCTTTACCAGTTCTCCCATGATCTCTAAGCAAATGTACTGTGTAATTTGTTATAGCTAATGATATCAATTAAATATTTATTTATATATTTATTCATTTATTTTTAATTGTACTAAAACAACATGTTAAAATGGCAGCTCTAGCTGTAACCGAGATAATATTGGCTGCAATCTAGGACAAGATGTGTTTGAGCATGTGACTGTGTGGATGTATAAGAAAGTATTGTGTGTGTAAAGGGTGTAGTTCAAGTTAATTCATCAGGCAGGAAATGAGATGAATGAGAAGAGAGCTTTTAATGAAGTTTAGAGTGTGCCTGAGGTGCATGTATGGCAGGCTCCTGCTCTTAGTCTTGTATGCTCATTTCTCTGGCGTATCTGTGTGGAATGGGTTGAGATCTCCTCTTTCTGGGCTTCAAATAAAGTATGTGTCTGTGATCCACAGAGACCCAGCCTGACACAGAAGAGCTGTATACACCCAACCATGTCTACAGAGAGGATGATGCAGTCCTGTCTCATGGACCGGAGCAGCAGCTTTTTTAAGGTGAGACACATCGCCACTGTCCTCTGAGCTTTGCCTTGTTTTCTGAATGTGTCTGCCTGCATGTTCTGGATGTAGATTTGCATGTGCTGTATTTTATCATCACATGAGCTTCTCTAACTGAGCCTTCTATATTAAAAAGCTGGTTATAACTTTTTAAGTTATGGAGTCTTTTGGACTCCACTGACTTTAATTGTATGGACAAAAAAAAAATTTTTCAAGAATCTTTTTTTATGTTCCACAGAAGACAGTAAGTCATACAGGTTTGGAACAACATGGCTAAATGATGACATTTAAATTTGTGAATGAAATGTCCTTTTAACGTTCATCTCAGTTGATCCCAAGTTGTTAATGCTAAATACAGTTGTAAATGTTTTGTGATCCAGTCACTCAAACCCCATTCAGTAGTAGTCAGAAACACAAGTAACCACATGGCCTACAAATTGACGTCATGATTGAACGGCACTATAGTTTACATTTTACACCGTAATGTGTCAACCAGCAATAAATGATGCATTGAAACACACCATCACTGGGATGAGCTTGCTTTCAGTACACGTCCTACTTTAGAGCCAGACAGAGTGCAGGTTAGTCAGGGCCTCTGGGGCCCCCGTGGAATGCTGCTCTGTCCGTTCACTGTGCCAGTGCTAAAGCTGCAGAACTTAAAAGGTTCTCAGAGGATGATAGATCCAGTTGTTATCTCTGCAAGCTATTCTTCCAACAAACATGTTGCCAGCATGTGTTGTGATTATTTCATGCAGGAGGAAGTTGTAGTTGTAAGTGCGAGCTTTGTTATATGTAAACAATCAGATGCAGCCAAAGGCAATTAAATCAGGCTTTTGCTCCGACGCTAATCGGCCATTATGAATGCATGATAAGATTAAGAACGTCAGTGAACAAAAATTTATATTCCTCCTTGTTTCCTCAACAGAAAACACTCCCATAACATCTCTCCTCTGTCATAAGTTTAGATGATCCTTCAGTGGAATGTGGTGAGCGGTTTGAATTTTACCTTTGTCATCTATTAAAGGAACAGTTCATCAAAAAATGTACTCGCCCACATGTTGTTCCAAACATGTATGACTTTCTTGTTTCTGTGAAGGACAGATGGTGAATTTTCAAAGAATAACCTGACTGCTCTTTTCCAAATAATGAAACATGGAATAGAATACTGGCAAGAAGACTTAGCCATATGGAAAACTTTTATGATATTAGGAATGCACAATATCAAAATTCTTGTTGATACCAATAAGTTAACAAATATTTTCATGTTATGGCTAATAACGGATAAATGGCTGATATTAATATTGTATGTGAATGTAGGTGTTACAGCATTATAATGTACAGTATGAAATATATATATTAATTCTGATATTTGCTAAAGATTGTTTAACAGTGTCATTCAATTATACGTTTTTAAAGATTAACTTAAAGGTCCCATATTGTCAAAACTGAAATTTTCCTTTTTTCATGATAACTGAGATCTAAGGGCTATGTAACTACCATATAAGTTTCAAAACAGTCAATCCACAGACAAATGCACACAGCCTACATAAAGTAGCTGTGCCTTTTCACGATTTCACGATGCCGTTGTGACTTCCGTAAAAAGGTGACGTCAGAACTACACATTCTCCGCCTTCAGTCACCACCCCGAGCACTGCCCACAGTCCTACTCTCCATTTGCCAAAGCCCCAGACAACATCGTGTCCATGCCATTGCTGAGCAACAACAACACGGGAACATATCAAGAAAACGCTGTTCAGTCGATGGATGTCAGGAAACTACATCATTGCACAGGCTTCCGAACTAGGGTTGGGCCGATATAGACGATACCATCGTCCATCGCCGATGGCTGATAGACTTCACGATGTTGAGCCGGCATGTAAGGCCGGAAAACATTTCCCTCAGCAGTGGCCATCATTACAGGTGTTTCTATTTTTCTATTTGCCATAGCAGGCTACAGCATACATGACCCTAGTTACCTGTGGTTTACCTGTTGGTTGGCGTCACTCAGAAAACAACAGGCCAATCAGAAGAGAGGCTCATGAATATTAATTAGACAGGCCAAAATCGACCTGTTCTAAGCAGAGCTCCTGAGAAAGGAGCTGTAAAAATATATTTAGATGGTTTTTGGTACTTATACCGCAAATATATATTCTTAAGGACATCAAAACCTAAAATAAAACTCCAGAAAGGCGTAAAATATGGGACCTTTAAATAGAAGTGTAGTTTCAGTTGCTTCTTTTTAATAATCTGAACATCTTAGTCACTTTGCATCTCTGATTATAGTCAAAGTTGACCTGGGGTCCATATGTCTGGTTCCAAATGTGGAGAGTGGCTACCTCATCCATCTCAGGTAATGAAACTCTTTCCAGCCTGTGACATTTAATCATACAAAAACAGTCCAAAATGTACATTTCAACCCAAATATTTCAGTTTGTGACTATCTTGGAGAGAAAATGGCCTCACTGCTGGGAATCACGACACCAAAATATCAGTATGCAATTGATGAGTACTACAGGATGAAGAAAGAGGTATGTACACCGCTACAGCCTTCATTTATTAGCTGATATTCTCAAAAGTAGCATGTACAATTATTGTTGTACATGCTTTGAGCGATTTGAACAGCTTTCGCATTGTGACACCCTAATAATGTGTAATCCGCAGGAGGAGGAAGAAGAGGAGGAGAACCATCTCTCTGAGGAGGCAGAACGTCGTTTTGAGGAGCAGCACAATCAGGACGGCCAGCAGCCAAAGATCGAGCAACCAGAAGGAACTGCTTCTTTTGTGAATGTGACCTTTGAACTGGAGCAGGAATCACATGCTACATCTGATGCTAATAAAGTGCCTGCCCCCATTCCTTCCTAAAATACTGTTTAGTTGATTGAGCATATTAGATGGTTTTTACCATATTAGCCTTAGACATGAGGTGTGCTAGGTTTCTTTTTTGAAGGAGAAGTTTACATGAAGTTAAACATGAAGGTAACGTTGTTTATGCATAGCTGACAATGGTTCTGCTTTTAATGCAGAACTGTTTTATTAATAATTTCACAAGCCATACATAAAACTAGCATGGAATAAAAATATATAATAAAAAAGTAATTGCGAATTTACCTTACAATTCTGACTTTTTCTCTGAATTTTGAGTTTACATCTTGCAGTTCTTTTTTTTTTAGACAGTTTTTAGACTCCTAACCTAAATTTAAAGAAAAAGAAAACCTCACAACTGCAAGATATAAACTCGCAATCCTGAGAAAAAAAGTCTGAATTTTAAAGATAAAAAGTCATGATTAGCAACCAAGCAGAGTGCCCTAGCAACCATTTAGCAAGACCTATATCTCTGCATCAGAACATTGTGTAGACATGGGACTTGGCTCTTTTGACTCATGTTAGCAAGCAGGACTTCCAACATGCTACACATGCCAGCAGTGAATAGCTACGTGCTAATAGCGATTAGTCGTGTTAAAACATTATAAAAATTCTAGCCAATTGTTAAAAAATTAGAAAAAGACTGCAGTAACTGCCCAAGTTTTGCCACGTTAAGCACCACTCACATTTTCTTCAGAAAATGTACATATTTTTTATTCTGTGGTGGAAATAATGTTCCATATAAAACCTCTGAGTCACTACAACAATTCATTGTACATTTTAATAATTATAAACACCTAAAAAGCCTAAGCTAAACACTACAACAACTGCATGGATTACCAATCTTTTACAATGCTGTAAAATTATAAAACTTATAATATTAGACATTTCTATGTTACTGGTGATGCTAGGAGTTGTCAAAAATAGAGTAAACTGTCAGATGGGAATATTCCCTCTTTCTTAAGTCAGCGCTTTCAGAGCTGACAACATTCAAGAAGTTATTTTTGTAACCAAATATTCTTTTTACGTGAACATTATTTTTGGTGTGCATGTAAATGTGTGCTTTACCCATGAGATTTGAGTTCAATTTGTCCACCCCTCTGACACGCACAGAAAAGAGCATTTCATTTTGAAGAGTGTTTGTGTACAATAGTTTTGTATTATGTAGGTGAAAACACACCTTCCTTTCTATAATGTAGGTGAAAAAATACAGTTTGTTTTGTACATATTACTTAATAAACAGTTCAATATACAAATGAGCATGTGTATTCCTCTTGGCTGAAGTTTTGATTGGCAACAGAACGTGATGTCACTTGTCATCTAAATCAGCTCTGTTG
>NW_015653483.1:560765-579611 GCF_001515625.1 Sinocyclocheilus rhinocerous
TGGCACCCAACATCACAATAAGATGATATTTTAAGCTCCTTATGTAGCCGAATCTGCTCTGGTTTGAATGGGCCGCCTCCAGTTTCCCCTTTGTTTTGCTTCCTCCAGCTAGCGCTGTGACGTCGGCTGACCCTAGTTACCTGTGGTTGGCCTGGCCGTGCGTCACTCAGAAAACAACTGGCCAATCAGAAGAGAGGCTCATGAATATTAATTAGACAGGCCAAAATCGACCTGTTCTAAGCAGAGCTCCTGAGAAAGGAGCTGTAAAAATATATTTAGATGGTTTTTGGTACTTATACCGCAAATATATATTCTTAAGGACATCAAAACCTAAAATAAAACTCCAGAAAGGTGTATAATATGTGACCTTTAAGTGAGTGTCGGATGATGACAGGGGTAAACTAAATGTAAAAAAACTAATTATGAGTTCATTAACATGCACAATTAAATTGAATAATATATATCCAATGTTTATACGATACACAAAAAAAAAATCAGTAATATTAGCTGATAAACAGCTTGCAAACTTTTCATTTAAATTTAGACCATTTTTATTTAATTAATATAGATTAAAGTACTAAACAAACACTAAAATTAAGAAGCACAAAATTAAATCAAAATCATATTTTTGAGTTTATTTGTTAGAAATACCAGAGGTACATATCAGCTCAGTTAGGAGGGCCTTCAAATATTATCTCAGACAGAGCGGGGCTTGTTGAGAACCACTGCTATTATGATATCATTTACTTTAATTATATGGAAAAGAGTGGCCATGATGTTCCTTAAAATGTAAACTTTAAACTTTTATTTCCACGGAATACAGATGAGGTTTTGGAATGGTGTGAGGGTGAGTAAATGATGACAGAATGTTGCTTTTTGTGTGAACAGTCCCTTTAACTGAATAACTCTGCTGCTGTCTAGCAGTGTTTATTTTTCGAACACTGCTCTCAGTGTTAGGGCTGTGTTTGGCTGAAACAAGCGTACTAGTTAAATGTCAGCAGATAGTTTCCTAGAGTCTTGGCTGCTTTGTGTGCTGTGAATGACTTTACCTCACGGCTGGTTAAAGAGAGGCACCGATGACTGCAGCATTTGGAAGAGGTCTTGATCTCGCCAGTCTCCAGAACACCAGCCAGCACCTCACAGGCATCAGAATTTCCTAACAAATGTCCAGCCGGCGAAAATGCACCTTTTATTCTGCTTCATCACCTCTTTGAATGGCTCATCACTAAAGCTGAAGTCATTCTCTGCTTCTGGATGAATTCAGCACCGCAAGCTGAATGATTTTTCGATCAGATCTCTTTCTGTCTCAGCAGGATTGGGTTTGTTAGCTCTATTAAGCATAAATGATAGGTAGTTCTATTGTCGTCATTCTGGCCGACATTAGCTCAGAGTTTTTCTCTGTCAGTGCTGTTTATTAGGATTACACAATCTCATTTATATATTTGGAGGAAATTCCCTTGCTGGCAAAATTGATCGTTTTTTGTATAAAATTAAGAACAGATTTTTTGAAGAGCACATTTTATCTGCACCTCTATAATCTGGTGAAAATTTTATATTTTTGCACAGGTGGAAAAATCTCAAATAACTAACTAACTAAAGAAATAAATGCATAAATAACATGATAAATAATATTACATAAGTACTCTTAACAAAATTTTATGGCCAGTATAAGATTTTTTAAAAGTCTCTTATGCTTACAAAGGCTGTGTTTAGTTGATTAAAATACAGTAAAAACAGTAAATATATTACAATTTAATATAAGTATTTTCTATATTAATATATTTTAAAATGTAGAAATCATTCTAATATGCTCATTTGTTGCTCAAGGACCCTCTTTACTTATTAGTGTTGAAAACAGTAGTGCGGCTTAGTATTTGGAAAGTGTGATACATTTTTTCATCATTCTTTGATTAATAGAAAGCTGAAAAGAGCAACATTTGTTTGAAATAGAAATATTTTGCAACAATGTGAAATCAATTTAATGCATCCTTGCTGAATAAAAGTATTAATTTCTAAAAAAAATATATATATATATACAGTGGGTACGGAAAGTATTCAGACCCAAATAAATACCAAGCCCAAACTTGAACGGTACTCTACATGTCATGCACACACAATAAACCATATATTATTTATGTATTATTTTATGGTCGTATGTTTTGGTAGACATTTATCATCTAAATATAAACACTCAGAAACAGGCATGCATAAACTTATAAATAACTCATAAACTTATAAATAACAGAGCATTTTCAAGTGCAAATATTAACACTGACTTTTGCATTTTGTCTAATAAGCTTAAAATTGTTTTGAGGTATTTCTTGTCTGACTCTCACATGAAGCACAATGAGCCATATCCAGCCATTACAGTGAGCCAGTTTATTTCATGTTAGTTTGATAATTCTTGACCTTTCAAGTGTGTAGCTCATTCAGCAATAATCTACAGCGATTTGGTGTGACTGAAGCCCTTTCAGGTTTTATGGATTGCTTTTCTTGGCAGTGAGCTGGATTTTAAAAAGAGCCAAGAGTTGGTGTGTAATTGTGGTTTGCTGACTTAGTCTGAGATGAAGTTAGAGAAATACCTCATGACTATAAGCGGAAAATGCTGGCTCAGATAAAAAAAGAAGTGCAACCGAAAGTGTGGACGGGTCTTTACTTGTCTGGTTTATGGTCCAGCTTTCACTGAAATCTTGACTGTCTCTCTGAATTTCTGCAGACTGAAAGAAGTTCAAGCAGTGAAAACCAAAAATAAATTAAATAAAAAAGGGATAGAGAAAGAAAAAAACAACAACATGCCCCCTGCTGGTCATCAAGAGAAACTCAGATCTGTGAAAAGATACAATGACAAAACAACTTTCTCAAGTGCACTTACCTTTAATGACATAAAATCACTGTGCTTCATGTCTGATTTAAGCAGTTAGATTAGCAATGAAGAGTATCCTGCCTTACACAGAATATTTTTTTCTTTCAATATTGTGTATTTAAATTTACAGTGACCGTGGTTCAGTGTTTCATCTAGGAATAATCAAAGGAAACGTACAGTGTGCTTTGATGTCTCTGTCTGAATTGTTCTCTCTGTTAGCCTTTGAAAGGAAACTGATGCAGTTGCTGGTTTACTGGGAATAATTTCACGATGACTAATTCCAGACAGCCACTTCCCATTCTTACAAAACATCAATGACACCAGCACACATTCAGAACATCTCGAGATTTCCTGCTCTTTACGCTTGTTTTGTGTGTGTGTGTGTGTGTGTGTGTGACTACAGCTGATTGACACGTTCTCCACGGAGATCTCAGAGCTAAAGCAGGAGATGGTTCAGCCAGCCAGAGAGCCAGAGACAGAGATCTTACAGGGGTGAGTCCTTCCTTCATCACTGTCATCCTCTTCACTGACATTAATAGGTTATATTACATGGTGTTCCTTTTGTATATGTGCTCATTTGTAAAGTGGGATTCAAAGGTGTGAGATGACATTGAACATGTAATTTAAACCTGAAAATAAAGTTTTAAAGGGGTCATATGATGCTGCTAAAAAGAACATTATTTTGTGTATTTGGTGTAATTAAATGTGTTTATGCGGTTTAAGGTTCAAAAAACACATTATTTTTCACATACTGTACATTATTGTTTCTCCTCTATGCCCCGCCTTTCTGAAACGCATCGATTTTTACAAAGCTCATAAAGCAAACTAAGCAATATTTTGGAAGTGTCATAGAGTTATAGCTGTATCTGGCATTAAACTGGGATGGGAGAAGCGTTTTTATAATAATAATAAAAAAATATCTCCAGATTTATGTAGTCATTCTGTGTTCTGTATCACAAGCATCAGCTTTAAGATTCATTCTCAGTGTTTGTTATTGTACTTCCCATGTTCTCCAGCAGGTGGAGCATGTCTTATTTTTGAGCCGTAAGCATTCAATGCTTTTGCAATACCGCATTTCCATGAAATTAAAAGGAAGTGCAAGGAACAATAAATTCAGGTGTTTCACAATCAGCTTTCAGAAGTTTGAAAACAGCTTAACCAAAACAAGCTTCAATCTCTAATATTTTTTCCTCATTTGATATTCTTGCATTTATAATGCATGCATATGAATATTACAATTGACAAACATTCCTAACATTCATAAACATACTTTTATAACTCTTGCAAAATCTGTGAGCCTTCAGTCACTATGGCTCCTTTTGATGTATAATGAAATAGTTCTGTAATTTAGGTGTAGTAGTTTTTGTTTTTTACAGTACTGATAGGTCAGTGTGGGTTTGGAAAGTAGGAGGAGGTCTTACTTCCTGTCAAGCTGTAAAGAGTTCTGACTAGGCTGATTAAAAATATAGACCATTATAAAAATGATAATGAACAAAAAACAGCAATATTGGATTTAATTATTTGATTAAACAACTCATATCAATGAATTAACAGGTTCACATTAACAGGTTTATAAGTTCACATTAGTTTAGTAGTGGTACTGACAGTTGTACATCATTGTATGCAAACTTGAACACTTTTAGTCAGCAAGGATGCATTAAATTGAACAAAAATGACAGTAAAGACATTTATAATGTTACAAAAGATTTCTGTTTCGAATGAATGCTGTTCTTTTAAACTATCTATTTATCAAATAATCCTGAATCACATTTTCTACAAAAACATTAATCAGTAAAACTGTTTTAACATTGACAATAATAAGAAATGTTTCTTGAGCACTACTTGAGAATTTTTAAAGGATCATGTGACACCGAAGAATGGAATAAATTAAATTTTAAAATATATTAACACAGAAAACAGTTCATTGAAATTGCAAGAATATTTCCCTATATTACTCTTAATAGTAGTAGTCTGGGATTCTCCCAGATTTAGGGTGTTAGGGGGTCTGCAGTTTTTCTTTTACTGTTAAAGTGATCTGCCACCTGAAAACATTTGACAACCACTGCTTTAATCCAAGACCAAGTGTGGTTTTGATCTTGCGTTGTTGTGAAATAAAGGTTCCTCTCTCTATGTATATATCTGCAGTCTGGAAGGAGAGGTCAGTGGTCTTTTCCTTCAATCTTCTGCCTGCGCTGGTGCACCTGGAGTGAGGGATTCTGGGTATGACTCTCTACGCAGACGCATGAGCATCCTGGACAGACTGATGCAGACACACTCTGTATGGTTGCTACTGTCACTCAGCGATGAGGAAGCCAGACGCATTCTGCAGCCGCAGCCGGCAGGGGTAAAGACAACAGCCTCCTTGCTTCACAACAATAGGTTCTTTTGTTATTTATTTTTTATCACGGTCAGTCACATTCATGTGTGTGTGTGTCTGTGTTCTATCTAGAGTTTTGTGGTGAGGAGGTGTTATAAACTGCAGAAAAAGGTGATTTCCCTACGTATGGACAGTGACACACTGATTGTTCAGGACTTCCCAGTTAAAGAGAGTCAATATAGTAAGTGATATACTAAGTGTAGACCATTAGTCCATTAGTAGACCACTAATAGTATGTGCATCTGCGTCAACTTTTTCACTTCCTCCTGCCTGGAGTTTTTGGTTGTTTTTTGCCTGTCCATTTCCTGTCTTAATTATTTGGAACAACCATGCATCTCATCAGAGTAAACGCTGACCTAGTAATAAACTGTGTTTGTTTGTTTGATGTTTTTGCTTAATTTATGCTTTTTGTTATTCTGTCAAAGACACATTTCATAATACAGGGCCATAAGTGTGCTGTGGTACTGAATATCAGTATGATATATATGTAGTGTGATATACACAGCATATACTACCGTTCAAAAGTTTGGGGTCAGTCAATTTATTTATTTTTTTTATAAATGAATACTAAATAAATAAATTAATATTCAGCAAGGATGTATTAAATTGATCAATCGTGACATTACAGATATTTATAATTTTACAAAATTGTGAATCCTGAAAAAAGTATCATGGCTTCCACGAACTTATTAAGCAGCACAGCTTCATTTAAATTGCAATATTAAACTGCAATATTATAGAATATACAGAAGAGTTTCCTACCACAAACTTTTGAATGGCAGTATACATATTTAATATCTGAAAGAGCAAATATGGAAAAAATTATTTGGTTGGAAACAAAACTTTTTTTGAAATATAAGAATTGTTCATAAATCTATTCATTTTTACTGATGTTTTTTTTTCCAGTTCTTCTTATGTTTCATGAATGAAGCCTAATGAATCTTAAAATCCATTTGTATGGATCAAGCTCCAATTGTGCTATGCTGTTATTCTACTTAAATGAAATCAGTTCTCTCACTGTTTTATCTCCATCAACACAGTTCTTGCATTCTGCTTCAGTCCCATCTCTCTGGTTTTCTCTCTGTCTTTGTCTGTCACTTTCTGCAAATGCAGCAAGTGGGTCAGATCCTGTGCGACTTGTGTGAAGGATGTTTAAATGTACAAATTTGGCTCTGTTTACTTTTCCCTTTGAGAGAGACTTAGGTCATTCCAGTTTTTCCAATAGCTATTCCTGTGGTGTGTGTGTGTCTTTTATTACAGCTTTTTCCCTGGAGGGCTCAGGGATCAGCTTTGCAGACCTCTTTCGACTGGTGGCGTTCTGCTGTATCAGCAGGTAAAATGATCTCACTCTGAAAACCATAAACAGCTTGTTTAGTTTCTAGGATCATTCAGTGGTCTATTTTATATATAAAAGTGCGAGTACAGTAACCATTATGCTTTGTTGGTGTAGATATTTATCATTTATAAGAATTCTTGCTTTATCGCTTTTTAGACTCAAACTAGCAATGATTACACAAGCATAGATCCCAGACTCAGCCCAAAACAACAATATTAGCTCAACCAATGGAGTGAATTTGAGGTGGGACTATCTTTTGACCTGCCAATGGAAGGGGAAGGTGCACAAAAATTTTACCCATAACCTTAAAGAAAATCTGTTCTCAGAATAAACCAAAATGTTTGTGGTAAAGTAAAATCAGATGATGCTGTTTCAGCTGCATTCCAGTGTTGAAGACCAACACAGATAATAGCAGGAAGGAAGGGGTGACTGGAGTGGCCTCTTTTTGCTTGAAAAAAAAATGTAGTCAAAGTTAGTCTGTCTTAACCTGTTTACATAGTTAGAGCTCACCTCTGTACTGTAGTTCTATAGTTCTGTAATGAAGAGGTTTGCAAGATGTAACAAATCCATGTGTCATCCTGTGCCTGGGTCTGTGTCAATGCCACACAGAAAAGTCAGTGGATAAACACAGCCCTCTCTCTGCCAAACTCACCCACATGCTCTGATTAACAGATTTCTCTCTCTCTCTGTCTCTCTGACTCCTTCTTTCTTTCATTCTCTCCACGAGTGCACACAACAACTCTCAGCCCGGATATTCTTGCTGTTTAGTTTTTAGTATTTGTCATCACTCTAACAGTCTTTTGAAGCATTTTTGTAATATTTTTTTAGCTCTTCTCAACATTTATCTGTCCTCTTTAGGGACGTTCTGCCCTTCACACTGAAGCTGCCTGAGGCCATCGCAGCTGCAAAGACCCCTAAAGATCTGGAGGAGGTGGCTCAGTTAGGAAGAGGTGAGTTTTCTTCCCAATGCATGAATGTTTGCTCTCCAGAGTTTTACTGAGCTTAACTGCTGACTTGTGAGTTTCAGCGTTACTCAGACAGCATAAATACTCCTCGAATGACCCTCAGCATTTTATGTGTTTATTATATGTCTGTGTGACTGGGTGCAATTGTGTGTGTACTGGAAACCTAATGCAGATGTTGTTTGACCAACTAGCAGTTAACCAAGGGGTAATCAGTCTTATATTTTGGATTCAGCTTAGACTACTCTACGTTTTTATGTAACCAAATTAAAAAAATGTTGACCAGTCTTAAAGAACAAAATTAGATGACTAACTTTTAAGACTAGTCTAAACCTTTTATGCAACTGGCCAGGTCTGAGTTATAATGGTAGTCAGTGTGTCAAAGTTTAGTCGTTGTTGAGCATTCAGCAGTTTTACATGGTTAAAGCATTTAGCTAGGCATTTCATTTACAAGTAACCACCAACTCTAAAACATTAAGACAAAATGCACAGCATATAGAGAGAGAGAGAGAGAGAGAGAGAGAGGGGATACACATCTTAAAATTCCATAACGATAAATTGATAATTATTTTCATGTTGGCCGATAACCAATTAATTTGATATTATATTAAAATTCTATACTGTTTTCTGTCATGTATTTTCATTTTGACATTTGCTTAAGATTCAGTTTAACAGTTATTAAATTATTAGTGTAACTAATAACTTTAATGTTTTTAAGTCTTAAAGCCTGAGATCCACAGGTTGTATGCAGACATGCTGATGAACATGTTGGATTTTGTAGTGTGAAAATATCTGGCATATTGTGAAGAACATAAGTCAGATATGTCTGGAGCTTTGACTATACAGGTGTTACTGTGCCAGCAAACACACAACAACATTTCACATGTGGCTTTTAACAAGCAGCTCATGTGGCCGACATATGCGCATGATGAGACGTTGATTAGGTGAAATTGACCACAGATGTGTTTGATGCTAGTAAATGTCTCTATCAAACAGAGATCTGCCTGTGTGCCGTGTCTGATTCAGACTACATGTTGTAACTTTGCACCTTACTTGACTTATGTGATGTACAACATTCCTGTACTGAGACGGATGAAATCTTGAACACAAAACTGGTGTGGTTTTGTTTTTCAGCAGAGATTATGAGATTCATTACAAAAGAAAATTATCCCTGTAGCTTTATTTAATCATATGGTGGAATGGTTTGACGAGGTAAAAAGCTTCAGATTTTATTTTAACATGATTTTTTTCATATATAATCTGAATATGAAATGAGTAAATGACTTGTTTAGGGGCATTTTTTTGTTAAAGAGAAATACAATAGCTTTGAAAAAGGATGATCTTTTAGTTTTGTGAAATTACATACTTGAAATCTCTGAAGGGAACATATTTTCCTCAGGAAGACCAGGCAGTCTGAATGGGATAGGTGAGACAGAAAGTCTGTCTTGGCAGGTAAAGGATCTTCTCTGTTAAAGAATGCTACCTGTAATAATACGGTTAGGCAATAATGAATGCTAAAATGGCCGTACCGAGTAAAGCTGAGAGCAGTGATGGGTGTGGTACCTCCATACTAGGATCATTTCCAAGAGAAACTCCACCAAGACAAAATTCCAGCTGCTCATTGGCTGACTATAATGACTGGGACACTGGGGGTGAACTGAGGACAAGAGAAGAGTTGAGAATGACAGCAGATGAGACAAAGTCTGTATAACATAATGTAGCATTTTAAGTTAGCTTACAGAGAGTGAAAGAAAAAAAGAGACAAAGTAAATAAAAGAAAAGTACACAGGTGCAGGTTTCCAGTTATTCCACTCCTGCACAGGTGTCACTTCGGCAGAACTGCTCTTATCTCAGATGCCATCATTTAAGAGATGTCTGAAACGTATCAAGAAAAAAAAAAAAAAAAGTTTTATAGTGATTTCCTGTCACACCTATTTTTCTGTTGTAGCTTTCTTGGCAATTTTTGCAGTTTGGTATTGCAGCACTTTTTATGTTACTGTCACCTCAGTATAAATCACTTGAGTTAAGTATTTCACTTTGGATTAATGAGTCTGCTGAATGAATAAATGTGAATATTTTCCTTGTCTTTGCAAAGGCAACATACATGTGTCTGTAGAAAAAAGGGCATGTTAATTTTCCTCCTGACCATAGATGTCACTGAATCCCATCTCAGCACATTTATTGAATGGTTATGTTTTTTATTTCAATATTTTTCAGAACATCAGCATTTGTGTGATTTATTCCAGTTTATTATTATTATTATTATTATTGATGCATAATGATATATAATGATGCATTATCCTGTACATGCTAAATTTAATTCCAAAAATGTTACAATTTATTAGTAAATTAATTCACACATTATTCTTGAGGGGGACAGCTTTCCCTGCTGTTTGATTGTTATATCTTTTATATTTCATCTCTATAGTTATCATGTTGATTCCCAAAAACTGGAACATGATCAAAGTAAAAAGTATTAGTTTTCTGAAAATGCGAGATCACATAACCAAAACAAAGAAAAGTCATTCTCTTGTATTGCATCAGAAGAAAACATTTGAAGGGGTGGCGTTTAGTGTGAATGAGTGCGCAGTAAAAGAGGAGGAACCGAGAGCTCCAGTGCCTGTCCTCCTCCCACCACCTCATCAGCATACATGACTCACACCATTCACTGTATGGGTATCAGCACTACTCTACCACTCACAACTCAGACAGCAAGAGTCGCTGCATGGAGTGTAGACGTGTAAACTTTTGTGCTCCAACTATTTACAAGCAGTCTGAAGAGAAGACTTGATGATTAGTAGCGTAAGTTTAATTCTCCTGTTCTTGTCTCATTTGTTTCAGGATTTTGTTAATTGTTCACTTAAATGGGTTTTTTTTCTCCATAGTTTCTGTCATGGAATTTTGTGGTTTTGTGTTTGCGCCCACTATATTGTGTCCATGTGTTCAGAATGCCAGTGCTTGAACTTGTAGGATAACCCTTTCAGAAACATTATCTAGAGTGTCTATTGATGTTCTTCAGCTTTTTTGTCAATCGCTTGAAATTTTAACTTGATATCTGGAATTCTCTGAAATGACTTCCTCTTTTATTTGTTTGTTCTGTAATACTCTTCTGTGATTGCATGAAAAGTATGATTCAGCTGTCTAATTGTTAAATGCCTTATTCGTTTAAAATTTTTGTTTTTTATTAATGGAGCCTAATTGTGTTGTCTTCATGCAGGTTTCTGGAACTCTGAACTGTGCAATAAGAGGAAGTCTTCTGTGTCTGGGGAGACTGTTTGTGAAATTTCACAACAAAGACTGAAACAGTGGTTATCCCCAAGAGTTCCGGCCATCCCATTCACTCGGACCCCTTCTGAACTTGAATGCAGTCAATCCAACGGAGCACTGTGTTTCATCAATCCTCTGTTCCTGCAGACACACCAAACCAACCCTTCACCTAAAAAGCAAGAATCATCCCCGGGAAACACAAATCGGCAGAACGGGGAAGACAGCGTCTTTTGCCGTGCAAAAAGCACACAAAACAAATCACACGCAAGTGTGAGCAGATCCAATAGCAAGAGATCACCACCACCTCGGCCCCCACCTCCCCGCTTTGCCTCTGGCAGATCAGCAGTTCTTCGCAAACAGAAGACCATGCCTGAGACGGTCTGTTGGATCAAAACGCCTCAGGAAAAGAGCAGCCTGCTGGGGAGGTTGGGATCATCCTTCAGTTCCTTATCGCCCTCATCCTCCCCACCCAAAAAGTTCAGTAAACCCATCCTGGTGCCCTCATCCCGCAGTAATAATTCCTCTGGTCTGCTTGATGCCGATGGCCTCCGCTGCCACATGGCCCTGGATGACCAGACCATTGAGGAAGCTGTGTCTTGGAGCCTGGCCAAGCTGTCCTCACGCAACTCCACCACCCTGGAGAACGGTAGCCCCACGGATGAGCGCTGCTCCAGCGGACGAGAGCGTCTGAGTGACATCAGCATCTCCACCTCGTCCTCAGACTCCCTCGACTTCACCCACAGCTTCTCACTGCCCATGGAGACCAGTCCTTCCAGAACCGAGCGGCCCACTGGTGACAGCAGCCTGGAGGAGGAAGAAGACGATGGAATCAACTTGGAGAGCGACCAGGAGGTGCCA
The DNA here is from genome assembly GCF_001515625.1 of Sinocyclocheilus rhinocerous. Lineage (NCBI taxonomy): Eukaryota > Metazoa > Chordata > Actinopteri > Cypriniformes > Cyprinidae > Sinocyclocheilus > Sinocyclocheilus rhinocerous. The sequence goes on from NW_015653483.1 coordinate 572,429, forward strand.
CCACCCTTCAAGTCAAAGAAGCAGAATGGCACTGGTACGTTTGTGCTACCGCGTGCACTGAGAGGACATTTGCGCAAGATGAGTGGCGTTCTCAATTCTCTGATGACACCCGAGAAGAGAGCCATTCGGAAGATTGTCGAGCAATCCAGGGATAAAGGGACTTACTTTGGCTGCCTGGTGCAGGACTACGTGAGCTTCCTGCAGGAGAACTGCAGCTGCCACACATCAGGCTTAGACCTGCTGCAGACTCTCAGGCAGTTCATGACTCAGATGAAGTCCTACCTGCTGCAGAGCTCAGAGCTTGACCCACCAATTGAGTCCCTTATCCCAGAGGATCAAATAGGTAAGGCTTCCTTCCTTCAGTTAAACTGTTCTGTGCTAAGAAAGGGAAACTGAATTGTTGCTCTGGCGCCAATAATTATACAAAGGAAGTAGGGGTGTGCAACATGTATTGTTTACAATAATATCGTAATAGGTCTTTTAATGATGTGCAAGCTTACAGTATTGAGTATGTCATATGTTTAGGGCATCTGCTATATGTAAGACCGTAACTGCAAACTGTCTAAGTTGTTTTAACCCCTGTCAAAGATCGGCGACGGCCTCAGATTATTGTTGTTTCACTTTCACAGCATGTTAAAACATCACACTCTTACTTAATCTGGACAAACTGTGCATCAGTAGAAAGATTAAAGACTCTAGCTTTGATATTTGACCACTGTTTTGATAAAACATTGTTGCAGTGACAGTAATTTAGTAATTTATGTCAGGAGTGCAAAATAATAAATCCGTATAATCATATTTGGAATAGAAATTCACCACGCATTCATATTCAGTCACGTCTGCAGCGGTTTATTTGTGTTCACATAGCTTCACTGAACAGCGTCAATAAGGGCTTATAATTTGCCGCTCCCTGGACTGTCTCTGTGTGTTTACTCTTCTGTGCTCGCGCTGTGAAGAGAAACCCTGATTCGTCTGTCGCACTGCAGTCACGCCATCTACGCTGAGAAATTAGTTGCGTGTCTACATGGCGTTGCGTGGTAGTGATGGCCATGAAGCTTCGAAAGCTTTGCAAATCATTTTATTAAATTTTTTTTAAAGTGGGTCGGAGCGCGTATCAAACTGAAACCACAGTCAATTAATCGATAATAATAGGCTAATTAAAAACACATTATACAGGCACTTCTTATTTAATGGTATTTTATTGTTTAATTGTATTTAATGTATTAAACTTTCAATAAAACATTTGCAGTGGGTTTGTAAAATGTTTATGCATATTTTGGCCTGAGACACTTGGTGTTGGTATACATATTTTAAAAATTATTAAAAAATAATTTGTTGACGCCTTGTCAATCATATTGCAACTAATAACAAGCCCCGTCTCATCCTGTCACGAGCTCCCCTGCTCTTCCGCGTTCATATCTGACCATAACAAACACAGAGAAACATCTGGGGGCTGTTCCATAAAAGACGCTAAGAAAAGCGGGGATTAAAGTCCAAAACCTGACTTGAAATAACCTAAGAAATCAATCGGGACTAAAGCGGTTTCATAAACGTCAATTTAAGTTCATGCAATCTCACTAATTTGATCCAGGTTCAGTGGGTCAAGATCATTTGATGTGCACGCTTATTCTTAAGCAGCCCTTGAGGTCCATCATGGATCAAATCGACTGAGATGGTCCTCACTGCAGACCACAAGATCCAGGGGGCGTGGTTGGATCCAGATCCAACCCCTCCCACCTTACATATAAACTAGGGCTGCGCGTTAAATATCGCATGCGATTTATCGTGCAGCCCTAATATAAACCTACCCGTCTCCACCCCCTGATCCCTAAACCCACCCATCTCCACCCCTAAACCTACCATTCTCCACCCACTAGATGTGGATCCAACCACGCCCCCTGGATCTTGTGTTCTGCAGTGAGGGGCTACTGAATGGAACAGCGAATATTTGTGCTGTTTAATGCATTTGAGACGTTGTGTTTTCCTCAGTGCATAACTGACACGTCACAGGTATATTTTTCACATGTAAATGTTAGAAAGTCATGCAAATATATCCATTTAGATTTTTGTCTTTATGTTTGAGCTTATATATCTCTATTATCATAACAGTCTGAGTAATTCTGATTCTAGAACAGTAAACTTTGAAGTGTCAGCTTCATGACAATGTCAGCTTTGTGAACATATGTTGATTATGTATCTAGTCAGAAAGACTGATGAGCAGCAACCTTTTTATTTTGGGTATGTCATTTGTGTCTCCATGCTGAAAATGGGGGGTGACCGCAAAGTGGTTTAGGCAATTAAATGAAATACGACTAGCTGAATAAAGTTCCAGTGAGCACTGATTTGTGTTGCCAAATGAGCGCCTTACATAATTCTTGCATTGATACCTTTGGCCCTGTCCCAAATGCCACCATAAGCTCTTGCAGCCTTCTTCCGTGTCCACACTTTGTGTTGTAATGCTGCCTATATTGTTGAAAATGAGTCTGTTGTGAAGTCTGCAAAAGTGTGCATTGAAGCTGCTAAAGAGGGAGCTTTTTGGTCTCGAAATGGGACATTTTTTTGTCCTCATGGACTTCACAAGCATGCAGCTGCCATTGCAAGACCACAAGTACACTTCAAATGTGCTATTTGGGACTGGGCCAATGAGCACTAAGCACATTAAATTGACACTTCTCTGCAGTATTAAGGCACTTAATGATCTTGTCAATGTTAATTAACTTACTCTCAATGCAGAGGATGAGAGGAAGTAATATTTGCACTGACTACTGGTAAACAGACATTTTTTTGTTGTTGTTGAGGATAATGCAATTACTAAGGGCAGAGCTCATATTCTATGAGCTGCGTACAATGCTATTGCCAACATATTCATGAATCGATATGCATATTGTTGCATTATGGTGAACTATAAAGAATGGCCAGCTGTGCATCACAATATTGCTCATTTTTAAGGGGCTGTAGGATGGTGCATTTGAGACGTTGTGTTTTCCTCAGTGCATAACTGACACGTCACAGGTATATTTTTCACATGTAAATGTTAGAAAGTCATGCAAATATATCCATTTAGATTTTTGTCTTTATGTTTGAGCTTATATATCTCTATTATCATAACAGTCTGAGTAATTCTGATTCTAGAACAGTAAACTTTGAAGTGTCAGCTTCATGACAATGTCAGCTTTGTGAACATATGTTGATTATGTATCTAGTCAGAAAGACTGATGAGCAGCAACCTTTTTATTTTGGGTATGTCATTTGTGTCTCCATGCTGAAAATGGGGGGTGACCGCAAAGTGGTTTAGGCAATTAAATGAAATACGACTAGCTGAATAAAGTTCCAGTGAGCACTGATTTGTGTTGCCAAATGAGCGCCTTACATAATTCTTGCATTGATACCTTTGGCCCTGTCCCAAATGCCACCATAAGCTCTTGCAGCCTTCTTCCGTGTCCACACTTTGTGTTGTAATGCTGCCTATATTGTTGAAAATGAGTCTGTTGTGAAGTCTGCAAAAGTGTGCATTGAAGCTGCTAAAGAGGGAGCTTTTTGGTCTCGAAATGGGACATTTTTTTGTCCTCATGGACTTCACAAGCATGCAGCTGCCATTGCAAGACCACAAGTACACTTCAAATGTGCTATTTGGGACTGGGCCAATGAGCACTAAGCACATTAAATTGACACTTCTCTGCAGTATTAAGGCACTTAATGATCTTGTCAATGTTAATTAACTTACTCTCAATGCAGAGGATGAGAGGAAGTAATATTTGCACTGACTACTGGTAAACAGACATTTTTTTGTTGTTGTTGAGGATAATGCAATTACTAAGGGCAGAGCTCATATTCTATGAGCTGCGTACAATGCTATTGCCAACATATTCATGAATCGATATGCATATTGTTGCATTATGGTGAACTATAAAGAATGGCCAGCTGTGCATCACAATATTGCTCATTTTTAAGGGGCTGTAGGATGGAAAAGTGACATTGAGAAAAGCCCATGACTGTTTTGTGGTTAACAAACATTGGAGGAGAGTCTCTCAGGCTGAGGTTGCCTTGACGGACTGTTTCTAATCAGAACCTTCCTGTAAAATGAGGCAGCGCTCTGTCTCCATTGCAAATGATTTACAAGGACCCTGCAGCCCACTGCTCACAGCACAACAAATATTTTCTAGCACTGGAAAACTACAAATAAAATGCTACATTTTGAAATGCAGAACATTTTAATAATATTAGATATGATGCAACAACAAATGTGGAAGGGAAATATTTATAATTAGAACGCCAAAATTACACATGATTACTACCTATTGACACCACTGTACCACTGCAAACTATAAATTATGTGTGGAAGCAAACAAATACACCATAAGTATGAATGCTGAGGGTTAAACTTGTGTGTGCGTGTGCATGAGACAAAACTCTCATGCCCGTTCATCTCAGCCTGAAGGCATTTTACTCGGCGTGAGCGGCACACACAAGGCACATTGAGCTGAGATATACACAGGCATATTCACGTGTGGGCAGAGAACCATTAGTATGGCTTGTATAACTGGCCACACGTCTTTCACAGTCAGTAGCAAGCAATTACATACTTTATACGACGACATACTAACTGTAAAAGCCCAGTAGATACACATGCTATAGCAGTTTAGTGATCACAAAATTAGTTCAGGACCATGGATAGTATGATGGATGATTTTCAGCTCAGCTGGATTTGGTTCTTCAGGAAATTTGCACCATCCATCGCCCTGAGCATCCTCCTCCTCTCACAAGTTGTAAACAAAGTCCTGCTCTGCTATGTGTTTTGAGGAATAGATCACTTTCCAGATGTTCCCAAAATGAATTTCAGCCAAACGAGCCAGTGTCTCCAATATAGCTCTTCTACGATCCACCGTAACCCCTCCTGCTTGTCCATTCAGGCATTGAGTATGTGGGTGTCAGGCAAGAATGTAGAGAAAAAGGCTCTTGTTCAGAGCTCCTAACCTGATGCAGCTGCCTATGTGTACTGGCAGGTTTTTTTGTGTTCATGTTGTGTTTAAACAAGCCCAGCACAATAAGGGCTGTAGCTATGAGATTATGCTGCCATAAATCCTATTCTGTGACTTAAAATAGCAATAAGAACAAGCTTGAATGCAGTTAATGACCTTTGACATTTCAGGTCACCCTTTTTTTGCTGAGATCTATATTTAAATAGCTGAATAGTCAGTGCTCTTTTAACTCATTTTTGAGTCATAACAGGGTTAAGACACTGTTTTATCGAGATGTGTCTGGGAAGACTCATTGTTGCTACTTCAGGCCAAGGATTTTTTTATTGTTGTTGTGCCTCTGCTCTATTCTGAGAACTTCCTTAAAAACACGTCTAAGAGTAGAGATTCAGTGTGAAGTTATCATTCGTTTTCCTGAAAGACTTAATTTATGTGGAGGGTTCAATAGACTATTAGGGGGATTTTATTTGGTCTCTTTGTCTGGTTTAGTTTGTGTGTGCCTTTTGTTCTGTGCTGTGACGTACTTTGTGGCCTTGTCTCCTAACGCAAGCACTAGCGTGTACTTGTGTGGGAAGCATCAGTGGATTCACTTCTCCTGTCACTGCGGCTTCATTTTCCAGTCTGCAGTGCAGACGTGGAGCGTGAGAGACAGAGAGAGCGCTATGTAGGAGAGACGCTGAGGAAGACAGGAGATTGTTTTGAGGGGATGTTAACAAACTTTGGAAGATAACCTTTCAAGTAGAGGTGGCCTTGACGGATGAGTGTTTCTAATCTGAGCCACATTCCTGTAAACATTCCTGTTGCCATCAACACTGAGGTTTCCTGTTGTCTTGCTGTCCAATGACATTCTTCTTAAGGGCCGAATTCACTAATGAGTTGCTAAATAATACAAATGAAAAAGACAGTATACATTACATTATAAATTATTTAAAAAAATCTAATAAATTCAATTACACTATTGCGCTGTTTAAGTAAATAGTGCTGGTCAGCAAACATTTCATTCAGCATCTCTTTTTATGTAAATTAGGTTTAAAATTCACTAAAGATAGGTACAAATGTCTGTCTGGCACAGTTGACATTATCCTATAGAGTTAACGTAGGCAATAAATGAAATTTTATTTAAATTAGATTTTTCTAATTGTAGCTGCTCTTACTTGTTTATAAAATGGACTAGAGGTAATAACCAGGCATAGATACAGATACAATGTACTCTTAATATTAATATTAAGTGTAAAATGAAAATTAAATAAATATCAAATTAAGTTATAAAGTAAAATATTATATTACAGAACTATCTGTACCCCTCCCATTCCCTTTGCTTCAACTGCATCTGCGGTTCTTCCAGAGAATAAAGCTTTTAAGTGGAACTACAAACTGGCTCAGTTCCTCTAAATCTTTAGCTCTGTGCTGCCCTCTCGCCTTTATTAGCAGAGCTCTCTACATCACTCACAAAAGTGAGAGGAGCCTTGCTTATTTACCAAGTTATCTGCTCTCTCTTGGGACTGACGACCATATAAACACATTTGCAACTAAGCTGATTCTGTTAAAGTGATGTCAGCGCTAAAGTCAGACCTCTAGAACACCCTGATGCAAGGCACGATGACTATGTCTATTTATTAGTTATGCTTCTGATGGATAATTTCTTGTGAATGGAGTGGGAATATCGGGAATATCTGTAGCCTTGACTATTTAAAAAAAGGAAGCTATTTCCACATGGCGATTGTTGTGGACACTTGTAGGCAACATTTGACCCCATTGTGAACACTGCCAACAAGCAGCCTATGTGTCTTTTTACGCTTTACTTTGAGGTAATTTGGAATATTAAAACGGGTTTAGTTGACTTAATTTCCCAAAACAGGTTTGCCAAGTTACTATCACAAGCAGTTGAGTCATACTGACACACATGATTAAGACGATTCCGATAAATGAAGTGTAAACTGTCAGGTTACAAGTTGTGATTCGAAATCATCTAGCCTTTCATAGATATAATGCAAAGTTTTTCTAGAAAACAGCCTACCTTCAAATCATTATGCTATTTATATTAGCTTAAAAAACATTTATATAAAATTTTATTTTTACACTTGCTCACTGTAATGAATTTACATTTGTAATGGACCAAAAAATGTAAAGCAAACACACAAATGGCATTAGTTTGATCTACTATTTTATATATATATATATATATATATATATATATATATACACAC
>NW_015653483.1:579801-602748 GCF_001515625.1 Sinocyclocheilus rhinocerous
TATATATATATATATACATACAGTATACCGTGCGGCCAGAGCATATCTGTTGTCAGACCACTTATGATGGAGTTGCTTCCCTCAGTGGTCCAGTGTGCTGACAGAAGCAGTGCTGTCAGCATTTTCCAAGACCTGATTAAACATTACGTTCTGCTCTTTAGATCAGATGATTTTAGTTACACATACACTTCTAGTTTATAGATGATTTTACAATTTAGGTATGATCTTCAAGCCCTGCTTGCACAATCAAAGTTACAAGACAACTTGTTGCATTGAGTCATATGTGAGCATACCAGAGACTCTTGTGCTTCAGGAGACATTTTGTAAATGTTGAAGAGTTTTGGAAAAGCAGGTGTAAAAATACTATAAGCAGGTATTCCCCTTTAAAGCAGGAAATGGAACAAACCACGTCGTACATCCCAGTCAATATACTCATGGTCACAGTCAGTTCATCCACAAATAGACTTGCCGACAGACGTTTTGTTCACTTTTTGGAGGGATTTTATGTTCCAATTTTTTTCTTCTGTTCCTTTGCCTTCTATAGTTACTATTTTCAGAGTGCACCAAAACAAATTCCAAAACATATGTGATGTAATGGCTATAAAAAAAGTCATTTGGATATTTTTTTTTAAATCATGCTGGATAACATGATTGTCAAGTTTATATAAATTAGTGAGTAGGATTTCTGGATCCTTGCTGGAGAAAATACTTTTATAGCAATTTTAATTGGAAGTACTTAAAAAAATAATATATTTTTTACAATTTTTGAAAATACTTTTATAGCAAGAATTAGAATTATTTCTGAGGGATCATATGACACTGAAGACTGGACTAATGGCTGCTGAGAATTCAGCTTTGCCATCACATGAATAAATTAAATTCTAAAATATATTAAATTAGAAAAAAATATTTATATTAAACTGTGATGTTTCACAATATTACTTATTTTTACTTTATCTTTGAACAAATAAATGCGAACAAATGAGAATGTCTGTTTTATAAAAAAAAAAAAAAAAAAAAACTGCATTTAGCTTTGACCTGTTACGTATTTATATGCAGTTATTCTAATTATTTCTATTTCTATATAATTATTATATAACGTCTTTTTCCTCAGATCAGGTGATGGAGAAAGCCATGTACAAGTGTGTGCTGAAGCCCCTAAAGCCTGTGATAGAGGCCGCCTTGCGGGACTTCCAGGTGAGCAGTGGGACTTGGCAGCAGCTGAAAGAGAATCTGGTTTTGGCCAAAGCCAAGCAGCCCCAGGAGATGGGTGTGGATGGAGCTCTGCCCCCTGACCCTGTTGCCATAGAGAAGATTCGCCACAAGTTCCACAACATGTGCAAGATGTACTCACCTGAGAAGAAAGTGTCTCTGCTTCTCAGTGTGTGCAAGCTTATCTACACCATAATGGAGAGCAACTCAGGTACACGAGCGTGATGCATCTGTGTGAAATCCATGAGTGTGGTTGCACACAAAATGATCATAATACTTCTGCATAATTTGATTTCAATTCATGATTTCAATTTTTGTTGTAACAATGACAGGGAGGATGTATGGGGCAGATGACTTCCTGCCCATGCTGACGTATGTGATGGCCCAGTGTGACATGCCACAGCTGGACGCTGAAATAGAGTACATGATGGAGTTACTGGACCCATCACTGCTTCATGGAGAAGGTACATTAGAAGACCCCAGTGGGTTCCGCATATCCGTCACAATCATTGGGCTACTGCAATAACTGCTGAAGTTATTATTATTAATTATTCATTTCATTGGGTATCAAACTTTTTTAATGTTCCAGTTTTTTTTATCTGATTGTAGGAGGCTATTACCTGACCAGTGCATATGGGGCAATGTCTCTAATCAAGAACTTCCAGGAGGACCAGGCAGCTCGTGTGCTGAGCTCTGAAACCCGTAACACGCTGCACCAGTGGCACCGCAGACGCACAACCCAGCGTACCACACCATCTGTGGATGATTTCCAGGTCAATTCCTTATTAGACATGGTCATATAAGTTCTATTCTCCCTTTTCTTCCTTGAAACAATAGAAGTTTAGGAACATAAATATGTGTTCTTAAACGAGCTTGATATATATTGGGATTTACACCTAGATTTCTTCTTGTGTGTATTCAGAACTACTTGCGGGTTGCGCTGCAAGATGCAAGCAGTGGCTGCACAGCCAAAACCCTTCAGGTGCAACCTTACTCCACAACGGAGGATGTGTGTCAGAAATGCGCAGACAAGCTTAAAATTTCGGACCCGGAGAACTACGCCCTTTTCCTCTTGACGGATGAAACCACACAGCAGCTGGCCCCGGACACTCACCCGCAGAGGATCAAGGCCGAACTGCACAGCCGCCCGCAGCCACAACTCTTCTTCTTTGTGTACCGCCAAATCCAAAACCTCACTGTCCCTTCAGACCAACTCAACGACAACACTGCACCCAACTGAGAGAGCAAACCTGGTTTCCATTGGGTCCTCTCGAAACTCCTTCTCAGCCACATTTATTCATCTCCTTCCTTAGGAACACTGCTAACGTCTGCATTGTTTTGAAAAAGGGAGGGATGCGGAAAATGTGCTTAGAGGGAAATAGGGAAGGAAGGATGTGTCTGACAGATGCAGCGTTTTTTATGCTCCGTCTTCACTATTTTCAAAACGTTTTGGGAAGTGGCACGAGACCATCACGAGAGAATAGCTGTACCCAAACTGCAAATGTTACAGTATGCCTGTTTATTTCTTTATGAATGTTCAAACACATTCAGGTTAGCAGAGAAACAGCAGCATTTTAGTATTTATGGGTAGGCTTTGCACGTTCCATGTTAAATATGCTACAAAATTGTGCCTTCCTCTTCCCAAAGCTCTACATACCTCTCCTGCCTCCTATTCCTCGCCAGGCTGAGAGACTGTGGCATTTTTTGGTATGACTGCATTGACTTTTAGAAAGTTCATTCCTTCAGCATTCGTACCATGGACATCTCAGTCCCTAAGGACATTGTGGACAATTGTGTTTTTGGCAGTTGCTGGTAAACTGCATTCTGTTTATATATGATTTATTGTTATAATATTGCATGTATCTCTGTGATAAGACCAATTAAAGAACCAGGCATTGTTGCCAGTGATGTTTTATCATAATGCTTTTGTATGAATTATGATCATTAAGTTTTGTTAAAGTCATTAGTAGTAATGGAGATGATAGAAATGGTGAGGTTTAGTTCTAAAATACTGTACTACTACTGACAAGCTAAACATTTAGAGCTTGTGGTAATCTGCATCTCTGTTGTACTGATTTTGGTTTTGACTTGCAGAAAAAGGGCTTTTGACAAGTAGGACAGATGGAAAGATCTGTGTAAAGTAAGAAAGAATATGAAAAAAAGGACATGGATGTTTTAAGTGAGTTAAGAGTCATTGGTAGAAAATATAAACGAACAGAAATGGTGTTTGTGTCACTGTAAAGTGCTATCAGGGAATACCGAGATGGATGAGTAACATAGAGGAGAATAGTTCTTTAACATTCATAACTATACTCATAACCTCTGCAATAACGTACCAAGTATTTCATGTTCTACTAATGTACTATATGTTTGCATGTTTTGATGTAAACTCGGGGCATTGTTTTTTTGTTTTTAAGAGACCAGGGTGCTGAAATGCTCTAATTCCATGTAACGATGATATAGAAACACTAGTCACGTCTGAAACACAAACTATATGTTTCAAGTCGTGAAATGTATTTTAACAAGATATTTTAAGTCTGTTAAATGTATACATATTTATATGCAATCTGTGCAGGAATTTTCACAGATTTGAAAAATATTGTGTATTCATTTGGAGAAAAGCTCATCCTCATTCTTTAGTCAGTTCTTCATATTTGCCTTTTTTAATGTACTCTTTGCACACAATAAATTAATGTTGAACATTTATCATCTCTGTCAACTTTTGTTACGAGCTTCCACAAGTCTTAGCCTTTTCTACATTAGCGGGTGGTTGGGTACCCTGCCAGTTCCTTTCTTGGACTAGGTAAATAATTTCCACTTCATTGCCATGAGGGCTTGTACTTCCCACATTACTGATTCCACATAAATTGAAATCATTAGAAGGCTCCTCTGACTGTTTTCTCACTGTCTTCCACAAGTGAGGATTATTACTGTGTGTGTGTGTGAGAGAGAGAGAGATAGAACAAGAATGTTAGAATGTTAGTTTTATTTATATAACACTTTTCATAATGGACATTATTTCAAAGCAGCTTTACATTAAAAAAATTTAAAAATTCATAAAAATCGAAGAAAGAAGTTTGTAACACATTTAGATAATGCATGTGTTGACTTTACAGTAAAATGTAACATTTAAAAGTTCACTGTGAAAAATTGAATACATAATTATACTAATGAAGATCTTAAAAGCCAGCTGAATCCTGCTGATTTAGACCAGATTTGAATTTCCTTAAAGCATGGACTGCTGTAATACTTTAGCCCCTCTTAGTGGATAATTATTGCAATGATATAAAGCTCACAAACTAGAAAAGGCACAAAATCTTTTTGGTAATGGATCCTTAAAAGCAACAGTCTGTCAATGATTAAACCATGAACAATCATAGTTTAATATAAAAAGGCCACATCAATAAATATTTCATGGGAAATATTTTATACATACACTACCAGTTAAAGGTTTTTGAACAGTAAGATTTTTTATGTTTTTTTTTAAAGAATTATCTTCTGCTCACCAAGCCTGCATTTATTTGATCCAAGAATATTAGAATGATTTCTGAAGGAGCATGTGACATTGAAGGCTGGATTAATGATGCTTTGAAATCACAGGAATAAATTACATTTTAAAATATATTCAAATAGAACGCAGTTATTTTAAATAGTAAAAATATTTCACAGTATTACAGCTTTTGCTGTATTTTGGATCAAATAAATGCAGGCTTGGTGAGCAGAAGAGAATTATATATATATATTATACTGTACTGTATGTGTTTGTTATTTTGTTTTTATGTTTATCTGTGATTTTTATGATCATTACTCCAGTCTTCAGTGTCACATGATCCTTCAGAAATCATTCTAATATTCTGAATATTAGATAATATTCAAAAACAATTATTATTATTAATATTATGTTGAAAACAGCTGAGTATAATTTTTTTTCAGGTTTCTTTGATGGATAGAAAGTTCAGAAGAACATATATATTTTTTTTACCTCTACAATCAGTAGAGGTCTGCTGGTGACCACGGGACTTTTATTATGGTATGTATTTTTGCTGACGGTGAAACACGGGTTCGGCATTCAGAGTGTGTTGTTGTGTTTCTGGTCGTCTGACCAGAAGAAAACTGCCGGAGAGGAGAGCAGCCGCTGAAGATGATGGAGCATTCAGCGTCAGACTCAGAAACTGAAGATCATGTCCAGCCTTTACTACGCCGGAAAGACACCGGAAACAATCAGAAAGGTAGCCGGACATTAACTATGAATGCCTATTATGTATTTATGCAGTTTTACAACATGTCACGTAAAAAGTCCGCTGGTACCATCCGTGCTATAATATTAGTACTTACAAAGTAATAATACATTTGAAAATGCAGTTGTAATAGTTGTGCTTAACTGACAATGTTCAGCTGCATTGTAAACTTGTAATTTGCTAGAACAGCTCGTGTTGAGAACTTCCTTATTGGTTTATAGTATCCATAAGATGTCTCAGTTATTCAATCATCCCAAAAGTGCAGACTTCATCTCTTTAGTTGAGTCAGTGTGATATAATTGACGCAGTATTTGATGCAGTCTACATGAATAATTCAAGAGCTTTTTCAAAACATCCAGGCACGTGAAGGAGGAAGAGCATTGGTCATGCAGGTAGCTGCCCTAAAAATATATTGTCATAACTTGTTTCCGCCTGATACTATACTATAGTAACTCTAGTTATAACTGTAAAATCATAATATGTTAATTTCAGATGTCTTAATCTTTTGTTACAATATGATTTATTTATTATTATTATTTAAAAATGTAATACATGTTTTGTGAACAATGTGTCAATAATGAATGATACAGATTTAGGAATCTATCGAACAAAATCATAACTTGTAAGTCAATAAGTAAATGATTTGAATGAAAATTTATTTTCAGTCTTTAAGAAAGACATCAGAAATGCACAGGTATATGCAATATTAACCCCTTAAGTTTAATTTAATTTATGTTATACTTTGCTCATGTATTTATTTTAGGATTTGTAAGTAATATTTTTGTTAATATTTAAAACATATTTTAATGTATTTCTCTTTCAATTCAAGCTGCTTGAATTTATTGTGTTTGTGTTTAACAATGACAATGTCTGTTATTTAAAGTGGTTTTAACCCTTGTGCGGTCTTCGCTCACTTCTGACCGGAGAATTTTACAATTTACATTTTTAAAAATCGTAGCTTCATCAGGATGGTACGAAACTTGGTGACTTTTATGACACTTGGTATGTGCACACACACAAAAAAAATTGAGGGCATGATTCGAAAAAGCTAAGTGGTTGTAAATAAAATAGTCACACTCATGGTCTTCGGTCAAAAATGACCGACCATAGGAAATGAATGGGAAATGGGGGGGAAAATTGAAAATACAGAAAAATTTTGTGTGTACAATCTACAAATCCCCCACAATGCAGAAAGAAATTGCACAGCAATGAAGGGGTGAAACTCTAAAACATCTAGAGTGCAAAATCAACACACCAACTCACACACGCGCGGACACACACTTGAACACACACCTATGAATTGGACACTGCAACTATGTAAAATAAAATCAATAATTCAACTACAATGCAGTAAAAAAGTGGACAGCACACACTCACAGACACACACATACAGAATTATACATACTCAAATGAATTGGTATGGCTATAACCAGATAGCCAAAATGAGTCAGAAGACTGAAATAAGAAGTTAAAATCAGATCAGATTAAGCTCTGATAAAGCATTCCTGTTCATTTTTGTTACATTTTTATAGAATTTTAATGTTTTGTGTATCAAAATGCTTTCTGTGTTCAGGTTTGAATGTAGTAATAATAATGCAAAAACCTACACTTCAAATCAACAAAAAAAACAACAAAAAATATAAACCTTGACAAAAAGTAGTCTTTGAGAATGCCTTAATATACATTTAAATCCACAACCTAATAAAAGTAAACAATTATGTATAAAAACAACTAGGGAATTCACAAGCCTCTCTATAGAGTCCTATACAGGAATCTAGTGGTTACACCATGAAATTACAGGTTTTTCCCTTTTTTTGCTCTCACCAGGAGGTGCTAGAAATTTACTAAATATCTTCTTGGAACATGGTCTTTACTTCATATCCTAATGATTTTTGGCATAAAAGAAAAATTTATAATTTTGACCCATACAATGTTTTTTTGGCTATTGCTAAAAATATACCCCAGCGACTTAAGACTGGTTTTGTGCTCCAGGGTCACATATTTAGTTCAATGTCTCAACAGGCCAGTGTGTATGACTGGGATTCAGAGACTCAGGGCTGGATCCTGGGCTCTTTTTTCTACGGATACATACTTACTCAGATACCAGGTGGCTACTTGGCACGTAAGTATGGTGCCAAGTGGCTCTTTGGTATCGGCATCCTTTGCACTGTGATCTTCACCCTGCTGACTCCAGTAGCCGCTGATCTGGGAGCTGGTTACCTCATCGCTGTCAGGGTGTTGGAAGGCATTGGGGAGGTAACCTCAAAACTCATTACCTACCATATGGATTTAGTACTTTCTGTTCTTGTAGTTTGCAAGTCAATGTTTCAATGTTGCCTTAGATGATATAGGTGTTATTCATTTAGGAAAATAAAAGTCTTAAAAGGTTATTCTTGTGCTTTCAGGGAGTGTCATATCCTGCTATGCATGCGATGTGGGCATCATGGGCACCACCTCTGGAGAGAAGTCGACTACTCACTATCTCTTACACAGGTGCCCTGGTTTGATTTATAACAATCTACTCAAGTTTTTGTGTATTTGTACTATTATTTCTCTTTTTTTCCCTTTCCGCTTACAGGTGCTCAGCTGGGAACTGTAGTAGCCCTTCCTCTGTCTGGCCAGATATGTTTTTACCTAGACTGGACTTACGTCTTTTATATATTTGGTAAGTTTCATTATACTACGCATTTAAAGGTGAACTGTGTGCAGCATAAAATGTAAGGCTAAAGATGCTTTCACAGACTTTCCTTAGTACACTCTAAATGCACTTTATTTGGTTTGTTTACAAATCATAGGAGCTGTTGGACTTCATTGGTTTGTCCTTTGGGCTTACTTTGTCAGTAACAGTCCCAGCTTACACAAAAGGATATCAGAGGATGAGAAGACCTACATAATGGCATCTTTAAAAAATGAAGTAGGCAACATTACAGTGATATCATACAGTGTCTGTCTTTAAGTTGATATATATTTTTTCTCAAACCAGATAATGTTTGACTCGTTAATTGTTTGTTAAAATGTGCCATTTCCTGCTGCAGCTGTCCCCAACCACAGATTACATCCCATGGACATCAATTCTCAAGTCTTTGCCATTATGGGCCATAGTTGTGGCACACTTCTCTTACAACTGGACATTTTACACTCTGCTGACTCTCTTACCCACCTACATGAATGATATACTCGGATTCAGCATCCAGCAGGTGAGTGCAAAAGCAGGGCTGACACGTCTTTTTTTTTTTTAATGATCAGAATTTGTATTTTTACCAAATTTATTTTAATGTTTTGAATGCTTTGTAAGCTAATGATGAAGATTATTATACATTTGTGATATTTATTATCTTTTTTACTTTGACTTATCTTCATCTTCCAAAATAAAAATTGTGTTTTCCATGTAGAGGTTGGTAAGAGTTAATATCTATCTATCTATCTATCTATCTATATGAAATAAATCTCTTATGCTTGCCAAGACTGCATTTATTTAATCAAAATACAGTAAAAACTGTCATATTCAATATTCTAAAAATTATTACAGTATAAAATAACTATTTTCTGTTTTAATATTTTAAAACATAATTTATTCCTGTGATAGCAAAGCTGAATTTTCAGCAGCACATGATCTTTCAGAAATCATTCTAATATGCTGATTGAAACTCTTTGATGAATAGAAAGTTCAAAAGAACAACACTCATTTTAAATAAAAATATTTTCTAACATTATCCTCACTGTCACTTTTGATCAGTTTGATGCATCATTGCTAAATAAAAGTATCAATTTATTTAAAAAGAATGTACATACCCCAAACTTTTGAACAGTAGTGTGTTTAATATAAAAATAGGTCATCTGGGAATGATCATTGACTCTCATCATAAGGCCCCTTTGCCGTTTAGTGTGTGAACTCACTGTGTCATTCTCAGAATGGAATGCTCTCGGCTTTGCCCTACCTTGGTTGTTGGTTGCTGGCTTTGCTGGGTGGACAGCTGGCAGACCTCCTGAGAGAGAAATATCTTATCCGCACTGTAATTGTGCGTAAGGCATTCACTATAGTAGGTAAGGAATTCTTTCTACTTAGTTTGCCGAACAGTGCTCATTTGAAAAAATATTGATGGGATGATTGAGCTGGTGGTGTGAAGTCTGTTAATGCTTTGAGTAAATCAGTGTGTCCGTTTTGAATGTGTCCAGGAATGGTGGGACCAGCCGTCTTCCTCGTGGCTGCTGGCTACACTGGCTGTAACTATGTCTTGGCTATAGCCTTCCTCACCCTCTCTTCCTCTCTAGGGGGCGTTTCAGCCTCTGGATTTAACATCAACCATTTGGACATTGCTCCCTCGTAAGACGAGGCTTTTTATTGGCAATTATACAAGTTTTATGGTTTAGGACAACTGTACATGCATGAAACCCCTTTACTTTCATATATACATTAATCAAATGTTTTCTTCACAGATATGCTGGGATATTGCTTGGGATCACAAACTCATTTGCCACTATACCTGGCATGGTGGGCCCTGTAATAGCAAGATCTCTGACCAAATCTGTAAGTTACGATTTATTGCATTTATGTATAAATGTAAAATATTTTATCGTTTTTTATGTAAAGACTACATTACATTGTGACATTTGCTGCAAAAAATTAAGAAAGTTCAGACCTGCCAACCTGTACGCATTTTGCGTAGCGGGTACGCATTTTGACCTTAAAGTACGCTGGTACGATTTGTCACTCTAAACTACGCAAAAACCCGGTGACCTGTCCACGCGCAGTAAACAAGCAACAGAAAAAGATGAGGAGTTCAACCAATCAGAGCGTTTTCCGTTTTTTTTTTTTTATTTCTCTCCAAACTGGCTCTGTTTGTGTGTCCGTGAGTTGTGCGCTGAGATGAGGAAACATGTGTATGGTATTTCCTGGAGTCGTGAGCTCTATTTCTTCGGTGATGCATATGTGGACTTTCTGCGCAGGGGCGCCCTCTAGTATCCAGTATGAATGAAACAGACATTACATGTGTTCATAGCACTAAATAATGGCCAATCTATAAAAATAATACTTCTCTCAAAATAAATTTAAGGTAGACATGTGATAATCCATGTTTTTCTACAGTGTACAACAATGTACTGGAGTTTGTTTTTTAAAATAGCATTTAAAATCGCTAAAAAGAACTCTGTTGTGCCAAACCATCAGAACCAAACTGAAAACTGTGTTTAAAAAAACGGAGGTATTTATTGAAACTTGGGCTAACTGTATTGTTGCATTCCTACTGTTTACTCTAAAATACTGTATAACAGGAATATCACAAACTGAGTGCAGACTCTCAGTACTAACCTATGAAAAATATTTAACATGAAGTCTAGCATTTTGCACATTGTGCAATTACGATTTTGACATTAGCCATCAAGGAGCTTCAAGTAATGTAGGAATAGGCTATATGACCCCCGGTATCACCCCATATGATGCATAGCCTATGCATAAATGCAAACATTAAATGCTTATTTTCAAGAGAAATCAATTTTTCACATTTGTGATAATGAAGTAACAAATGCTTAAATATTTTGTTTTTATCTAGAACACCATTCCAGAGTGGCAAATTGTCTTCTACATCTCTGCCGCAATCAATATATTTGGAGCTGTTTTCTTCACAATTTTTGGCAAGGGCACACTCCAGCCTTGGGCTGTCCAGAGAATACACATCCGATGAAACATGTCAACCATTAGCCATTTCCAAAAGGCCGAAGGGATGAACCTATTGTAAATTCTATAGAGATCTTAGCAGTAGTTACATGTGGTGTGCAAACTAATGAATATTGCACAATCCAATGTTGTTGTTTTTTAAGCATACCAACAAACACCATGATTTTTGGTATTTTTTTATTGGTAATATCTGTATTTGTTATACATGTCAGTAGTTTTTCCAGACAATTTTTTTAAAATTGTATTTTAATTAATTTTTTAAACAAAGGTGCGATAATGAAGGGAATAATAAACGTGTATCTTTATGGTACATCCAGTCGTGGTAAGGAGGTAAAAGTTTTGATCACACGACCACTGTAGTATAATTCACTCTTGTGAGCCGAGTCTGTTTAGTGAATGAAACCCTGTGTGAATCAACAGTTACTGAATTAATCTGACTCGCTTACAAAACCGCAAATTAACTTGTGAATTGTTTTGGAGTATAAGGCTCGTGAGACCCAGTGTCGCTGTAACACAGTAGTAAGAACTATATCAATTTTATTTCTGATTTGCTAAATCTGTTCTGTTGAAAACTGAAATAATCTCATCGTTTGGCTACAAAAAACTAATAAAAAATTGCATTTTCCTCAACTCTAATAAACTAATCGTTAAGGAATTGGAATATTTTGTGATTAATGTGCCAATGAAATATGCTTTATTGTTGGCCTATGATTAGCACAACATGCCTTACCCATGCTCAAGCAACAAGCCTAAAGGGGAATTATCGTTTAAATCATGTCTAGTTGTTGTGTTTTAGACTTTTTTTGTACACTATAACTGATTTATGTTTACATTTTCTATTTCATTCTGTTTTGTGCAATCGCTACTAAGTGAAACAAAATGAATAAATCCGTGTAAACACTGTATGTTGCACAATCTGTCAATGCCAAGATGCTACAAAACATGCATCAACGCCTGTCAAATATCGAATAAAATTATCAGTCATTTATTTACTTGACGTGCATTTATTTATTTATAAATTCAGCTTGGACCTCTTTTTTTTAAAATTCTGTTTGAGACCAACATTTTCGTCGAATAATTAATTGCGTCACCTTTGAAGCCATCGCAGCAGCAGCAGGTTGTGTGCACCTGACACGTTGGTTTAAAGCAAATGCGTTCGCAGAATAAACTCATATTTCCTTTCCCGTCCGTCAATTCTACATTTTATTTAGCTGTTTCTTAATAATAGTCGTCTGACCTCAAGCATCCTCAGTGACTGATGTAGGCAGCAATGTCGCGCTAGTCTGCGCATGCACAGTCGCGTTCGTCGGGTCTGTATTATAAGATCAGACGCGCCGTGATCAGCCTCTTCAGCACCGTTCCAGTATCCCGAGCACACGCGCAGGTACAGTACCGCACATTCACACGCATCTTTATCTGCGTAATCAAAAAATAAACCCAGCAAACGAGTCTGTAATTAGAAATGTAGATCTTCTGTCGATATTTATGTTTTCTAAATAGTTGTCGCTTGTAAGACCTTACTGATGTTTGTATTCGACATTGCGCTAGATAGTCTGGGAATGGGAGAACATGGCGGCAGCTGCAGGGGAAGGGATTGCACTATTAAATCCCCTAGACATCTGAAAGACCTCCGTCGCCTGCTGATCTAGACGACTAATATTGCAGTGTTTTTGAGCAAATTAACACCGAAAGGAATAGCTTTCTGAAGTCATGTCAGGCTGATGCGACACAGGAATAATTTAGAGCCCTTTTTAAAGAATGCGTCTGTGTTAGGTAGGTACCCTTAACAAGAATAGTCCTCATGTTAACCTCTCAAATTAAGCTGGGAATTAGCTTCCTTACACCAATGGCAGTCCGGCTCTTGCTTTAAGGAACGTCTTTGAATTCTGTCCCTGAGGAATTACTCATTTGTACACCTTACAGCTCATTGAAAGTGATGCTGATACAATAATCATAGACGTTGGGTTCATGATGCAGCCAAATCTTAATGCACTAGCTTAGAATGGAATATGAATTCTAGCTTAAACAGCTGTTGCAATATCTTTATTTTTTTTCTTTTGAAAATATTGGATACATGAGGGCTCACAAATGGCTGCCAGTCTTTTAAATCAGTAGGCAAATCTTTACAAAATGGAGGTCTGCAGGACAAAGATGTACCAAGCATGAAGAAAGGCATGCCCAGTCTGTTAAAGCGTTGCTAGTTATTTGGCAGAACTAGAAGCCTTAACAGCCCGAAAGGATAAACTTAGTGCTGGTCTGAAGGTTGAAAAAAGATGGCATAGTGAATACCATATTTGTTAAACAAATTTCTTTGTCTGCATTTCTTTGGGTGTTCATTGAGTGATAAACAAATGATGAGACATTTCAAATCTGCAGTCACAGGGAGCCATAGACATTGCTTAGCTAGTATTTGCATAGGTCATTCTGAGAGAATTACTCCCAAAAATTAGATTTCTGTCATTGTTTAACCAGATTTCCTGCGTGGTTTACTTTCTTTAGCAGAACACAAAAGGAGAACTTTTGAAGAATGTGCAGGTCGTTCTTGTCCAATATGATTTTACATCCTTTTTAAAGCCTTACATCCTCAGTCACCATTCATTTTCATTCAGTTGCAAAAAAATGGCCAGAATATTCTTTAAATTTCTCCTATAATATTCCATAGAATAAAAGTCATACGGGTTTGGGGAGACATGGGTGTGAATACATGCAAGAATTTTCATTTGGAGGTGTACTACAAATTTCTCCTATAATATTCCATAGAATAAAAGTCATACGGGCTTGGGAGACATGGGTGTGAATACATGCAAGAATTTTCATTTGGAGGTGTACTATTCCGGTACTGTATCATCGGATCTACTGACGAACAGTGCTTGTGTTTAAATGGCCACTTCTTAAGATCCTGGAATTAGTGGGTTTAAAATTGGATAAAAAGCATCCTCTAGCAAGGGAACATGTGTTTAACGTAGTTTGTCTTTTATAGAATTTGCACAGTGACTGTTGGTGTCTGTGTAAAGCTTTACAGTTACATTGGCACTTTAAATAAAGCAATCAGCCATGGGAAAGGAGAAGCTCCACATCAACATTGTGGTCATCGGCCATGTGGACTCCGGAAAGTCCACCACGACTGGCCACCTCATCTACAAGTGTGGTGGGATTGACAAGCGAACAATTGAGAAGTTTGAGAAAGAGGCTGCAGAGGTATGATGGAGATATTGGCGACATTTAAATTAATATATGATTACAAACTATTTCAAGCTGTTATATAATAGAATGTATATGTGTCTCACTCCTAGATGGGAAAAGGCTCTTTCAAGTACGCCTGGGTGCTGGACAAGCTTAAAGCAGAAAGAGAGAGAGGAATCACCATTGACATCTCCCTGTGGAAGTTTGAGACCAGCAGATATTATGTCACCATCATTGATGCTCCAGGACACAGGGACTTCATCAAAAACATGATCACTGGAACCTCACAGGTTAGGAACTTAACAGGCACACAAATATATTTGAGTAGCTGCTATTTAGAAAAAAATTAAGAATTCCTTACGGTTTTTCTGAACCTCAGGCGGATTGTGCCGTGCTGATTGTAGCGGCAGGTGTCGGAGAGTTTGAAGCTGGAATCTCGAAGAACGGTCAGACCAGAGAGCATGCTCTTCTGGCCTACACATTGGGTGTAAAGCAGCTGATTGTGGGTGTCAACAAGATGGATTCCACTGAACCCAGTTACAGCCAGAAGCGTTATGAGGAAATTGTGAAGGAAGTCAGCACCTACATCAAGAAGATTGGCTATAATCCTGACACAGTAGCATTCGTGCCCATCTCTGGCTGGAATGGAGATAACATGCTTGAGGCCAGTCCCAATGTAAGTATGACAGGGGAAATAAAGTATTGTTTCCGTTAAGGCTACACGATTAATGAAAATATAACCGAAATTGTGATATGGCTTAGTGCAATTATCAAATCGAAAAGGAATGTTTTATTTAAATCAATATATGCACTGCGTGTTTCAGAGTGAAATGCAGCACTGTGTTCATTTACACACATGCAGTTCATCATGATCGTGTTCTCAGCGTCTCAGTGGTTTGGTTTGCAGTGAATTTTGCTCCACACAAATGCTGTTTAGGTTGCTTTATAACGTGTATTTGGGAACACAACATGCGCTAATCATCTTCCCAAAATTTTATGAACCATCTGTTGACAACAGAAGAGAAGATTTAAGGGCTTCCTGTGGTTTTCCACCAAAATAAAAGCTTGTTGTTTGAACGTTTGAAAATTGTGAAATGAAAACAGCCATAAACACTAGTATTGTAATGTTACAGATCTGCCGTAAAATAAAATTATTTTAATATTTCTATTTTTATTATTTTTGCTGTAAAATAGTGTGGTATTTCTTATTTTGTTGAATATTTTTATTTAGTTATAATCAAAATATTGATTTCAGTAATAATTATTATTGGTCATATTAATATATAATCACAAGAATGTTGGTCATATTGTGCAGCCTTACAAACAAGCACAGCAAACTTGGAGCTTAAAAAAAACTAGTGCTGTCAATTGATTAAAAAATAACTAATTAATTGCACATTTTTTTCTGAAATTAATTGTGATTAATTCCACCTAACATTTTTTTTAATATACAGCTTTTAAATATACTTTTATATTGCAATAATTTCACATTTAATCTTCAAATTAATGTAGAAACAACATAAACACATTTTTAATATTTGTTTAATGGCATCTTTTTTTATGACTGAAGGGGAGTATCACTGATACGAAAACTACTGATGTCTCTAGGAAATTGTTTTCTTTTTCCTAATATTTAACTATTGACTAGCCATTCAACATTACAGTATAATTGAGAGCTATCTATTTTAACATTTAGTAGACTTCAGACTTGTTCAAAAACAACTTCTAATTTAAGTGAACTTAAAATAATCTTAACATAAACCCATTACAATGAATGTTATATTTACCTGTGGTAACTTGGTAACTTCATTACTTAACTGACAATATAACTACGACACTGCATGCTCGTAGTTTCATTTGCACTTTAATATGAAACACAGTATAACGGCTGACAGGACAGTCGTATTTACTGACATATGGCCTGACAACATCTCATCTGACCGCAGATCACTGTTGTTCTACTGAAGCTCCCTTATCACCTGTACCTTTTCCGTGCTCATTTGACAAGTGCCTGACGCTAAGGTGAAGTTGGAGTGCGTGTCTGAAAAGTCTCTCGTTTGATGTGGCCGTAAAGACGTTCTGCGTCTAAATAAACGCAATTCTTGTCAAGAAAAAAAGAGACAGAAGCAGCAGTTGTGAGTGGGGTGGCCAACCCTAGCTCCGCCCCTGCGTTAATTTCGTTAAATATTTTTAACGCGTAACTGAAACAAATTCATTAAAAATTAATTGTGCTAATTTTGACAGCACTAAAAAAAACACATTTTAAATCGCAGTTGCAACTTTAATCAGAAAAATCAAAATTAGATTTTTTCCCCCCAAATCATGCAGCCCTATAAGTTTCCATGTGCCAGTATGGAGCATTACACAATTCTTCAGTGAAAATTAATAATTTATATTTGTGCAAAATGGCATCCCAGCAGGTTGGTTCCAATCAGCATCTTCATTAGGTTTCTTTGTCTTTACTTTAGATGACTTGGTTCAAGGGTTGGAAGATTACCCGGAAAGAGGGAAATGCATCTGGGACCACCCTATTGGAGGCTCTGGACGCCATTCAGCCTCCAACACGTCCAACTGACAAAGCCCTCCGCCTACCTCTTCAGGATGTCTACAAGATTGGAGGTTTGAATTTATACAAGCAAACTATATTGCAGATGGTCTACAAATAGAATACATTTGACCTGTTTTTGTCTTTGTTTTGTTAAAAGATGATAAGGCATATTTCTGCTAACATAAAGCAGAGCTGAATTAAATACATTGTATTCACTAGGTATTGGAACTGTCCCTGTGGGCCGTGTGGAGACTGGAATTTTGAAGCCAGGTATGGTGGTGACCTTTGCCCCTGTCAACGTGACAACTGAAGTCAAGTCTGTGGAAATGCATCACGAGGCTCTTTCTGAGGCCTTGCCCGGGGACAACGTTGGCTTTAATGTAAAAAATGTCTCTGTCAAGGACATCCGCCGTGGCAACGTCGCTGGAGACAGCAAAAACGACCCACCCCAGGAGGCCGCCATCTTCACTGCTCAAGTGAGCTAAATTAACTTCAATTCTCACTACTCACTTCAGCAAACCTGCGCAGTCATTACAAGATTCATTCTTTCCCATCAGGTGATCATCTTGAACCACCCAGGGCAAATCAGCGCTGGCTACGCCCCTGTTCTGGATTGCCACACTGCACACATCGCTTGCAAGTTCGCAGAGCTTAAGGAGAAGATCGATCGTCGTTCTGGGAAAAAGCTTGAGGACAACCCCAAGAGCCTCAAGTCAGGAGATGCGGCCATCGTCGACATGATCCCTGGGAAGCCCATGTGTGTGGAGAGCTTTTCAGAGTATCCTCCTCTGGGTAAGTGCTATTGCAACATCCCATCCCAAGAGCTGATTCATCCCTTCATTGCTGATTTTTAAAAAATTCAAGTTAAGGTAACTGAAGTTAAATTCATTATATATGTATTTTTTCCTCTTGATAGAATATCATTCCTCTTTTACAGATTTCTGAAATCAATGCCAAACAATTAAGATGAAGAAAAAAATGTATCACTGATTTAATGATACCAAGTTGATAACTGATGTTATATTCAGATTCTATCATTTACTTCCAAACCAACTTTTATTCTTTACTGGAATTTTTTGGACCCCATTAAATTTCATTATATGTGACCCTGGAGCACAAAACCAGTCTTAAGTCGCTGGGGTATATTTGTAGCAATAGCCAAAAAAAACATTGTATGGGTCAAAATTATCGATTTTTCTTTTATGCCAAAAATCATTAGGATATTAAGTAAAGATCATGTTCCATGAAGATATTTTGTAAATGTCCTACCATAAATATATCAAAACTTAATTTTTGATTAGCAATATGCATTGCTAAGAACTTCATTTGGACAACTTTAAAGGCGATTTTCTCAATATTTTGATTTTTTTGCACCCTCAGATTTTCAAATAGTTGTATCTCGGCCAAATATTGTCCTATCCTAACAAACCGTACATCAATGAAAAGCTTATTTATTCAGTTTTCAGTTGATGTATAAATCTCAATTTTGCAAAATTGACCCTTATCACTGTATTTGTGGTCCAGGGTTACATATGGACAAAAACATTTTTTGGGTTAGCTATCCTTTTTGCAATGTTGCATTGAAACTGAGGTAGTGTCGTAGTGATAGGTTATTTCTTCTTTACATCCGAATTAAATGGATTGGAGAAGTCTGGAGAAGTCCACATACAGAGAAGTCTGTCTTTTCGGAAGATTGAGTTATAACATTTTGATTAAAAAAATTACTTAAACATGCACAGATGAATCATAAGCATTTAGAAAATAGATTTTTATTTCATCATACCAACTTTTCTTATTAAAGCCATAGTACAACTATTCCAGTAGGTATTCTTTTCAGAATCAGTTTTAGGATGACAGGGATAATGAACACATGACCTGCTTGGATTATTTTTGGTTTGCAGGTCGTTTTGCTGTGCGTGACATGCGTCAGACCGTTGCAGTGGGCGTGATTAAAGGAGTGGAGAAAAAGACACCGACTAGCGGAAAGATCACCAAATCTGCTCAGAAAGCCCAGAAGGTCAAATGAATGTTGTGTTTGACTGCCAACTCCAGAGACACATATGGAAAAGCAGAGGTCATCCAGCTCTTCTATCCTATTGGCTGCTTAGGTTCCATAGTCAGAGACTGCTTAATAGTTCCAATGCATCGCAAAAGTATCAGAAGGAAAAAAAATTACTAACAAAAGCAGTCATTTAGATAACACTAATTTGTATGTTGACGTACTGTAAGTCTTAAATTCACACCATTGAACTCATTTAATAGTGTTTTTAATAGCTGTGCTCTTCTCTTCGATGATAGCTGTTGAAACCATATGTGATTTTTTTAAATCTTGAGAGGTTTGACCTCCTGCTCTGGAGTGCAGTTTTAGCCTGGTTCTCACAATGTTGTCTTCGCTTGTTTTAGTGCTTGTTTGCAAAATACCATGTATTCAGTATCCACTGGTGGTGAGCTACTTAAATGCCAATATTTAGAAAACTTTGAGAACCTTTATGTTTAGCTTTGCAGCACAATGAAAACCTAAAATGAAGCTTTTAATCAGCCCATGTCTGGGCTCACGCAATCTTTGGTGCACTGACAGCTTTATGTTTAGCACTTTGACTGGCGTAGGCTAACCCTGCACAAGCACTTGTTGACTTTAATTGGCACCTTAGCTACTGCACCTTATTATAAAAAATAAAAGCTTTCATGTCATATTAAAGATGTCTCAACCATAATAATTGTGTTTGTGTTCATTGTTGATCATTTACCTTTGTATTTAAGAATCTTCAGTACTGTATTGTGAGCTTATTCAACTAAAGTTATGACAAAGTCCAAAAAAAAAAAAAAACTGCTATCTTTCAAACCATTTATGAACAAAGTCTTGGTCTTTTACACAGCGTAGTCTTAGGTCTTAGTCTTCTTATAGACACAAGAGTTTTCAAATAATGAGATTTACCCTCATGTCCATTTATTCACAATTTAAAGCATACACAGCTAAAATACATGGTTCCTTGGTGTGCTGGATAAATTGCCACAAGATGTCGCAAGTGATGCATTTCTAAAATGATTCATTAGCAGCTTATCGGTAGTAGTAATATAAGTAGATCTGTTATTTTATTAGTCAATAGCTGGCCTAATTAATAAGAAATATTATCCATGTTTTCAGAACAGATTTAAACAAGAGTTTACAATAGCACTGAGATGCTTTGAAATATAAATCTCACTCCTATAATATTAGCTTTCCCTTTTCACTGTTTAAAAGCTTTTCCTGTTCTGCACAAACACTAGAGGAGAGAAGTTTTACTCCACTTCATATTTCTCAGGGTAGATTTATTTTTCAGTCAAATCAGTGTGTACTGTATTGCCCTGGTGAAAAAAAGTACACTTCCATAATGTACTTAAAGTGCTCTATTTTAGCTCACTAATTAATATACTAAAAATTCTTCTTTAGTACTTCTTAAGAACATCTAAGTGTACTCAACTGTGCTATTTTGGGACACCATGAATATGAACTAAAATGTGCTAAAAATTTATTTAAAAAATTTATTTAGGTACCACTTGAACCCATCTTTCATACAAAGATAGGTTCAAGTTTACTACAAGTGGTAACTAAATACATTTTTTAATACAGAGATAGTATGTTAAAAGCACATTTTAGTTGATATGATTTCTGACAGGCAGTTCACTCTCCTGTGATGTGATCCTGTCCCCCCCACTATGAAGAAATAGTGGCGACTAGCAACGGTTTGGTTACCCACATTCTTAAAAATATTTTCTTTTGTGTTCCACAGAACAAATAATGCAATACAGATTTGGAACGAACGATAGACAAAAGTAGGCTAAGTGAATAATGATAGAATTTTCATTTTTGGGTGAACTATCCCTTTAAATAGTCTATTGAAGTCTTAAACAGATTTTAAGTAAGTAAAAGTCAACGTACAAAATATCAAACCAATATAATTAATATAATTAATAAATAGTCCTAAAACTAGCACCTGTCTAAATTTTTGTCAGTAAATTTAGGCTACCCTAAATGACCACCGGAAACCCTAATAAATACAGAAATAACGTCACGTAAAGATACGTCATAACACAGAGGAAGTGAGAAATTTCGAAACGCAGAGGCTGGCACAGTACCACCTGTATCCTGATGTCAGTTCCAGAAACCTTCATTTAATGCAAAACCGCGCGCGTATAGTAGCTTGTACGTCTGTCATCATGAAAGCCAGAGAAAACTGAGCAGCTTCCGCGCGACAAGCCCTGACCAACCCAAAGCCAAAGCTGAAACAAAAGCAAATGCAAATGGGAAAAGTAAAGAGCAGAGAGCTCACCAGATGACTGACAGCTTGGATAAGTGTCCGGGGCGCGCCGGGGAAGCAGGAAGCAACGGAGTGAAAAGGATAAAGATCCTAATGACTGTGAAAGTGAAGACAAACCTCATGAAACCCCAGCACCAAAACGGAGAACCATTAATCGACAGAGTAAAAAGCAGCGGGATCTCAGTCAGTCTCCGGAGATCTCCGAGAGTAAGCACGAAGGAAACCGCACTTCGACATCTAGAAGAGCTTCTGTTCCCAACAACGCAAACAATGTTGACGAGAATGACAAACAAGACAGTGCAGAAAGCAAGCAACAGAGTAAAAAGAATGACTGTGAAAGTGAAGGCAAACCACAGCAGACCGTCAAGAGCAAGTCCGATGGAAAACCAGCACCAAAACGACAGAGTAAAAAGCAGAGAGATAATTTGAACCTTGACAAAGAAGAATCTCTGGAGAGCTCCGAAAGCAAATCGGAAGCAAAATCCACAAAAAAACCTAGGCGGCGACCTGAATCTGCTACTAAAACAGGTTTTTCTGACGCGAGTAACACACAGGACGTTTCTCCGGCGGTTAGCGCGCGCAGCTCTGATCGCCAAAAGAATAGCGCAGAAAAAGCAACTGCAATGAGAGGGCTAAGCGTCGATGACACACTGGGAAAAGCAAAGCAACTGTAAAAGCAAATGCGATGTCAGTTGCTTAAAGGGGTCATATGATGCTTTTTTAAAGATCATTATTTTGTGTATTTGGTGTAACAGAATATGTTGACATGCTTTAATGTTCAAAAAACACATTATTTTTCAAATACTGTACATTATTGTAGGTCCTCTATGCCCCGCCTCTTTCAAACGCTTCGTTTTCTACAAAGTCCCTCCTTCCGACAAGCGCAGTCTGCTCTGATTGGCCAGCTGACCCAGTGCATTGTGATTGGCCGAACACCGCAAGCACTCGTCGGAAATGTAACGCCCCTTACCATAATCGCGAGCTTCATCTTTCAAAATAAATGTGAAGACAGAGCCCGAAAGGGGAACAGAGTCGCGAAGTTGGTATGTGTTTGTGATGTTAAAATGATCTAGCTCCAGTTCTCTGTTGGACTTTGAACTGCATCTGCTGTCGAAACGAGGCTTTAAAATCAAAACAATATAGCGGCAATTTCTACTATTACAGACAAGAATATAAGGGTAAATTGTAAATCAAGTTGGGGGGAAATAATCGCATTAAACACCACAAGAAATCTATCAAACATCTGAAACAACAATATGCCCACAAGCAGAGGCGAACCAAGACGAAGTGGGGGCCCCAGGCAAAATTAATAGATGAGGCCCTTCTAAAAGATTATTTTGTTAATATATCTTCGTTACCTAGATATATATTTATACAACATAAAAAAAGTAGTTAAAACACATATAATAGAACAAATTCTTTATTTAAAACAAAGTGCTTATTCTTTAAAAAAAATTCAATCTTCATCTTTATGGCAGAAGATACAATACTGTACAATACAATTTTGACGATACAGTACAATCTTCATATTTACAGTAACGGATTGTCACCTTAAAAATTGTGCTTACGAGCCTTAGCTACAGCAAATGCTGCCACTATGTCCTTCATATCCAAAACATATTTATGTTCCATTCAATTGAAATTAGTGCCAGTGCTGACAGCCTATCTTGGTTCATTGTTGACATGAGGTATGTTTTTATCATCTTTACTAGTTTTATCAGTCGACAACTAATTATGTTAACTCAACTAATTTAATGTAGAAGAGCTAAATAAATAATGTCAACTAAGTAAATG
>NW_015653483.1:602843-625020 GCF_001515625.1 Sinocyclocheilus rhinocerous
ATTGTCTCCTGGTGGAAAACAAAGACTTAAAGGGTTAGTTCACCCAAAAATGAAAATTGGCTTGTGTTTTACTCACCCTCAAAGCATCCTAGGTGTATATGACTTTCTTCTTTCAGACGAATCCAGTCGGAGTTATATTAAAAATTGCCCTGGCTATTCCAGGCTCTATCATTGCAGTCAGCGGGTGTTGCAGTTGAACAGTCCACAAATCGTCAAATAAAGCGCGCACATCCATAATAAAACGTGCTTCACATGGAGATGCCCTGCAGTGACGCTGGAAGTAAAAATGGAAGAAAATGTAAAGACTATTTCCATCGACTTCGTTCTTGGTCTCAAGGTTCATTGCGCAAGCTGGCCAGACTTTACAAAAGATGGCTTCAAAATAGAAAACTGGCTTGGTAAAAAGGAGAAAGCTAATATGAAGCATCGACCATTCTACCTGGTGCCTAAATATGAGGGAAAGGGAAATGCAGAGCATGATGGAGTTGTTGCGAAAGGTATACTGCGTTTATCATTATCAGTAGTTTGCTTGGTTTTATATTTATGAACTAAGCTACTGTAGCCCTTCAAAACATGAAAACACCAAGTAAATACAGTTGTTTATTTGGACAAATGTCCTTTACACAGATGCCTGGCGAATTTTTTTCACACGTCGAAAAAGAAATTCTGAATAGGCATGGTCACTCCAAGACATGCTGTGAGGACATTGGACAGAAATGTTGCCGGTATTTATTCTGTTCCTCTTGTGCCAAGCTTTGATGCTGGTAAAATTTAAGTGCAGAAACGGTCTGTTGTGATGGTGCTTCATTGTTTGCTCTACTTCTACAGGAAGGAGTGTCTAAAGCTACTGAAGTATCTTCTTCAACAGCTCAAAGAGGACGACTCCAAATCCAGTAAGATGTCCAGATTCTGCTCCTATCATGCAAAGACCACCCTTCTCCATGCTTGTGCTACAAGGGGAACCGACAGCGAGTGGGCATACAGTCAGCTGGCCGACTGCTTCCAGCAGCTTTTAGAAGACTTTGTGCAACACCTGAGAAAACGTCATCTCCCTAACTTTTTTATTCCATCCCATAATCTCTTACATCAAGCTTCTAGCTGTGATTTCCTGGCAAATGAAATTGAATTCCAGCTCAATAACAACTTTCTTATATTCAGTTAATTCTGATTTTCTGTTTTTATGCATGTATTTATGCATGTTTTGTTCTTTCATCATGACAGTCAACTATTGCTTAATACCATTCAATAACACATATTCCAGATAGTTTTATAGGCTTTTATTTGATATGCATTCAACTGGACAAGATTGTTACATCATCTACAGTTAGGGGCATTTTACCTCACATCAATGTAGATATAAAAAAATATATACTGAACTGGGGGAAAATAAACAATTAAAGAAATACATGCATACAACATGAATCAGTGTTTCTTAAACCTAACAAAACTTATATGGTCAATTACAAGGACACCACAAGTCAAATGAGAGGATCAACACTTTGAAAGCTTATGAATGAACTCCACATTTAGTGACATCAACCTGAAAGGTACAATTAAAGATCAGTACTACTGCTGGTACAACAGATACAAATGCTTAAATAGCACACATTTGGTTAGGAAACATCTGGTAAACATTGAGAAATTTAGGTTGAATCATGGATGATTTTAAGGGTGTATTCACACCAGGAAAGTCCGCCAGTTGACTTGTTTTGGTCCGGACCAAATACAATGTTGATTTTTTTTTGTTTGGTGTGGTTTGCTTTCACACTGCCCTTTTTGCAAGTGAACCAAAAATTGTAAACAAAACCACACATGTGCTAAGGCAATCCATTCATTGGACAGTAATTCTCAAGCGTACCAGTTTGTTTGGAACAAATCAGTGTTTCTTAAACCTAACAAAACTTATATGGTCAATTACAAGGACACCACAAGTCAAATAAGAGGATCAACACTTTGAAAGCTTATGAATGAACTCCACATTTAGTGACATCAACCTGAAAGGTACAATTAAAGATCAGTACTACTGCTGGTATGTGCTAAGGCAATCCATTCATTGGACAGTAATTCTCAAGCGTACCAGTTTGTTTGGAACCGGACCGAGACCACCTCTTCAGCTGGGTCTCGGTGCGGTTGTTTGGTCCGCACCCGAGTGCGATTTCTGTATTCACACCTGTCCAAAAGATCCGCACCAAGGGGGGAAACTAACTTGAGTTCGATTCAATCAAACCAAACAAGACAGGTGTGAACACACCCTAAGTAATCCCTTGGTGCGGATCTTTTGGACAGGTGTGAATACAGCAATTGCACTCGGGTGCGGACCAAACAACCGCACCGAGACCCAGCTGAAGAGGTAGTCTCGGTCCGGTTCCAAACAAACTCTGGTACGCTTGAGAATTTCTGTCCAATGAATGGATGACCTTAACACACGTGTGGTTTTGTTTACATTGTATTTGGTCCGGACCAAAGCAAGTGAACTAGCGGACTTTCCTGGTATGAATACACCCTAAGTAATCTGTTGTGAAGTAAAACATTTCTGTCATGCTGATGTTATTGAAACAGCAAGATAAATGAATGCAACAAATATTACCTTTCAAGCAATCAGAACCGCCAATCTGAGCCTCCTCTAAAACTACCTCTCCGTCCTCCTCCTCCTCCTCCTCCGGGCGCAAACATTTCTTTCTCCCTCTGGTGTTTTTCATAACGTTCAGCCATCAGTACCAGTTCTTCTGGAACATCCTAAAGAAAGAAAAAATGCTTCCCTTTATCCAGATTCTCTATAAGGATGTTGTGTACATATATAGTAAACACACTAAAGACAATCTCAACATTTCATGGAATGAGGCATTCTCTCTATCTCTATACTATACATACACGTTGTAACAAAAAGTCATTCGTTTTACAGTTACATTTGTTTTAAGACCTTTTACTGGCAGAAGGTTGTGGTGAAGCTTTTAAAAGGTTGAAAAAATTCTAACCAAAAAAAATCGCGCTGAAATAATGCCTGATCAGGTGGTAGTGTGGGGAATAAAAGATTTCACTTCCATCCAAACTGAGCATTTGACAAATAAATCTTTGAATCCAAACTTTGCAGTGAAGCAATGAACATTTGTTTTTCCATACAAGTGATCTTTGGATTAAACAAAAACTTCTGGGGCCTGATGTATAAACGTTGCGTACGCACAAAATGGGCATGGAAATGTGCATAAAAATTTTATATGAATATAAACAGAAATATTTGCAGTGGATGTGCTGCTTTCGAACAATTTTCCTGTGGTGTGCGATTTAATGTTTTAATCACAGCGAGGATTGCTTGACGCATGACAATTCCGCTTTAAATTGTGTTCCAAATAGCAAAACTCATTGCGCGAATTACTTTTGCGCGAATAATAATTATAATTTTTGTTAACTTGACTTTGTTTGATGGCTTTGGAACATAGACGGTAACGGCAGACATAAAGATGAGCTCGTTGATCAAACAGTCCATTGGCTGGTTTGAACAGGTTTGATGACAGTGCTCTAGAACCTCTGTTCACAGATGTCGCGCACAGACAGAATCCTAATGATAACCCCTTTCGTGCTCTTCCCAATATTGTGACAAACACCATATTTAAAAGATAGAATTTGAAGGAAACTGTAAGATATCGCGTTTTATTTTCAAAATGTTTTGTTATTGACGCGGTGAGTCAGACAGAAAAAAAATAAGGCCTATCTCTTTCCATAAAAATATAGGCTATAAACATTCTAAAATATATGTTTACCTTTTAGGCAAATTGCATAAATTAGAATAGTGATGTCTCAAAACGCATTTATAGTCCATATATTATATTTTCCTAACGTATTCCTACGCTTAACTGCGTTAAACATGGTGTCACGTGGATGTAATGCGCATGGAAACGATATGCAGATGACGTTATGCATATTAAAATTAGGCGTTGTAAGTTCCATAAATGGCTATTTCGGGGAGGAGACGGGGTGGAGATTCATGTACGCACAATCTTCCACTGACTGGGTATTACAAAGGGAATTTTGCGCAGGTTCTGGCGTACGCATGGCTTTATAAATCTGAAAACTTTTGTATGTATGCAAAATCAAGCTTGTGTGTGTATGCACACATTTAGGATGAAATCTACGTAAAGTTTTATACATGAGGCCCCTGGACACACGGAGCACAAAGATGAATTTTTTTTATTTTAAACTAGCTTTTGTTTGAAATTGTAGTAGCAATAATGTAAGGATGCAAAAATATCAATGTGAATTTTTAGAGATTGAATTTAAAAAATGTAAATAACAGAAATCCACGGTTTCAACAGACACTAATAATAGTAAAATATGTATTTTTTCATCTGCAGTAAACAAAGCAGGGGCCCATGATAATTTTACTTATTCATTGCCTTGAACTACTGAACTACTAAACTTATTGGACTGATACTGATAACATTAAGAAGTCTCTTGGATACCGATATGACCATGGATATATTGTGCATCCCTACTACAGCCTTTTTTTGTCTAGATTTCTCCATGAAGTTCACAAAATACATAGAAGGAGAGACAACAAGAAAAGATGAACTAAAATGGTGACAGACGTTTCGGTACATCTCTATTTTCATATCGTACACATGTAACTTGCATGCTTACAAACACAATCTGCTATAACAAGCTTCAGATTTCTAACTAGTCAGCCAGAGGTTGAGGATTTGTGTTCTTTACATAGCAGAGTTTAACAAACATAATGAAAGGAGTGGATGCCTGCAGGTGTGTTTACCTGACCAGATCTCTTTTTTCCAGTCCTCTCTTGTTACCAGGGTTACAGATGCACCGGACCTCCTGAGTAAAGGCATTTACATAAAGAGTGAATGATTTCATTCTCACAATTCTTACTGCATCTGTCATTTCACAATCACACCTTTCGCTGCTTCACTCACCCTGCTCGACCTGTTCTCCTGATGTGGTGCACAGTCACATACTCCTCCACATTCCGAGGGAAGTCATAGTTGAAAACATGCGTGATGTCATGAACATCTAGCCCACGTGAAGCCAGGTCAGTTGCCACCAGAATACGTACGCGACCTTTGACAGCAGCCACAGACAGGCAGATCTCACAGATCAATTTCAGTTAAACTCTTTAGGGGCTCGGTACAATCGCTGACTACACCGAAAGTAGTCATAGTTGTAAAGTGTGCATTTACTGTTCCACTAGCCAAACAGTGTTGCTTTGAGTAGCTGGACAAAGGGCTGGGCGATATGGGCAAAAATTCATATCTCGGTATTTTTTGGCCGATTTGCGATATACGGTATTATATCTATATTTTCCTTTTTGTATTTGGATAAAAAAAAACCTAATATATATATATATTTCACTTACCGCCCAATGTTGTCCAACAAAACAATACATATTAAAGGCTATGAAAACAAAATGAATTACAATAAATGAGAACAAAAGCAGAGTTGTGTTAGGCTATTTTGATTACCCCATTACAGTCACTTTACAGTCAGTGCTATCATAAAAAGAGTCTTGCTTGTACGTTTAAAATTCTACGTCACATTTATTGTCCAACTACAAATATTTCAGCGAAATGTATATTTTAGTCAGAATTATTGCGCTCCTATTTAATTGAGCTCCGTCTGTTTGGCACGCATGCGCGTGGCGGTGCTCGTTCACTGAAGTTTGTGAAGTTTAGCGGAGAATCGCAAAGCAGAAGGCTCATGGCACTTCTGACAGAAAAATGGAAATATTTCCATGGCTTTCTAACATTTACAGATGGAGAATATACCTGTGAAATGTAATGCATTCAGGAAGACAGCACATCTCAAACACATTAAACAGCGCAAGTAGCCTAGTGGTCCGTGTCCTCCGCTATATTTTCAGATGCGCTTGTATCAAACTACTGTATATCGATATAAACGGTATTTCCTCATATCGAATCGCTTATAAAGAAAATATCGATATATCGTACAACCTCGATATACCGCCCCGCCCTAGCTGGACAACAACAACATTGACTGAACCAAAGGACTGAGTTTGGAAAATGGGGTCATTTTTACAATTCTGGTGTTGTTGGTGTCTCAGAAATTACACATTTCACCCTTCTATTTACTGCTTACTAACATACCATCTTTAAAGTCCTGAAGAGAAAATGGAGTCGAGAGAAACAGAGACTAACCAGATGCATCAAGCTGATGGGAAAGAAAAAAAAAGACAAAAATGAAAAGCCAACACACACAAAACCAGAAGCAACAACTCCAGTAAGAAAAAAATGTCGAATAAATCTGAAAACAGAAGCGTTTGAAAAGAAAGCGTGCATGTGTGCGGGGGTTTCAGAAAAAAAAAAAAACAGAGAGATGGTGAGATTAAGGGAGGAAGAGAGTGAATTCCATCAACGGAGGGATGAGATGATGGGGGGATATGGGACAGTGGAGGGAGGGGGCACATCTCGGAAGGGCAGAGCAAAGCGGGCACAGGTGACTGTCATGTGTGATGATTATTATTACTGTACACCTGCTCCTCCACACTAATTAACTTTGGATATGCAAATCAGCCCTATTGCATCATGGCATCTCTCTCCTCCCCTACAGATAAGAGGATGTTCAGCTGCTGGATTTAATTAGGATAATGAACGGTCGGACCGCTGAGGGAAAGAGAGAGGAGGAGGAGAGGGATGAAGAGAGAGAGAAAAGAAGAGAGAGATGTAGATGAATGAAAGTGAAGCTGGATGAGATGGAAAAAAAAGAAATATGTCAAGGGAGAGACAAAATTAGACAAAAGATAGAAACAAAGGGGATGATGAGGAGGAAAGTCTGGAGTTTTGATTGAAAGAGAGATGGATGGAGGCAGAAAAAAAAAGAAAAGTGAGGGCAGGAGGGACCGTCCCCACGCAGAAACCCCTCCCCAGCTTGAATTCGAACGATTAGTTTGAAAGAAGATCAAACAAATAATACACTGAAGAGTGCTCTGACATACTTTTACAGATCGTACTTACTAATGCACACACTTTCTGTCATGCTCTGATGTCTCCTTGGCGATGGGTTCGTTGAGCCCACTGAGCTCTTATGGGGCTGGACTGATGAGATCTTCGGGGGAGGACTGGAGCGAGGCTGCGGAGGAGACGGCAGGTGTTCTGACAAGGACAACAGCTCTTGTGCCTCCATGCCAAAGGAGAAGCACAGACTCTGAGGCTGACAGGCCACACCAGGCCTAGACCGCAACGGACAGAGCCATCTCCCGCTAGCCAGTTACCCGCTGCAAAAACAAACCTGTCAGAGTGACACGTCCGCATTTCCAAACAGCCGAGTTCAGGACCTCATTGTCCAGTTTTATAGCACTGGCTTTCTTTTTAATAGCAAATCAACTGATGGATTGACGGGCTGCAGAATGATAGTGTTGCTGGGAGTTTAGAGGAGTGCCTCTTCTCTGTCACACTGCTCTCGGTCTCCATGCAGAGATTGAACCGCTATACCCTGCAGACATAGGTCACTGGAGAGGTCATCGGCTCTACATAACAGCAAGAAAGAGAAAGTGAGAATCTGATGACTCAGACATTCTCAACCAGTTTTGCTTCATGGTCTTACATTAAATCCAACACAGTTTGGCATACAGTAATTTAATGCAGTCAGGGTCATAGTACTTTTCCATCCACATAACATCAGGCTTTCGCAGCATTTAATCCAATTATGGAAATGCCACATCAGGATCTAGCTTGTTCTGAATCAGATTAAGCACTAAACCATACTGTCAAGTACCTTTTCCAAAGTGAGTATTTGGTTTTAATGTTTGCACAACTGTTGAATGACCACAAAAGCTGTCAAGTTTTACGGGGATGTGGAAGAGCAAAACTTATGGTTTTTAACGTAAGTGAAAGAAAAAAAAATTATGGCCACATATTAAACGGCCACTCCCTCTGACAATCGAGAAACGCCAAGTTTCATTTTCAGAAAAGAGCAGCATTTCCCCACAATCCCTTGAGCTCACAACTTTTCTTGAGCACACGAATGGATGGGCACAGACTGATTACCACATCAAGTGATCATAATAGAAATGACATTACACAATACCATTTCAGTAGAACATGAAAGTGTGCTTGCAAAAATTCCTCCCATATCCTGCTTCATGGAATCAAACGAAGGTTATTCTCATATAAGTTTCATTCTGAGAAACTCACTTTACTTTTTTTCCAACAAATATTAGTATTTTGTCCTGAGGCTCCATTCGGTCGATGAAGTCAAAAATGGAGGCTTTCTTTTCTTCCTCCTGCATGAACAGAACTGTCTGATGAACAGTGTTTACTGCCTGAGGGAGACAGAGATGCAAAAAGGGAAATAACTGGGGACTTTTAATAAGGAGGCTAAACAGAAAAGCTATATTTGACCTGGTATTTGTACATTACCCATTATAAATACATACTCTGCTGCAACCGTTCACTCACCGCTAGATCTAAGGTGCCCACATAAACCATCATGGGATCTTTCAGGTAGGACTTGGCCAGCCGCCTGACACCTGTTGGCCAGGTGGCACTGTAATACAAATAGAGAAAAATAGATTAATGCAGCAAAGCGGCAATCATACAAATATTCAAATTTCATGACAAAAGCATTCAAAACTCTTGAAAAATATTAGCCCTGATTCTGCATTCAAAGGCTAGTTCACACTGCACCGACAGACACCGACCAAGGGCAACAGATACGTTTATCGAGTTTGATAGATCAGTGTTTAAAGCATGTCAGCGTCTGACTGTTCTTTTATTTATTTATTTTTTTCTCAGGCATTCCACAACCTGAAAAATGCAGATTGATGTTCAATCTGTGTTGTCTGGTCGTGGATAGTCTGAGAAGTGACATACTTAAATTTAGTGATTGTCTGCATTGGTTGGCGTTTGTCAGTAAATTTGTAAATTAGCCTTAAAATTAACTGTAACTTAATACCCCTTTAAACGTTTTTTGAGCAACAAACAATGTAATGCAACAGAACTTAAAAAAAATAAAAATCATCTGTCAAATCCTTCCATATACCATTCAAAATAATCAAACCACTGAGCAAATCACCTAGTCATAACAGTTCGTCTGTCAGGTCGAATATCCAGAATGATTTTCATGATTTGAGGTTCAAAGCCCATATCCAACATTCTATCAGCTTCATCCAACACCTGCAACGGGGTAAAACAAAAGACACAAATGTTTACAAAATTTAAACCTAGCTTTTAAAAAAATTTTTTTTAATGCTCACAAAACTGCACAAAATCACATCCGTTACCAGTCCAATATGCATTTTTGTCATTAATGTACCAGATATGTGATGGAGCGCAAGTTGATGAGCTCATTCATCTGCAGATCATTTAATCGTCCTGGTGTAGCAATGACTATGTCCACACCACTGGTCACTACTTTAATCTGGGCCTTTCTGGCACCTCCTCCATAGATACAGATGCTACAATAATAAAAGTAACTTTGAGCAAACAGACAAAGAAAGCAGGATGAATTCTCAATGCATGTTGCATAACATTATGATTTATTTGCAAAGGCGGACACTATTTTTACTTTGCTGTAAAAGTACTTTTCAAGTGTCTGTACTTTATCAGTGTTTTTCTTAAGAAAATTTTACTTTACAACATTCAAAAGCATAATATTGTACTTTTTACTGCACTACGTTTCATATTAAATATCATTGAATACTTAATTACATCAGAAATCTATTACTTTCTTACGTTTACTCAAGTAAAAGTAATTCAAAGATTTACTTGAGTACAAGAAAGTACTACATTTTTAATATTCTTAAGTATTAAAGGTAAAACAAACAACAACTTTTATTTATGAAATGTTGTGCAGTAAAATGCATGATATTATGCTTTGGAATGTAGTGAAGTAAAAGTTTTCCAAAGAAAAACACTCTGATAAACTACAGATACTTTTTAAATTTACTTGAGTAAAGTAAAAATACTTCACTACTGTCCGCCTCTGTATTTAGGGTACTGGCTACAGCACCTTTTAAATCCTTTGTAGCTATATTTGTTGCATTCAGCTTCAATCTGGAGGGCAAGCTCACGAGTGGGAGTCAAAACCAACATGCCAGGGCCATCTCTCTTGTCCCTTGCTCTACAGTGTAAATAAATAAATATTTTGTTAATAAAAAGATTAAATGTGGAGCACTAACACTCTGGTAGACACGTACACCGGTTGCTCATCCATATGAATAAAGCCAGGAAGCAGGTAGGACAGAGTTTTGCCTGTTCCTGTCTGGGCTATTCCAATCAGATCTGTTCCTTTCAGGATGACTGGTCAAGCTTGTGACTGAACCATGAGACAAAATAACCAGGATTACATTTATCCCCACATATCAAGCTTAACATTCAGTGGGGAAAAAAGTACAAGCAAACACATGAAGGAAAAGTTTCTTTGGAGTACCTGAATGGGAGTTGGCTTTTTAAATCCCACTCTGACAATATTTTCCATTATTCCAGGATAATGAGCAAAAAACCTCCTCAAAAGTGCACACTGGATTGGGAATAGTTATTTTCTCCCCATCTTTCAAATCATCCACAAAGATGTTGTTGTTCTCTTTTCTGTTTGGGCAGAGAAAAGCAGGGGTACAAAAGCAATACAAATATACTCAGTGTTGCAGGTTTGGAAAAACTGGATATATGAGGTAGTCTAATTTGTGTGTGATTTCCTGACTTGGAAAAGTCATGTAAAATAACAAAATCTTAACATTAAAATTGGAATTTGTTTGAATTTTAATTAGTATTTTAGTTACTTTTTTAACTTTTTTAAGAAAGTAGGAGTGACCACAGGTTAAAATTAAACAAAACTAGGGCTTTGAATATTGTTGTTGACAATGGAGGTCTAGCAGTGAAAAGAGTAGAGATTCAGAGCAAAAATGGCTTCTTATAATTAGAATTGGAACAAAAAGACAATATAAGAGGCAAAAAAAACAATGCATGTCAAACAACACACAAAAGACATTGACAATGCACTTTGCACATTGTTTCTCTCACTTAAACTAAAATAATATTACATGAAAAATACACATTCAAAGCCTTAAATACTAGCACTAGGATTATACCCAAACAGGCCATAGTATATTCATCTCAGAGCATTCAGAAGTAGTTATTAAAAGATAAATGCTGCCATCTGTGGGCTAATATCAAGAAGGCAATTTACGACTTTTACCTCCAGATTTGGACTTCTTCAGCACTGCGAACAGCCACTGATTTTGCTTCAATATAGAAATCCTTCTTGAGAGGGGGAAGATCTGCAGAAACTAAGATTGTTTAATTAGGTATAGTACTTATAGTATTTTATATCTGACTATTTATTTCACACAGTATGTCAACTAAATTCCTTACTCTAGTTTTAATTTTAGCCTTAAAAGTGTGTACTGTAAAGTGTAAATACACAGAAGAAAGTCATATATGTTTGAAACAACAGGAGGCTAAGTAAATGATAAAAAACAAATCTAAAGTAATGATCACATCATCTTGTGCCACTAGAGACTCACCTTGCCATTTACTAGCTTCATATTTGTCCCGGTTTTCTCTAAGCGCAGACCAGTCAATAGGTACAGGAGTCGGGGCAGTTGAAGCTGCAGCTCGTACAGCAGCAGCTGGCCAGCAGGAGTCATTCTGATATCTGCATCGCTGTTACCTGGAGAATTAAATGTAAAATGTCAAACCTAAAATACCAGTAATTAACAATGCAATAAAATACATTACAGTATCTTAGTGATTCCTGTACTCTCTTACCACTTCCACATCCAGGACAGAATTCCCATGCACCAGATCTTCAATCATGTCTTTGGCTTTGAGCTGAGCATCACGGCTTCCAAAGATAAGAACGTCAGCTTCATGTGCACCACGGTTTATCTATCATACATCATTTAAACAGTCATGTGTTAAATGCCATTTAAAAGAAAACTGTCTCTTGCTCATTTGTGTTGTTCTAAACCCATATGCCTTATTATTTTCTGAACACAAAAGGTGAATTTTGAAGAATGTCCTCCTTAGAATAAAAGTAAAAGGCAGTTATTATCGATCTGACTGTATTACTGAAACTATCCGATGAAAACAAAAACCTGAAGTGAATTTATAGTGATGTGACGTGTAGTCAAGTATAGTGTCCCATACTCGGAATTTGTGCTCTGCATTTCGCCCATCCAAGTGCAAACACACAGCAGTGAGTAGTGAACACAGCCATTTGCTGTATAGGGATTGGCAGTTCATTGCCTTGCTCGGTAATCATGGGTAATGAGGGTGGAAGAGAGCGCTGTTCATTCACTGGCCCCACCTACAATTCCTGTCGGTACTGAGAATCGAACCTGCAACCTTCGGGTTACAAGTCCGACAATTTAACCGTTAAGCCACAACTGCCCTTAGATTGAATTTGACACTGTTACTGAACTGAAAAGAGATGTGATGAAACGATTGCCTTTTATAGACCTTCATCATGTTAAGACACCTAGATCCTGTAATTTACACAGTTCACAACTTTCAAAGCAGTTTTATGGAATTTCTACCAATTTTTTTTTCAGAAAGACGTTTCGTCAGCTGAACAATCGATATGTTGTTAAACAACAGTAAAATCCACTGAATGCACTGTACTTCTGTAATACTTCTATTCCTCACAGCCTCATTTTCATTCCTGTCATAAATTAAATATGGCACTAGCCTAAGGTCTATAGAACTTTGCAACACAGAGTTACTGAACTGAATCAACACAGAATCTGAGTTGAGCTGAATAATGACAATGTCTTGTGTAGAGCTGCTTTACAGCTAACATTTCAGTTGTTTTATAATTGATGAATTCAGCTGCTTTGAAACAATGTTATTGTAAGCACTATAAAAAATAAACGTGACTTAACTCGAAAAGGAACTGTGCCTGTTCAGTACAAACATTTTAAAAATTAACTTTTTTCCAAAGAAGGAAGTGTGTAATATGGGTTTAGAAAGAAATGAGTGAATAAATTATGAAACTTATTTTAAATGGACTATGCCTTGCATTTCAACAAGTCCAAACAGTTTTAGGCTGCTCAAGGTGTGACGGCTACAACTGGAATCTAACTTAAAGGAACACTCCACTATTTTTGAAAATAGGCTCATTTTCCAACTCCCCTATTGTTAAACCGTTGAGTTTTACTGTTTTAGAATCCATTCACCCGATGTTCGGGTCTGGCGTAGCACTTTTAGCTGCAGCTTAGCATAAATCATTGAATCTGATTAGACCATTAGCATCTCGCTCAAAAATGACCAAAGTTTCTCGATATTTTTCCTATTTAAAACTTGACTCTTCTGTAGTTACATTGTGTACTAAGACCGACGGAAAATGAAAAGTTGTGATTTTCTAGGCCGATATGGCTAGGAACTATACTCTCATTCCAGCGTAATAATCAAGGAACTTTGCTGCCGTACCCACGGTACGGCAGCAAAGTTCCTTGATTATTACGCCGGAATGAGATTTCCGTCATTTTCCGTCGGTCTTAGTACACGATGTAACTACAGAAGAGTCACGTTTTAAATAGGAAAAATATCGAAACTCTTTGGTCATTTTTGAGCGAAATGCTAATGGTCTAATCAGATTCAATGATCTATGCTAAGCTACAGCTAAAAGTGCTACCGCCAAACCCGGAGATCGGCTGAATGGATTCAAAAACGGTAAAACTCAACTGTTTAACTCTAGGGGAGTTGGAAAATGAGCCTATTTTCAAAAATAGTGAAGTGTTCCTTTAAGCTTTAGTTAGGAAGATTAGACCCTTTCTATCAGAGCAGGCCACACAACTCCTTGTCCAAGCTCTCGTTCTCTCCAGACTGGACTATTGTAATTAGTGGTCGACCAATATATCGCCAAGGCCGATATATCGGCATTTTTCAAATATCGGCATCGGCCGATAAGTTTTTCTGTTTGGCCGATGCGTTCGAGGCGGGACTTTCTCACATTCTCGCATAATCTGAAAAACCAAGCCTTGTGCATTATAGGGAATAATATTCTGAATATTTTACAGTTGGTTTGATACTTTTAGATCAAATGGTGTTGTCGTTTAATGGATTTATATTATTGCCTACATTAAAAGTTGTACAATTATTATAAAACACATACAATGGTCATTCCAAAAACGGAGCTTTGTGCAATAACAGGGATGTTTTTCCGAACATTTTAGTATTAGTTTTATATTATAATGTCACGTAGTTACATTGTTTAATTAATTTAAATGGTTAATTTTTTACATTTTCCCCCCCTAGAAATTAAGCCTTGTGCAACGTAAAGGGCATATTTATGTCTGTCTGAGTTAGTTTGGACTCAAAACATAACAGACGCAAAGAGTTCAATTGGCAAAAAAAACTTATGTCTAATGAATGTCAAACGTCAAACTAACTTTACCGCCGTGTGTCTTACCTATTATCCTCCCGACCAAAGAG
Organism: Sinocyclocheilus rhinocerous; assembly: GCF_001515625.1. Taxonomy (NCBI): domain Eukaryota; kingdom Metazoa; phylum Chordata; class Actinopteri; order Cypriniformes; family Cyprinidae; genus Sinocyclocheilus; species Sinocyclocheilus rhinocerous. Next base: position 617,240 of record NW_015653483.1, read on the forward strand.
TTTTCCACATTCAGAGTTACCGGTGATGAACCTGATCTGTCTCCACCACCGCGACACCCTGTAGGTCCAGTCCCGGAACGACTGTAACTGTTATTTTTACCGGTTGCTCCATCACAGACTTTTGATTGAGAGTCGCGGTCCCTCCAGTTTCTCCACTGCTCACCGTCTTCACCAAACTTTGCGCCGACACTCGTGGTTTCTCGACTCCGCGCGCCTCTAGACTGAGGCCTCCATGACTTCACCGGTAACGTTACAGTTTGAACGGGTAACGGCTTTGAAATCGCCACACCATCCGCATAGAACTCATCTTCCCAGTCCAACATTTAAAACAAACATATAAGAGCACAAATTTAATTAATCGACACTTCACTCCCGAACGACCACAAATCTCTGATCAGAAACTTCGATCAATATCCGCTCACGTGATCCCTTACTAAAATGCAACATGGCAACCGCAATTTACTGCTGTGAAAACAATAACGAATTAATATGGGACCTTTTTGAATCTTTTTGTGATTTTGATTATTATTACTTTTATTTATTTTATATATTTATTTTTTGACGGTGGCGACTATTTCTAAATTAAGTTACCATTTTTTTGTTGTAACAGTGGTATTTTTGTGGATGGCGTCGTTTTGTTTTGTTTTGTTTTTTTTGAAAAAAAAAATTTTTTGTACACGAGATGAACAATAAAACATGTTACTTTAGCCTAAATGATGCCGTTTTTTTAATATTATTTACAGAAAACTGTAATTAAAGCCACCCCATAGTAACTGATGCAGTGCATCTGCTAAATAAGATGGATAGATTGTTTGCTTTTACCTCACATAATCTAAACCTTGCAAAATGTAGATGAGGAGAAGAACAATCATTAGTTATGATATTGCAAGTGTGATTTATTGTCATGATGAAAATTATATATTATCTTCCTCATTTTTTTTTTTTTTACATTTTAGCAGCCAAATATCCACATGAGGACTCGGAATTAGAAAAATCAGAAATCAGTGCTTTTCAAAAAGCCTGATTGTCACAAATACCTCTTCACAAGACATTACACCTAAACACACCATACCATCCCTTTAGTAACAGCATTCAGCTTTCTTCAAATGCTAAGACTCTCAGGTTTTAAAGGACATAGTCAAATTAAGAAAGCATATCTCTGTGTAGGCTACAGCGTGAAGATGCATTTGTTTCTGAGTTTCTTCCGGAGTTGCTTGCAAACCCTGCTTGATCGGCTGAAGTTTGCATAGTATCACAGATTAATGTGGTTTTGGACCAAGACCATCTGGTTTTCTGCTATTCCCCCCACAATTTCTTAACACATGCAAATAAGTGGACCGCCAAACATTCAAAAGGAAGTGAGAAATGAATCCTAATGCTGAGCGAGGGCTTATCACTACAGGTGAATACACACTTCCAATTCTATTTGCTGTTGCATTTTAAACATGCCGATCCCATGCAAGACTGAAAGAAGTGCTCATTCAGTACCATAACCCTTCATTGTTTTAAAGGAATATTATGGGTTCAATACAAGTTCTGCTCAACCGACAGCATTTGGGGCATAATATTGATTAACACACACACACAAAAAACAATAATTTCAACTTGTCCCTCGTTTTCTATTTTCTAAATGCATATAAAGTATATGGGTTAGGGTGACGAACTCACAATGAAAATAAATGGGGACAGTTTCTGGACTATTTGAAAGCAGAAATGTAAGCTTATAAAATTATAATCTTCCTTCATATGGTTACATTCTTTCACACACTGTTCAGTCATTTATGGTGATTACTGAGGTAATCAGTATTATGTCACAAATCTGTTGATTGAGCTTAACTTACATTGAACCCGGAATATTTTTGTAAATGTTTCTTCCCCAACAGTTTCTTGCTAATATAAATTCTCTTTTCTGACAAATTGTCCATGCATTGATATGTACGAATGAACATAAACGTATGAACAGCATGTCTTTTTCTTGCGAAAATTAGAAAACATACAGAGCGTACAGGACGCTCCATTTCCTTTGGAAAAGAAGCACATGAGGGACATGAGGTTGTGTCCAGTCTCCACAGTGAGGTTCCTGTGCTCCGGGGGTTATTCGAGGCATACGTGAGGCAAGTTATGGGACTCAAGACCATCTCTTGGTCCAGCCTGGCTGAGAGATGGCCCACTGGCTCCTGTCCGTAGCAGCTCAGAAGAGAAGGTCGTATCGGTGCTTTGTTGGTGGAGGTGGTAACGGTCACCCTCCGTGGTGTCCAATTCTTTGTCATTGATGAACAGCTCCGTATCGCCCCAGTCGGCCAGCGGCTCGTGGTCGCTGGACTCATTGTTGCTGCTGCCGCTGCTCCGAGTGGACAGGCTGGGATGGCAGTCCGCAGCAGTTGGTAGCATGAGGTTCTGAGCGGAAAGAGACTTACCGAGCCTACGCTCGACCTGAAGCGAGGCAGCTGTTGTGGAAGACACGAGCATCAGAGGATCAATGTCAAGGCTCAAGTGTCTTCTCCATGACCCATCTTCCTTGGGATTACGTTCGGGCTTGTCCCGTAGCTGTACCATGCTTTGAATACTCTCGGCTTCCCTGTCTGACTCAGCCTCGGTTTGGGTACTCAACAGGCAATTGCTCGGACACTCGGCTAGGCTCTCCTGCAGTGTCTCTGGGATAAGGCTGGTAGGCCGACTTTGAGGCGTTGGTACCATAGGCGGGAGCTGAAGGGTCGATGAGGTTGAATGGGCTGTTGGGACCGGCCTGGGCGTCTCACTGAACTCTCGGCTTCCCTGTCTGACTCAGCCTCGGTTTGGGTACTCAACAGGCAATTGCTCGGACACTCGGCTAGGCTCTCCTGCAGTGTCTCTGGGATAAGGCTGGTAGGCCGACTTTGAGGCGTTGGTACCATAGGCGGGAGCTGAAGGGTCGAGGAGGTTGAATGGACTGTTGGGACCGGCCTTGTCAGCTCACTTAACCGCTGGTGACTTCTGGAAAGGTTGTTGGGGGTGAGAATGGGAGGTGGGGACGCTGGGTAGAAACTGTCTGGGCTGGAGGGTTGGTTGTTAAGGAGAGGAGAAGGTGAGAAGGAGGAGGCAGAATGTGGGTAACCTGTACCCAAGCTGAGTTCACTGGGGGCCAGAGCAAGATGAAGACCACGGTGCAGGTTACTGCTGCCCGAACGAGATATGCCACTGCCAGTAAGCTGGGAGGAGGATGACAAATCCTTGCTATGGATGGAGCTTTGGTAGTCGGAGGTTTGATCCAGCTCAAACAGGGGAAAAGCAGACAGACCAAGCATTGAAGAGGAGCCTTTCTGCAACACTTGCCGGTATATATCCAGCAATGAGTCCAGCTTTGACTCAATGGACTGTACCTGGATTATATAAGAAATAAAACATCACATTGGATATATATATATATATATTATAATTTTATGCTTAATTATTGTAAAAGTGTGCAAGTACACTACAGTCAAAAAGTTTGGGGTTGGTAGGATTTTTATGTTTTTGAAAAAAGTCTCTTATACTCACCAAGGATGCATTTATTTGATTATAAGTACAGTAAAAACAATAATATTGTGAAATATTATAACAATTTAAAATAAACAATTTAAAATTTAAATAATATATTTTTGAAAATGTAATTCATTCCTATGGTGCCAAAGATGAATTTTCAGCAGCCATTACTCCAGTCTTTAGCATCACATGATCCGATCCCTCAGAAATCATTCTAATATGCTGATTTGGTGTTCATGAAACATTTCCTATTTTTATCAATTCTGAAAACAGAAGTGCTACTTAATATTTTTGTGGAAACTGTGATACATTTTTCTCAGGATTCTTTGACGATTAGAAAGTAAACAGCATACAACCTCTTTTAGAAATTATAAATAATTTAACTATTACTTTCATTTTAATGCATCCTTGCTGAATAAAATAATTAATTTCTTTCTAAAAAAAAAATAAAATCATACTGACCCCAACACTTTGAACTGTAGTATGTTTCTTTAGACCATCAAGTTCATATAGCTTACTTGTCTCTCTACTTTACAGACACGGCCAAGCATGCTCATGTCATGCTCCAAGGACTCTCCTTCGGGGAGGATTTTCTCCCTGCCTTTCCTGTCCACCGAAATCTGGCCCTTTCCCAGTATCTGATCCACTCTATAAGAAAAAAAAAAAACAATGTTTTTGAGCATACAGTACATCAGGATGCACACCTTTACTCTGTTGTTCCTCAAGCTCGAGCAGGGTACAACACAGCAGGATAAGACTGGACTTTGGTTAGTGAAGAAGAAATGAAGTTAGTGCATCACCATCATCTACTTTTTCTATGTTACAGAGTAAGAAAGAGGTGATATACAGTATTTCTGTAAATGTTACAACTACATTCAGTGCAACTGAGAGTTGCACTATTTTTTACATTATGAATATTACTTGCTCTATGTACGAGTTGGCTGTATCTGATCTATGCTAGCTGATTAAAATATCAAGTCCAAAATGATAAACCATGCTGCAGAGAAACCCCTAATGAGCAAGATTTTTAGCATAATGTAGTAACATACATTTTCAGGTAGATGTAGTGTATGAAACCAACATCAATCAGCTGAACCAATCAGAGTGTGCACTACACAATTAATAAATCATCTCCTTGGTTGAAAAAAAAAAATCACTATTTATTAATCACCTTGGAGTCCAATGATGACGATAATAAAACAAGTGGTTCTCAATAATAAATAATCAGTGGCTCTCAAAGGGGCCTCAGCAAACTTCCAAATGACGAAAGCATTAAAATGACTAAAAGCCAAGACATTACTTATTATACTACAGCCCCTCAACAACATTTTATTTTATTTTTATTTTTTGAAGAAGAAGAAGAACCTAGATTCCCATGGTCTTGAAAACGTGAGTAAACGTGTGAGTAAAAATATTTTCAAAATCCTTATCTAGTAAAGTATGGGGCCTTGGAGTCAAAACAGAACCACTGCCATTTAGATTCATTGCAGATACTGATTTTGTATTCTGTTTACTAGGTGAATGGATGTGTAGGTAGTTTCAGTTCTGATAACATATGGCAAATAAACCCTATGAATAGTTTTATTCAAATACATCATCACCATTGGACCCCGTTCACAGTATGAAGTGATTGAGGTAAGTAAGGCCCCATGACTAGTCCCCCAGCCTGCTACAGGCCTCTGACCCAGTGTGCTTCTTCTTGCTTTGGCTGTAATACATGTGTAGAGAGGGAGAGGAAAGGTTCCTGGCTTTGGTGCTGAGTGTCTGATGTGGACCCACAGCTGTGGCGAGTCTAGATGAGAAAACATACGGGAGTCAAGTACATTTTTAAGGTTCTGCCATCAAGGAAAGGGAGGAAAGAGAAGGTTGAACAGAAGGTACTTATGGCACCATGACAAGATACTACTACTACATGCGATTTACTAAATCATGTTAATGATCAAACCATAGGTCTCAGTAATCTAATTTAAATTCTTAACAGCTGCTTCAAAGTTAGTGTTTCAAAGTCAGTCACTGAGGTATCTGATATTTAAGTAAATGTAAGTAAAAGATGATTGTTTAAATCCGAGCTAGCAAACAACTATTGATTGCACACCTGTTGGTTCACAATATTAAAGAATAACAATATTTTAATATGCTACTTTTTGATTCCATGCCAAAATCAAGCACATAGACCCAAATAATAGGGAAAGCCTAGAGGAATTAATCTAAAGGTTAGTACTATACACAGACACATTCAGTCTAACACCATGCACTGCTGGTTTAGCATTGGCCAACCTTGTTAAACAGGAAGAAAGTTTTATATGAATGAAAATCTGAGAGATCAAGGATTTACTGAACAGAGCCAACAGCTTGAGGCTTTGGGTCACTGACACATCACAAACATGTCCAGCCTTGACTGCAAAAATACATATTGTAAAAACTATCTATCTATCTATAAATAAATAATAAAATAAATAATAATAATCTACACTACAGTTCAAAGTTTGGGGTGGGTAAGATAGTTTTATGTGTTTAAAATATATATTTTATGCTTACCCAAGCTACATTTACTTGATCATAAAAATACCATAAAAACAGTAATACTGTAAAATATTATTACAATTTAAAATAACTCTTTTTCTATTTCTATTTAAATATATATTTAAAATGTAACTTATTCCTTTAATGGCAAAGCAGAATTTTCAGCAGCTATTACTCCAGGCTTTAGTGTCAAATAATCCTTAAAAAATGATCAACTCAAGAAACATTTCTTATTATTGTGCTGCCTAATATTTTTGTGTAATCCAGTTTGAAAAAGAAATTTTCTGTAACATTACTCCTTGCTGAATAAAAGTTTATTTATTCTTTTTTTTTAATTTTTAATTTTTAGAAAATCTAACTGATGCCAAACTTTTAAACAGTAGTTTCTTATTCAGTATTTTTGTCTTGTTTTGCATTAAACACCTCTAAAACATCCTTAGATAAGACTGCATAATTACTTCAGATAATATATCTTGAATTATGAATATTCTTTTGTATTTCTGTCTCACAGACAAATTGTTTTATAAACATAAATCTAACAAAATGTAATAATGTTTACGTTTCAACAAGTTACGAATATAAAAATAAACATATATTCTCTGAAAACAAGTTTTAGTATCTTACACAATTTATCTTGATTTAAGGATTTTTTTTTATTTTTGTGCAGTGTTTATATGAAGTATTAAACTGAACTGCTGTAATGTTGATGTCCACTGGGGATTTAGACACACAGCCTCAGCAATTGACTCATTTGTTCCAGAGTTAAAAGAGTTTGGGGTGAGGGATTGTGGGTCAGCTGACCCTGGGGCAGAGTGTTTCCTCTTGGTCTGGCTGTAATACAAGTGCAGGGAAGGAGAAGAAAAGGTCTTGGCTTTGCTGCTCAGGGTCTGTGGACCCACAATGGTGTCCAACCTGAATGGGAGAGCGCAGACAGGGAGATAAGACAGACATGGACATGTAGATGTAGAAAGTGTGCATAAGAAAACAAGGTTGTTTAACTTTTTTCTTGTACAGCTTTCTGTGAATATGTATTTGTGCTAACTGCATTTGTTAATGTGTATTGGCGTGTGACAATTTATGCAGAATCCCCCCCAAAAAAGTAAAACTATGAACGGAGAAATTATGAATGAATTTATAGCTTTCAGTCACATGTTCAAGTTTTCACCACACAACCAGAGCTGGTTAATCTCACCTAGTCTGGAGACTCTTGATACGGCATAACATATCCAGGTGGCCAGCAGAGTATTGCTCGATCACATCTTTCACATCATATGGTCGAAGAGTCTCCTTAAACTTCTTCTTGGCCACATGGAATTTCATTATCCTGTCAACAGTGAAACAAGAAACAAAACTCAACTAACTTTTGTTTAGAAATTATGTACCACCATACTGACACACAGGCATATGTAGTAAAGGTAAGGAAAAATAGTGCTATTTTTTTTCTTATTTCCAGTTTAAATATATTTAAAGCAGCACTATGTAACTTTTGGCGCTCTAGCGGTTAATAAACAGACTGCACACATCCCGCGGAAGAACATTCCAACCGGAGCTACTTCTCTAAGTTTATGTCTACGGCGATTCACGCTGGAATGTGTTACTCCGCAGCGGCGACGACCCGTCCAAATATAAGTACTTATTATAAGTGTACCGTAGTGATTCGGAATAAGACAAACACGCGGTTTGGAAGATGAATTCATGATGTACTCGCTCATTATATACATTTTGCAAATTTTGAACACAGAAAAAGTTACATAGTG
>NW_015653483.1:625162-683193 GCF_001515625.1 Sinocyclocheilus rhinocerous
CAGAGCTGGTTAATCTCACCTAGTCTGGAGACTCTTGATACGACATAGCATATCCAGGTGACCAGCAGAGTATTGCTCGATCACATCTTTCACATCATACGGTCGAAGCGTCTCCTTAAACTTCTTCTTGGCCACATGGAATTTCATTATCCTGTCAACAGTGAAACAAGAAACAAAACTCAACTAACTTTTGTTTAGAAATTATGTACCACCATACTGACACACAGGCATATGTAGTAAAGGTAAGGAAAAATAGTGCTATTTTTTTTCTTATTTCCAGTTTAAATATATTTAAAGCAGCACTATGTAACTTTTGGCGCTCTAGCGGTTAATAAACAGACTGCACACATCCCGCGGAAGAACATTCCAACCGGAGCTACTTCTCTAAGTTTATGTCTACGGCGATTCACGCTGGAATGTGTTACTCCGCAGCGGCGACGACCCGTCCAAATATAAGTACTTATTATAAGTGTACCGTAGTGATTCGGAATAAGACAAACACGCGGTTTGGAAGATGAATTCATGATGTACTCGCTCATTATATACATTTTGCAAATTTTGAACACAGAAAAGTTACATAGTGCTTCTTTAAGACATGTAAAAATAAATAAGTAACAAGACATGTTTTCAATAAATGCATCTTGAATTAAGTTTATATTTCTTACTCTATTGGAAAATAGTTTTTTTTTAATATGAACAATTTGAATTGTTTCAACCACGAACTTCATTAAATATTGTTAGCTTTATGCTTAATACAAGAACATTGGCTACAAATTCCCCATGAGGTAAGCAGAATTAAATAAAAAAAATAAAATAGTTCTAGTTACATTTGAAGATACATCTATAAACATTATATTGTGCATATATGGACTCAACTCAGCATAAAGCAACCCTCTTTGGAACTCACAAATAAACAAGCATGCAAGTTGTGTAAGCTTGCTTATAACCACTAGAGGGCAAAAATGAGTCACAAATACCATAACAGTTTATAATCCAGAGGAAAAATATGATCATATACCTCTGCTTTAAAAACACAGTTTATAATAATATTACTTAAGTAAGGCTCATGTTCTAGTAAAGATATGTGTAATAGATGACATTTGCTGTGAAAACACAGGTATTACCACAGGCACACTGAAACCTAAACCTATTCTATGCAAATATTGACACAGAGGGGAGCAGATTTCAGTGATCTGTTTCTGTAACGTCTTGCAGATTCAAGCCCCTGTGAGCAGAACTGGCTGGGAACATGTCTATCTGACACCCTGGGAAAGAGGAGTGGGGAAAATCTCAGCCCTCCTACATGGATACTCTAATAGTTTGGAGTGATGGAAGTGAAAAAGTCACCTGAAGCAACATCAGTGGCCTCTCCCAGCACGAGAGAGACAGCAGTGATGATCTAACCCTAATATCTCAATCAATGGGGCAGGAAGGTCAAAATGAATGTTTTCAACCCTGCAACCACAGTGTGAATTCTTCAAACTTTCACTAGGGGAAAACAAGGCTCTCTGGGAAGTCACACTCACCTGATGGCCCTGATCACTGCTTTTAGTGGGGCAGAGAGATCTTCCACAGTCACATCACAATGGCAACGCTTCTCATCAAAAGCATCATCCGGTCCAAGATTTGTGTCAGCTGTGAGAGAAAGGGAGAGAATCTGAATAACAGCAAGCAAAAACCTTTTTACAAGGGATCCTCAATAAGGCTGAAAACAAAACTAGGCTGAAAAGTAGAGAAAGCCCAGGGCAGATCAATACAGCTATGAATCAAAACAGCATTCAAAGCAAATCTTTCTCTTGACCCCCATCACAGTGACCACAGGCCACTCCACTGAGCTTTACAGCATAAATACTGAGAGGAAGTACTGCTGTACTGATGCAACACATTAAGCTGAAAGGCAACAAAATTACTTTTCATTCCCCCAAAATAAAATAAATAAATATGATAAAAATCTAATATTTAAACAAAATAAGAAGAAAAGAATACATCTTCATTTTGAGTGTCGGTTTTGAAAGTTTTGCTAAAGATTTACTAAACTATTTCCCTGGGTTTTAATTTCCCATGGGCCCATGGGTTTTGTCAATCCTTTGTGACTAATGTACAGGATTCTGTCAATACTGAAAATCCTCCTATAAACAATGTATCTATCTCCACTTTGTGATCTTCTTCCCTGAGGGGCATTCTGGTGATGGGAGCATGAGCCAAGGTCAACTAGTGCAAACAGAGGGTCCCATGGGAGACCATGTTCTCCCACTGCAGCCCAATAGTGTTTGTAAATTCTGCCTTCAGGGACCAAAAGTCCAAAAAAACAGTACGGTATATAGCGAAAGACTCATTCAGGGTCAAATGATTTCAAGACTAGCAGATACCACAGCAAACATGACCTATAATTGTTTTTAAGATTAAAGGGTTAGTTCACCCAAAAATGAAAATTAGCCCATAAATTTGCATGCGCAAAGCTGACCTCATACATTAATATGTCCTCATATTAATATAACTCCGACTGGATTCGTCTGAAAGAAGAAAGTCATATACACCTAGGATGACTTGAGGGTGAGTAATTTATGGGCTAATTTTCATTTTTGGGTGAACTAACCCTTTAAGTCATTATTTGTGAAGTAAATAAAACCACAGGTCTGATTCTCAGCTAATGAGAACTTTCCTAAATCTGCTTCTACCATTACAGTAGACGTGGAACAACAGCAGCCAAATAAAAAAAGCTGTTCACCTTCAGCTGTTGTGCGTGACTGGCTCTTGAGCTTGAGGGATGGCCGGAAGCGTGTTCGGTCATTGAAGCTCCAGCTCTTCTGGACCTTGGCAGGGCTGCTGCCCTCCACCCCCACCTCTGTGGCAGGAGAGCGTCGGTCATTCACCGACATCTGCCTGCTCTTCATGCTCTGACCACGAGGACTGGCCATGCGCACACGTTCCCGGAAACTTAACTTTTGGCTGAAGAGGGATGGAAGAGGATGGGAGGTGGGAAGGGACAAATAAACAGACAAATAATTAAACATGGAATGGAGATAAATATGTATTTAACTAAAGTTTGGTTTAATAAAAAACTGTTGTGATGGCTTATTTTGGACCTGCAAGTTTCCTTTCTTCAGTCTCTACTAAATTCCTCCAGTAAAACAACAAATTTTTTTGTTGTCATGATTTGGACCCACAACTTACTTGGAAGTTCTTTGGTCGAAGCCCCAAAAACTGTCCTATACTTTTCTCAAAAGTTGCATCAAAAGACCATGCAGCACAAACCTCATTCCAAGGTTTCCACCAAATCAGCAAGCAACATTTTGAAGCATGACTCTCTTACCACCCTACTTCTATTGCTACCTTCAGTGTGGAGCAGCCTGACAACATTTCCATACCTTTCTAGCCCTGACGTAGAGGCCCAGAATATATAAAATAAGCAGTTTATGAGCAGAACAGTTCTATACAAATTCCTTCAAAGACGAAAATTCCATAAGCTGGGGTTCTTAATTCATGCTGGATGTATACATAGTCCACTGTGCTTTGAGCTCATGCTTGGTAGTTTGTATGTGAAAGAGATGTAGTGTAAAAGGAGAGTGAAGACATAATGCTATAAAGGTGACTTACAAGAATATAGAGCCAAAGTTCATGCACATGCAACATCCCGGTTAAGACTAATGTGTTAATGCAAACGGAGACAAATACAGTACAGTCATAGACATCCTTCATAACTGAATTGAACCTTTACAACCACTCGATCGGATTATTCCTGCAGGTATTACAATATGGGATGTTGGAAAACTGCTGGTTTGATGTTTAGAAGCTTTGCATTATTTTGTTATTAGCACAAATTAGACATTGTATCATATTGGTAATAACATTGTGGAGTAATTGCTGCATGTCAGATAGGGGTATTGGATAGATGAGTTAGTGGCAGTTATATCTTTCAGGCAACAGGCAATAGGACCCTCATATTAGACCTTCTGTAGGGTCTGTAAGGTTATCTGAGGTGGACGCCATCATCCATGCATACGGTTAGTCAGCATTCACATTGGTCATATTGCTGGAGCAGTGGGGGATGCTGGGTACCTATATTTCCGTGTGGTATACCTCCTGAAGAGCCTCTGTCTATTACTATGACCCTTACTAAGGAAATGAGGAAGACAGATGGCAGGTGAGTTAGTTAGACTGTGAGCAGAAACAACCTCCTTACGTGTAAGAATTATTTGCATGGAATAACATTGAAATAGAGACACTACTTGGGTGTAAAAATGGAGCAAAATGCAAAATAAATGGGCATGTTTTTCCAACCAAACATGGTAATATACAGTTTAATTAGCATTGCACCAAGCACATCCACACTAGAAGTATATTCAAATAAACAGTGTACAAAACTTGTCTGACAACCAATAAACTTTCTTGGATTTGCTGGTTAATTATAACTTATTTTCTGTAAATATTCCTTTCACTCTCTCACCATTACAAAATGAATTATGCGGATTATACCTAATGTTTTCTTAAAGACTAAAGACTTAATGTTCATCCATTTAAAAGGTTTCACAAGCGACGCAAAAAGTGTTCACAGCTTAGCTGCTTGCTGTAATGCCTTTGCAATTTGAAGGTTAATTTTCCATCACATTTAATGGCACATTTGCCACACACTGAGGGGCTTTTCCAACTGTAAATTACTTCATTTAAGTCTGCGTGCTAGTGCTCTGCTCTTCACATATTTAATACGAACCATGCAAACATCCAATTCCAGCACTAATTAAAAGCATGAGGATTCAAATAAGAAAAAAGCTTTGGGTGCAACCATTATTTACAAGGACTGAGCAGCAAGCTCCACCCCTGCTGAAATCACATGGAAGTTAAAACACATAACATTACCAGCCTGACAGCAAACACTACAAACATGTACAAACATGCAGAGTCCTAAATGTCAACAGCTAAGTCTGGAACCAAGTCACTATTTCTCACTGCTATTACTTACTGGACCTATTGATGAAAGGCATTTAGAAGATGGTGGGGGTTGTTATCACGGAAAAAGTTGAAGAACAAAAATGTAAAAAACACCGTAATGCATTTATGCTGTGTTCTTTGCTTTTTCCTGGCTGTAGTAATATTTAACGGTCAAAATAAACAATCTCTGAATGGAAAAAGTGCATCAAGTTTCTGTCCATGTAGGCAGACAGAAAAAAAGTGGGCCAAAGTACTCGTCTATAATATTACAGAAGGAGCTCTGCGAGTGCAAAAACACACACACAGATACGCACACACTTTGGTACAGATGAACACTTGTTCTTAGCAAGTTAGCAAAGTGAAGCTGCTCCACAGCTAAACTACTATTCTATGACTTTTACTAAATGGCTCTCTGAAATATTTGATTCTATCTAAACACTTGTGGCCAATGCAGTGGTGAAACTAAACCACTAAACTGTACATTTGTCTATTGTCCAAAACAAAATACTGGTGCTACTTTCATGTCTCAGGCATCACTCTGTGCTTTCTCTCTAGAATAGCTAGTATATTTATATAAATTTACATTTCTATATTAATATGAATTAATGAATATAAATATATATTTCAATATGTTTGTCAAATCATTCATATAATTGTATATTATATAAAGAATATAATTAACGATAATAATATCTGGATAAAATCACAGTACTATTCAACATATTTTTAAATGTTTTTAAAAGAAGACTCTTATGATGGCTGCATTTATTTGATAAAAATACAGTAAAAACAGTAATACTGTGAAACATTATTACGATAAAAAAACTATTTTAATATATTTTAAAATGAATTTTATTCCTGTGAATGTTCCGCAGCCAGTCTTGATTGTCACATGATCCTTCAGAAATAATTCTTAAATGCTGATTCATATTATATATATCACATATTATATTCATATTATTTAGCATCACACTTGAAAACGGTTGTGCTTCTTAAAATTTTCTGTGAAACTCATTTTTTCAGGATTCTTCGATGAACAGAAAGTTACAAAAGAACAGCCTTTATCTGAAATGTAAAAAAAATTAAATATTTAAATGTCTTTACTGTAACTTTTAATTGTAATATAAAAGTAAATTTGAATTTAACTTTTACATTTAATACATCCTTGCTGAATACAAATATTTAACAAAATCTAAATGATTATAATGTACAAGTAATATAATAAAACACATAAATTCAAATCAATATTTCATATCCATGTATTTAACAGTTTTGGGTAGCCTTGTTATAAGAGACAGTATAGTTAGCTATCTTGGTTTAATCTGTGATAATGAGCGGATGACTGTACATTCCATACATACTATAGCTACTACAAATAAATGAAAAAAAAAAAAGAGTGGGGATGAATGACAAAGCAAGACATGTAACATGCCATGACTGAATGTGCTTAATTCTTCTCCCTATTTTTATTGATGCCATGGAAGCTAAAACACAATCGATACTTAAAAAAGTAAAAGATTCCGGACACTACGTGGATGTAGATACGAGAACAACAAACCTGCTGATGGATTCCCCCTGGTCTTTCCTTCAGGTGTTAGTTAAAGACATAGAGAGAAAAGAGGCAGGATATTAACACTTCACATGAACGACAGAAACTAATAAGGAGACTACAGAAGAGACACAGATGCCTCTGAAATATACTAAGTGTTTCATTTTAGGAATGACACACCAATATATTTCATTGTGTCACACAAAATATAGTATAATGTAAAAAAAAAAAAATTAACAAATATACCTCAACACGCACAAACACACATTTAAGAATAGGAAGAAATGGAGAGTCTTTTTAAAGACAGTATAAACAGGCAGCAAACAAGCAGGCATGCAAGCTATGAGCAATGCACAGTCAAGCTGACTAAGACGAGTGCTAGCAGAAGAGGGACAGCTGTGTTATCAAGGGCTGCTCTGTGGGTAATTGGTGAATTGCTTGAATATAGCAGTACACCCATTTGTCAGAGTATTGTCATGTGTCTGTCTTCAGGTGTCTGTCCACAAACTGTCCTGGCTTCTGTTCAGTTTATCTGTTATGGGCAACGTAGGGGAAATTTCAGTTAGCCACAGCATATACACGAGGAAGCAGGTGTGGGTCTGTGGCTCTCATCCAAACGGAAACTTTGAAGATTCACTGTGAAAACCTGAATCTCACCATACACAGGGTTGTGAGGTATTTCAGTAACTGTATGTCAATAAGTATTATTTTGGGGAACTTGTACTACTGAATCTGAATAGCTGTACTCTTACTGAATTACATTTCCAAGGGCAAATCACACTTTTTTACTTTTAACTTTTTCTTTTTTTTTTTTACTTTTTAAATTTCCTTTTTTAAAAGCCTTCCAAAGTACAAAGTAAATGTTTTGCAGATCATAATAACCCAAATATTTCATTATTTTGTGCATCTTACAGAGCTACAGAGCCAATCAAATCACACTCACATAAATTTTACACCTAATAAAATGCATTTCATGCTAATTAGACTCCACTACAGTTTACTATTATTTGTCCTCATGAAGAGATGTTTCATCAGTCACCAACACAGTCTGTAACCTAAAATTTTTTTATAATTCTAGCTATTCCTAGGAATAAACAACTTCATTTGAGAGTGAACACATTAGTTTATATTAATAATGATCCAGTATCAAAGAATTATACATTCATCTGATTCTAGTAATGTACTGCTCTTTTTAAGTTCATATTAACTAATGCAGTTAAATAATGTTAACAAATGGAACCTTATTGTAAAGTGTTTCCAATTTTTTTTTTTTTTTTTTTTTTTTATTAAATGAAAATTTAAGCATTCTGAATAGTTGGATTTGTATCAAAGAAATAGCTTTTTCCCCCCTCCTTTTGTTCATTTCAGCAATCTATGAAAGCAGTCTCCACCACGGAGTAAAATTTCCTACAAAACTAACTTACTTTTTTTTAGTTAACTTACAATTCAGACTTTTTTTTCTCAGAATTGCAAATTTATAATAAACATTTCTGACTTTATAACAATTATCAGTGTAAATCTCACAATTTTGAGGTACCCCTTAAAAGAGATATAAACTCCAAGATATATATATAAAAAAGTGAACTTATGATGAAAAAAGTCAGAATCGTGAATTATAAGCTCACAATTCTGAAAAGAAAAGACTGAATTTTGAGATATAAACGTGCAATTCTGGGAATAAAAGTCTGAAGTGTAAAATGTAAACTAAAAATTGCAGATATAAACTTGTATTTGTGAAAAATAAAATCAGAATTGTGTGTTATAAACTCGCAATTCTGAGAAAAGTCTGAATTGCTAGACAAAACTTGCACTTCTGAGAAAACAGTCAGAATTGCAAGATATAATCTAGGAACTGTAAGAACTGAAGTCACAATTGTGAGATGAAAAGTGAGAATTTTTTTATTATTATTATTATCATAATTTTTTAATTTCATAGAGAAAACGGTCTTCAATAGCAATACATGTATGTTTAGTCAAGATACATTGACGTTTAACAGTATACTTCTGACCAGTGGTGTAATGTAATGAAGTAATAATAATTCGTTACAGTACTTAAGTATATTTTGGGAGTATCTGTACTTTACTTGAGTTTTTATATTTCAGCCAACTTTTAAAAAAAACACTGGGTGGATTTTTATCATTATAGGGTGGTTGTATACACACACTGCCAACACACATTTCAGTTCAAACAACTTGTAAAAGTGCATGTAGCATCCGATGACCCCTTTAAAATGTTTTGAGCAAAAATGTGTATGGAAAAATTTGTATGTATTTTGAGGTCCAAAAGTCTGAGACCACTAGTAAAAAAAAAAAAGATTTTCTGCATAACAATGTGGGTAAAAAGTTGAATGAAAAATGAATTAATTATTTATTTTGCTTTAATGACAGCAGCACTTGAGCTGCATGATCTTCACAAGATTGCATAAAACCTGAGAATTGTTTTCCAGCATGATGTGAGAATGATCCAAAGAGCACCTTGAGCTTCAATGGAAGCAAGAATATCTGACCGTCTCTCCAAAGATTCACATGGTCATGATGCCACTAATCTACTAAATATTTCTTATTCATATTGTGTCATAAAGTTTTTTTTTCGGGTTAATATTACAGCACACTTTGAATTCCAGATTTCCGATGATGTCTTAGACTTTTAGACCCCACTGTACACAATTCAAGGTGATTTTAGTGTTTAAACTTCCATGTCCAAATCTGAGAGTGGATCAGTGTTGAATAAATGTCTTGATGTGTGGCACAGACAACAACAAAACAGCCAAAGGACTTAAAAGTGATGTGGTGAGTGAAAACCCTTTAATTTAAGGGTTTACGTGTGGCCATTTGGCACTAAAATACTACCCAATATTTCATTCTAAACACCATTATATTTGACCACACAGGCGTTGTCGTAGTATAAAAAGCAAAGCCAACACGAAACCCTACTCGCATTTAACTTCTGATTTTGTGATGTATACATAAGAGAACAGAATACTCTCCATTCATTGGGAATGGATTGGATTGTAAAAATTGGGCTTTGCATACTGGACTGAAGCAAGATTTGAATATGAATTTACTAAAACAATACCTTTTTTTTTTTTTTATTATCCAAAATACTGAATGACCTAAGTGATGCCAGCAGAGATAAATATCACATACTTCAAGACTTTTACTCAAGTGATATTCTAAACTGTGACTTCAACTTCTACCAAAGTCATTTTCTGGTAGGATATCTGTACTTTTACTTGAGGATGGCTTTCAGGTACTTTATACACCACTGCTTCTGACAAAGTATCCATACTTGGGTATAATTTATCTGTACTTTTGACATCTGGCCATATGCGTTTTCTCAATGACCTAATGAGGATTTAAATAATCATGGATGTCTAACAAGACTACGGTAGGGCACAGAGGAGATGATTATGCTTAGGAAGGGAGACAGATTGAAGGGAAAACAGTATATTTGCTGAGGGAAGTGGGAAAATAAGAGCTACAGAAGCACTGACACCAAATATGACACCAGCTGCCAGAGTTGTACCTACTTTGTAGGGCTGCAGGTATGCAACGCCTTCAAATGAGGCTTCCAGGTAGCAATGGAAACCGAGTTCTCATCAGCCGCATAGCTACGCCACACACACTACGTGCAGAATATACAAAACCAGGAAAAAAGGGAGGGAAATGAGAAGAGTAGAAAGAGCTGCATGATCTTCACAAGATTGCATAAAACCTGAGAATTGTTTTCCAGCATGATGTGAGAACGATCCAAAGAGCACCTTGAGCTTCAATGGAAGCAAGAATATCTGACCGTCTCTCCAAAGATTCACATGGTCATGATGCCACTAATCTACTAAATATTTCTTATTCATATTGTGTCATAAAGTTTTTTTTTCGGGTTAATATTACAGCACACTTTGAATTCCAGATTTCCGATGATGTCTTAGACTTTTAGACCCCACTGTACACAATTCAAGGTGATTTTAGTGTTTAAACTTCCATGTCCAAATCTGAGAGTGGATCAGTGTTGAATAAATGTCTTGATGTGTGGCACAGACAACAACAAAACAGCCAAAGGACTTAAAAGTGATGTGGTGAGTGAAAACCCTTTAATTTAAGGGTTTACGTGTGGCCATTTGGCACTAAAATACTACCCAATATTTCATTCTAAACACCATTATATTTGACCACACAGGCGTTGTCGTAGTATAAAAAGCAAAGCCAACACGAAACCCTACTCGCATTTAACTTCTGATTTTGTGATGTATACATAAGAGAACAGAATACTCTCCATTCATTGGGAATGGATTGGATTGTAAAAATTGGGCTTTGCATACTGGACTGAAGCAAGATTTGAATATGAATTTACTAAAACAATACCTTTTTTTTTTTTTAATTATCCAAAATACTGAATGACCTAAGTGATGCCAGCAGAGATGGAAAGTGATTGCTAGGGGAAAATAAATCATTTTGATTTAAACTTACAAACAAAAGAAAAAAATTGTATAATGTGCACTAATGAATCATTCACAATTATGTGCATGCATTAAGAAAGTCAACAGGGTCATTTTCATTTCATGTTGTTGACTTATAATAATGTGATATTGGATTTCAATAAGAAAGAAAGAAAAGACATG
The DNA here is from genome assembly GCF_001515625.1 of Sinocyclocheilus rhinocerous. Taxonomy (NCBI): domain Eukaryota; kingdom Metazoa; phylum Chordata; class Actinopteri; order Cypriniformes; family Cyprinidae; genus Sinocyclocheilus; species Sinocyclocheilus rhinocerous. The sequence continues at coordinate 636,260 of NW_015653483.1, forward strand.
TTGTGAGGACAAAAACAGAAGGATGAAAGACTAAAGATGGATCTCTCAAATTGCATGACACAGCAGTGAGGAGGGAGGGCATATTTTCCATCATTCTGTACAAAAATGTCAGTAAAGAGAAAAAAAAGCAATAGTAACATGCAGGAAAGAATCCTAACCCAGACATAGCTGAGAGTCATACTCCACAGATCAAGATTCAGATATATATTTCTGGGTTATATAAAGACCTCAAATGGTTTAAAAGAGGTGAGAGAGCACAAATGATGAGAGATAATGCAACAATGCAGTCCCTGCAACATTACATCATAAACAACACAGCATGGTTAAAATACATAATTGCTGACAACAGTAATTAAAGCTGAATGGTTGATGCCCACTGAAAGGCCTTTGGAAAAAGAAAGGAAAAGCAGGGTTAAAGCCAGGCAGGAAGAGAGACAAAATAAACATAAGGACCAGTGAATATATGAGATCTTCTATGTCTGCAATATCAGAAAACAACCTGGAGAAAGAAAAGGGGTTATGGTGGTTAAAATAGTTGGGAAATTGCTTGTGGGTTTTCAAGAGCAGCCAAAAGGAAGTAACTCATTTCTATAATATTACAGGACCTCAATGTTTTGTAGATGTGTTTTTGCGTGTGTGTGGACATTTTCCTGGAGTAAATCTGTTTCTCCTGCTAGAGGAGAAGGATGTACCGTCCATTAGGAAGAGCTATTGTCCTCAGGGAGGCCCTTGCTCAGAATTCCTTCCGTGGAAACAGATCAAAAATATCTGCAAGTGTTTCCTTTGGCTCAGACGGAAGATAATAGTCCTCAGGTAATCAATGTCCGTGGTATTGTTCGTTTTCTCCTTTCATTTAAAAATGAACATGGTTCACTCCAAAAACAATCTTTATTAATCAATGAATGTAATTCATTTATTAATCAATATGTTTGTATCTAAATAATATCTAATAATATACCATAACATATTTATTTAAAAGGCAATATACAATTATATTATTATCATTATATTAATTATTATTATTACTACTACTATTATTACTGAAATATGCTTAGATGTTTTTAGATGTATTTCTATTTTATAATTAACTGTTTAAGTTAAAAATGATTAATATTAATCTTTATCACAATTCTTAACATTATTATTCAATTTAAACTGTTATTTTAGTCTTATTGAGATACTATTATAGTTTTGTTCATATTTTGAATTAGATTTATTTCTATATTTTCTGCTTTCATATTAATTTTAACTTAAGTTTTTGTAATTTTGTTGCGTTTTTGCCATTTGTATTAGTATTTGATATATATACGTATATATATCAACAGCTCTGGTGGACATTCCTGCAGTCAGCATGCCAATTGCACCAGTCATGCTGTGTGTACCACAACAACTAAACCCTGTCAAGGCCTATGGTTGTAAATCACTTATTGATTATTGCATGAAATACAGTGTATTATTGAGCATCCTAAAGCCAGACAGTGGGTGATGGATTTTATACAGATTGTATACAGATGTGAAAAATGCAAAAAATAATGGGGGGTTTGTGTACATTTAAAGGGGACATCGGATGAATTTAAATTTTTTTTTTTTTTTTTGCTTTTAGTTAGGTTTCTGGTATGTCTGTACACAGTAAAAATAACTAACTAACTAAATAAATAAATTCTAAATTGTAAAGAAATTATTGGAGTACATTTTTTAAAGAACATACTGTACTATTTCACTACAGACATTTCATGAAGACCCTAAAGAATCATACCAACTTGTGGTAAATTGGCATCTCATGTCCCCTTTAAAGGAAAATCTGCACAAATACTGAAAGCGGTTGAGGAAGAGCGAAAGGATGATGTTTAAGGAAGGCAGTTAAGGTAGACTTACCGTACCCCACCAAAGAGCATCAGCGTAGGTGGCGAACTGTTTGTTAAATTCTTTCTCCACCAAGTAGACCAAGAATGAAGAAAAGATCAGCACCAAGAAGCCAATGTACCAGGCGGTCACAAGCTCCTGAAACAAACATTGCAATATTAAAACATCCAACAAATTAAAGTCATATCTACCAAGATATGAAATTTTAATGCAGAAAAAAACAGCTTGAACCAGCTAGAGGGTTTGCTGGTCTCAGCTCTTTTTAAATGGGTTTTGGGCACATGCCAACTGGTCAGACTGGGGGACCAGTTTGGTGACCAGCTAAATCAATTGAGCACCAGGCTGGGAGACCAGTTTAAACCAGATTAAAAATAGCCTGGTCAGCGAAAATCTGCAAAACTTGTTTCTATTTTTCTTTTTTCTTCTTCTTCTTCTATTTTCTATAAAGCTGCACCGGATCATTGTTTATTGTAAAAAGCACTTTGCATATAAACTTGTTTCGAATTACAATCTTAATAAAAATGTTTTAGAATTTAAAACTTTCAACTCTATTTTATTTTTATTTTTCTGCTTTTAAAGATGTTGTCAGCTGGTCAGGTTTGGGGATCAGCTGGTTAACAAGCTACTGTAAATCAGCTGAGCACCAGGCTGGGAGACCAGCTAAACCAGACTAAACTAGCAAAGGCCAACAAACCAAGCTGGTTTAAGCTGTTTTTTTTTTTCAGTTTGATCAGGGATGTCAGGAAAATGTAAACGCTTAAGCCTGAAAGGAGATAGAAATAAGTAACTCTGCTATTATATCGACCACAATGATTCATTGCGGGGACCCCTAATCTCTCCACTAAATGGTGGGTAACTGAGGACTGAGGAAGCGTGTGGTTTGGCTGTAGCCCGTGGATGGAGTTTCAGTCCAAGCGGTGCTGGAAAAAGAGGTTGATTGTGGGGTCACATGTCTACCTCGACATGAAAACTCACACGCAATTTCATGACCTGAGCTCATTTACTCATTTTTGCTGTTAAATAGTATTCAGTATACCTTGCTGTGAGCGTAGACTACAGATCCAAGCAGTTTCCAGGTACCGCCTCGCCTATCCATACGCACCATGCGCAGGATCTGCAAAAAACGCAGACTGCGAAGTGCAGACGTGGCAAAAATATTGCCCTGGCTACCAGCTGAAACCACTGCGATGGATGCAATGAGCACAATAATGTCTGAAACACAAACATTGGAGACAGGGATCATTTGTACATGTTAACGCCAACAGAGCAATAGAAATACTTTGATTGACTTATTAAAAATAATTATAGCAGTTAGTCATTTAGGAGATAGAATCAGTGACTCATAGTCCTCTTTATCTCACAATATCAATACTTTGGCATCACTCAGCCAACTCCAACAAGACCCCCCAGACATTTCAAGAGCACCAGAGCCCATCTACCTAAACTAAGCTTGCTGTTGTTTCACTTGTCTGTTATGTCTTTCTCCCTGAGATCAGAGACAGAGAGAGGGGCCAAGAGTGAGCAGAGAAGCCACAGCCTTACAGAACAGCATATCTAATCCTTCGCGGCACACAGAAAAACCTCTCCAGCTCCCAGCGTGCCTTAACCAGGGATAATATTGTTCTTTACTCAAATCACCTCTGTCATATTTTCCTGCTGAACGTTACACTTGAGGTTTGAAATAAGAATGTTCTTGTGTCACACATGCTGAAGGTGGCCTCCTAAAAGGCTGTTATTTGAAATTCGAATCTCACAACCTTTGAAGGTTGCCACAAGGTGAAAATGGAACATTGAAGAACGCGAGCAGATGGGAATGAGCACAGAAGAATTATGGTCCTTGTGAACAAAAGCCATGCTACAATATGGAAATCTAAAAATCATGAGAATCATGGAACAATGTGTATTGTAAAAAACTATTTTAAATAAACTAAATTTGAATTACAATCTTAATAAAAATGTTTTATAACCAAACTTTCAGCTCAAGGATTTAAGGATTTTATAAATGGTTTTCACATATGACAGGACAGCACCGACATGTCCTTGTTTAAAGCTACAGATCTCAGACTGCGCTCAGTGTAAAACATTTTTACACTGACCACAGTTCAAATATGTGGTCAGTAAGATATGTTAATATTGTTATTTAGCAAGGATGCAATAAATTGATAAAAAAATGACAGTAAGGACATTTAGAATGTTACATAAATGTTAAGTAATGTCACATTTTAATGTTTTAAAAGGACTGGAGTAATGGATGCTGAAAATTCAGCTTTGCCATCACAGGAAAACATTACATTAAATATATTAAAATAGAAAACATTTGTTTTCAATTGTAATCATATAGCACAGTATTGTTTTCATTGTACTTATAAATACATCCTTGGTGAGCATAAAAGCCTTCTTTCAAAACCATTTTTAAAAATCCCCAAACTTTTGAATAGTTTTGTTGCACACGCATTCATGCTTCACACTTTATTTTATTTATTTATTTATTTTAGTTTGATTTTCCAGATTTTTTCTCAATTAATTAATTGGTTAAACATTTTTAATCACTTAAACGATTTAATAGTTGCTATGTTGCCATGCAAAAGTGCTACATGAAGTTGAAGATAAATATATTTGTATTAGTTTACATGAAGATGAAATAATAGAGGACGTGGTCACATAAAGTCAGTGTGCGTCATTAAGGGTACGTGCACATAAATAATATGCAAAGACTTTTACACAGTTTCTAATGGGACGTGCTGAATAAATGTGTTGAGCAGGGAAGGGAAATTGTTTCCTTTTTCTTTCTGTTTCATAATTCAGAGTTAGTCTCAGCGCTGATGGGATGCTGATGGAACTCGGCCTCCTAATGAATGGAGATGAGGTTCAGTGCGTGGCACACAACTGACTGATATATTCACACTGGAACCTAAATTACACTCATACAACACAATACCACATATGCCACATGTAAATATAATAAATATAAATAGCTCTGGTTAGTTATTGCCTGTAATCCCTCATTGGTTAGTTATCGTCTGCTTTTCCTCTCAAGAGAGAATTACAAGAGAACTCTCTCAGCCACTATGTATGTTTGAGTCAGTCATCGATTTGGGGCAGAGGTGCTATCATTAGCCCATCGAGCATCTGTCAACATCCACACAAACACAGCAGATCCATCACCCTCTACAAACACACGTACACGGGTGGAGAGCACACTCACAGAACACACTTTTTTATCTTACCAATGACACAGAATGGTTTTCTAGCAAAGCGCAGTCGTCCTTGCCATCCCCTGTAGCGACAGCAGCATCCGGCCGACCAGATGCGAATGATGTACTCCAGACCAAATACAACAATCATCACAAACTCCTGCAAAAAAAAAACACAAACACCTTTCATGACATCAGATGCACCACTTCATTGATATAATTCACACAATTCAGCAAATAATTAAAGCTATCTCACGATAAATAAATACAAAAGATGCTTACTGTATATTATATTCTGTAAAGTTAGACATGGATACTTTGCACATAAATACTGTACACACACCCAGGTTCACCACAGGAGGCTGCGGTCATGTCTAGCTACTGTAAGATAATTAACCTCTCAGTTAATCCCTCATTGCCACATTCCTGGTGCCTGCTAATTGCACTGTTAGATAAACCCCAGTTGAGTTCACAGAGGGTTTCACCTGATTAAAACATCTGTCTGCATGGAGTTTAACACTGCTCCACTCCCAGAGAAACACCACACATTTACATTAAACTGCTCACTGATGCTAAGTGTGCTTACAATCAGGTCATCAGTCAAAACTTTCATGTTTTGGATCACCTGCCACTGATTCTTAAGTAGTGGGAAACAAAGCAAGCTAATAAACTGGTAAGAAAGCAAGCAAGTAAATAAATAAAAATTGTTTCAAAGATTTATTTGGATATGTTCTTAAAAATGAGTGAAATAATCTGAAATGAAATTTTTTTTACATTTCATTAAATTTAATTAAATAAAAATAAGCTTTGAAGAAGAAGTCTGGCTTTGATATTGCCTGGTTTTTAAATGTTTTTATAAATAAATATCTAATGGGGTTGACAGATATTAACCTTATAAAAGATTTATACTATATGTAATAATGTTTCTTTAATAGATACATTTCTATTTATTCTATTTTCTATTCATATTTACATTTTTATTTTCTTAATTTACATTTCTAATTTCTCAATTTGAATATATTCATAATATATATTTAATATATATTTTGATTTATATAAAATCTTGAATTTATTTTTAGGGTTAGTGGTTTATAACATAGTGTTATGTTATTTTTTATTAATTTAATTAATGAATTTATGTTAAGAAAATTCTCTGATGGATTTCAAAATGAAATTGTTGCTATTTTATAAACTAATGGCTGTTAATTTTCTAGGACGTTTCTCAAGAATCAGTTCTGTATATACTTTGCATCTCAAAGTTTTATAGATTCACCATTCCTGAATGTTGATCAAATTTATGTCTAAATATCAAGTCCTCTTTGCAGCTGTTGATGAACCACTCAACCTTTCTACGGGTCATATTTCACGTTTGACCTTCTCTAAGGGGTAAGAGGCCTGGGACAGGCTTTTTAACTGTCCTGTCCTGATCCACTGTGACAGCCGAGCTGGGCTTCCCACGGCTTGACACAACACTGTTTGCTTATCCTGAGCACTATCTGATACTGGAGGCTGTGCATGTCCTGCTTTCCCACCAGTGGGGTAGACGCCATCCTCTCCTGCTTTCAGGTCGCCTCACAGTCTGTGAACATCTCTCAATACAGCCTCTTTAACTGAAACAGGAACACCTTTGCCCGCTCCACCAAGAGTCCGGTGGGACTGAGATGCTCAATCACTTAAAGCACCATGCTGCTTTCTGTTGTCACCTGAGAGGATCCCATCAGCCAGTAAAACATCTCAGTGTAAGGATGAAACCAGTTCAGCATAATACAACATGTATCAAATGACCTAATCCAAGTGATTGCCTTTTAACATGAAGTACTGAACGAAGTTTTTGAAGGGATCTTGGAACACCAGATCAGAGATCAACACTGTCATTTGAGACCTTGTTTTGAGACTTGAAGTGAACAAGAAATCAAAATGTACCTCCACTGACCCTACGACCCTGGTCTTAAGGCCCATTCATACCAAGAATGATAACTATAACAATAACCTTTCAACACTATTGTTTGTAGTGTGGACTTACAGTTCAAAAGTTTGGGGTTTTAAATCAAAAATACAGTGAAAACAATAACACTGTGAAACTTTTTTACAATTTAAAACAACTGTTTTCTATTTGAATATTTTCTAAAAAGTTATTTATTCCTGGCAAATCTGAATTTTCAGTATCATTACTCCTGTCTTTAGTGCCACATGATCCTTCAGAAATAATATGCTGATTTGCTCAAGAAACATTTCAATCAATTTATTCATCTTCGCTGAATAAAAGTATTCATTTCTTTAAAAAAGAAAAACAAACAAACAAACAAAATCATTTGTTTTAAAATAACCCCACATTTTGAACAGTAGTCTGCTGATATCAATTAGGCAATGTAAGACCATCTTAACCAATATCCAGATAGCTATTTAGCAGCTGTTTAATCAAACCTTCCCCCATACAATCAATTCAAGTTTCACACTACATTTTTCTCATTTAATACCACATTTTACTATGAAATACTTAATTATTTATTGCGGAAATATTACGGAAATAAAATGGGTTGTAAACAGCAATTCATGCTGACTTCAAATCTGCTTTCGCTGGCTGGCGCTGAGCCAGAGACAGGCGCGTTTTACAGCGCTGCGCATTATAACCAATCACACATGAGTCTGTTGAGTTTATGAATGCAACGGCCAATCAGAGGCGTTCAGATGAGTCATCGATGAAACGCGGTGTTTTGTTCACTGCGCGCGTTTTGTTCTCTGCTATCGCTGACTGAATTCTGCTCTCTGGCGAATTAATTCTCTCATCAGAAACAACGAAGTGCAGATGTGCGAACAATGTAAGTAAGATATGCATTTCACAGTGTAAACAGCTTCAGTGATTATAATAGGAGTTTTTGAGAGTGTTTGAACTCTGGCTAGACTGAAGTTAATGATAATGTTCTTTGCTCTCTTTCTGTACAATGAAAGTGTTATAATTAGTAACTCTGATTCTTAAGTAGTGGGAAACAAAGCAAGCTAATAAACTGGTAAGAAAGCAAGCAAGTAAATAAATAAAAATTGTTTCAAAGATTTATTTGGATATGTTCTTAAAAATGAGTGAAATAATCTGAAATGAAATTTTTTTTACATTTCATTAAATTTAATTAAATAAAAATAAGCTTTGAAGAAGAAGTCTGGCTTTGATATTGCCTGGTTTTTAAATGTTTTTATAAATAAATATCTAATGGGGTTGACAGATATTAACCTTATAAAAGATTTATACTATATGTAATAATGTTTCTTTAATAGATACATTTCTATTTATTCTATTTTCTATTCATATTTACATTTTTATTTTCTTAATTTACATTTCTAATTTCTCAATTTGAATATATTCATAATATATATTTAATATATATTTTGATTTATATAAAATCTTGAATTTATTTTTAGGGTTAGTGGTTTATAACATAGTGTTATGTTATTTTTTATTAATTTAATTAATGAATTTATGTTAAGAAAATTCTCTGATGGATTTCAAAATGAAATTGTTGCTATTTTATAAACTAATGGCTGTTAATTTTCTAGGACGTTTCTCAAGAATCAGTTCTGTATATACTTTGCATCTCAAAGTTTTATAGATTCACCATTCCTGAATGTTGATCAAATTTATGTCTAAATATCAAGTCCTCTTTGCAGCTGTTGATGAACCACTCAACCTTTCTACGGGTCATATTTCACGTTTGACCTTCTCTAAGGGGTAAGAGGCCTGGGACAGGCTTTTTAACTGTCCTGTCCTGATCCACTGTGACAGCCGAGCTGGGCTTCCCACAGCTTGACACAACACTGTTTGCTTATCCTGAGCACTATCTGATACTGGAGGCTGTGCATGTCCTGCTTTCCCACCAGTGGGGTAGACGCCATCCTCTCCTGCTTTCAGGTCGCCTCACAGTCTGTGAACATCTCTCAATACAGCCTCTTTAACTGAAACAGGAACACCTTTGCCCGCTCCACCAAGAGTCCGGTGGGACTGAGATGCTCAATCACTTAAAGCACCATGCTGCTTTCTGTTGTCACCTGAGAGGATCCCATCAGCCAGTAAAACATCTCAGTGTAAGGATGAAACCAGTTCAGCATAATACAACATGTATCAAATGACCTAATCCAAGTGATTGCCTTTTAACATGAAGTACTGAACGAAGTTTTTGAAGGGATCTTGGAACACCAGATCAGAGATCAACACTGTCATTTGAGACCTTGTTTTGAGACTTGAAGTGAACAAGAAATCAAAATGTACCTCCACTGACCCTACGACCCTGGTCTTAAGGCCCATTCATACCAAGAATGATAACTATAACAATAACCTTTCAACACTATTGTTTGTAGTGTGGACTTACAGTTCAAAAGTTTGGGGTTTTAAATCAAAAATACAGTGAAAACAATAACACTGTGAAACTTTTTTACAATTTAAAACAACTGTTTTCTATTTGAATATTTTCTAAAAAGTTATTTATTCCTGGCAAATCTGAATTTTCAGTATCATTACTCCTGTCTTTAGTGCCACATGATCCTTCAGAAATAATATGCTGATTTGCTCAAGAAACATTTCAATCAATTTATTCATCTTCGCTGAATAAAAGTATTCATTTCTTTAAAAAAGAAAAACAAACAAACAAACAAAATCATTTGTTTTAAAATAACCCCACATTTTGAACAGTAGTCTGCTGATATCAATTAGGCAATGTAAGACCATCTTAACCAATATCCAGATAGCTATTTAGCAGCTGTTTAATCAAACCTTCCCCCATACAATCAATTCAAGTTTCACACTACATTTTTCTCATTTAATACCACATTTTACTATGAAATACTTAATTATTTATTGCGGAAATATTACGGAAATAAAATGGGTTGTAAACAGCAATTCATGCTGACTTCAAATCTGCTTTCGCTGGCTGGCGCTGAGCCAGAGACAGGCGCGTTTTACAGCGCTGCGCATTATAACCAATCACACATGAGTCTGTTGAGTTTATGAATGCAACGGCCAATCAGAGGCGTTCAGATGAGTCATCGATGAAACGCGGTGTTTTGTTCACTGCGCGCGTTTTGTTCTCTGCTATCGCTGACTGAATTCTGCTCTCTGGCGAATTAATTCTCTCATCAGAAACAACGAAGTGCAGATGTGCGAACAATGTAAGTAAGATATGCATTTCACAGTGTAAACAGCTTCAGTGATTATAATAGGAGTTTTTGAGAGTGTTTGTTTGCTGGCTAGACTGAAGTTAATGATAATGTTCTTTGCTCTCTTTCTGTACAATGAAAGTGTTATAATTAGTAACTTACAATGTTTTTTTTTATAAAATTCCCGTTAAATACAAAGTCAATTGTATTAAAAATATTAATACCTCGTGCCCTCTCAAAAATAATAAGTGCATGATGCTCCTGGTATTACATACAGTAGGCTTGTGTGTCTCACCAGTATGAGGAGACAGTGATTGGAGAGGTCCATATGAGCAGGGATGGTGGAGAACACAGAGAGAACCAGACAGCCAAACACCAAGGTGAACCTGCCAGTGAACAAATAAGAAAAAACATTAGTTATAGAGCTGAAATAACTGTATCCTGTTCTGTGACTGCATCTGAGCAACTGCAAGATGAAACTGAAGGTTTCTTTGTTCAGATGTGAAAGCACTTTAACAAATCTCAGGATGGACCCCATGAAAGAACACAGACTGAATCTGACAGCTTTCAGAGCAGCATTAGATCACAATCGAATCAGGTGGTGCTTTTCTACAGCTCTTTTAGCAACTGACCAGTAAACATAACAGCTCTTGAAGTACCTGAATGACACACTCACACAAGGAACTTCCCTAACAAATCATCACTTTCAGCCTTATTAATGCTGCAGAGTTTTGTTAATGATGGATGTGTGTATATGTAACACCCTCTAATTCTCTGCTATTGTCTGAGAGCTATTTACAGGAACATACAGTACATACTTTCTCCTGCTGTCTCTCTGGTGTAGTATGCCGTATCTGTCCTCTTTTGCTCTGGCCCTGTATAAACAGGCCATTAAGAACATTGGCCTTAGGTGGAGAACAGTGATGGACTCTTCGTTTTCAGAAGCAGCTGCAGCTGTGCGAGACGTGCAGCCGTATGCTGTCTGAGTGAACTAGCAGACATCACTGTGTCTTCCAGCAACTGCTGTCCTTATGTTTCCTGTAAATACATTGTGTCTGGGAGCCAGTTTTTTACATTCAGCACTGTCTTCTGTATTTTACCTTTTTGCCTCCACCTCCCTTTTAATTGAAAGGGTATACATTCTATCATTTTGTAGTATTGTTATTATTATTTCTTTCCCATCTCAGGTCCACTTATAATTGGTTTCCTGCACCAAAATTGTTCACATTACCGTTTCCCACCCTCTCGCTCTGACCCTTATACCTGTTTTGCCAGTGAAAGCAGCTTTTTGGTAGCACATATCCATTTGTACCCATATTAACAGTTAATTTTAATATTTCACAATATTACTGTTTTTACTGTATTTTTGATCAAATAAATTCAGCCTTGGTGAGCATAAGAAACTACTTTCAAAAACATTAAACAAAAACGACCCACATTTATTTTTGAAGGGCATTGTAGATTTAAACCTTTTTATTTGAATTCAAATGAATGTAAATTAGATTTGATAGCTCAGTTATAATTGGCAATCGTCTGTTTACCCCAACATAATTTACACTATTGTTCATCAGTTTCTGAATACGACGATTGATTCCTGAATGATTCCTGAATGACTTATGTAGCTGTACACTTTCATTTCTAAACAGAACAGCAAGACAAATCTTGTTGCATGATATGTCCCTTTTAAGGCATGAGAAGACTCAAAAGTCTCTCTATTTCCCTACATTTTTGAAAGATCATTCTGTAATTATTAATGCAATAGCACAACTGCTGAAAGGCCTAACTGAGCATCATACTCTCTCAAAATGAGAGATGAAGTGTAAAGAGTTTGAGAGGTGTTTATTTACTAACTGTGTATCTGTCTGTGATCAATGACAAACAAGTTGTGGCATTTGTATGTAACTGTGTTAACAGCTGTTATCACAGTCGTGCTGACAGTCCTCACCTGTTCCTCTGTCGTTCTTTCTCTTTTTGTCAGTGAGACACAGTCTGTCTGACCTGCTCCTCACCCTTTTAGTGCTTGGCTAACACATGCACACCCACACAATCCAGACTCTTTCAGTTAATGTGAGGGCTTCTGTGAATCTCATAACACTCCATAGTATTACAATCCCCAAAGACTGGATCGTGACAGAGTTTATGAGTCATAGCAGGATATAGCGCTTTCCATATCCTGGTGGTAACAGCAGACCACAACCATAACACTCAAACTGGTGTCGTGCTATTCAACTAGAACATGTTTATTGCATTTACACATGCATACGGACAAATGCACATACACAATAAGCCTAAGAAACGGGCTTCTGTTACAGTCATTACTGTAACCCAATAGACAAGCAAAACAGTAGCAGCAATGCAAAAAACTCAGTCCGCTCCAAAAGTCTGAGACCAATAGTGAAAAATCATCTATTTTGCACTCTTTTAAAATTTAATATTTGTTTTCATTACTAATTATATTGTCAGAAGTTGAACTGAAACTGAACTGAAAAATGTACATGAATTTTATAATTATATTTCTTATTTAGTTTGACCCCTTTTGCTTTAATAACAGCAACACTCAAGCATCACCTCCACAACTTAGTAAAATCAGTTTGAGTGCATTGTGCTTCAATTGAACCAAGATTTGCAATCCGCTTACATAAAAATATGTCAAAGCAGTCAAAATATAAATGAAAGCAATCCCAGACTTTTGCACTATACGTGCACCCAGACACATCTTTCAGAGCTATTTGAGGGATCTCTTGCACTCAGTTGTGGGGGGAAATGAAAATATTGGACCAGGAAGGAATGACTTTTTTGAACAAACAGCTGCAGGTACCAGTGCTCTGCTAAACACTCAGGCCAGACAATGTGTCTTTTAGCAATCAGAGCCATGTGGTCACAGCGCCAGGCTCCCACAGACTCAGACATATGAGCTTTCAAAGCTCTGAACCCCACGGACCTCTTTCCACCAGTAAGACAAAACATAGCACCACCTACCAATTCAGCGGTCTGTGCATTTAAAAGTGCATGAGAGTTTCTGTATGCAAATGTCAGAGTGTCAGCCTGCAGTTTTGCAATGCAACAGAGAAAGAAAAAAAGGGAGAGAAAGGTTACAGTAGCATACAGTGGATTACACAACTGTTTCTGTTTGCCTGTGTGTGAGAAACTGTCTGAGATTGTTTTGATTTGTTTGCTGTTTTGATTCTGAGGGGTTTGAGAATCATTCATACAGGCAATGATGACATGCTTGGATTTGGAATTTCAAATATTTCCCCATGAGCCAGGCCACCTGCAGTGTGTAGCATCTGATCAAACATGACACGGTAGAGGGCGGCATTGCTGTCTACCACATCAAACACACACACAATCAACCTATGTGAAGAACAGCATTTAATAAGACTGTTGATGAAAGCAACCAAGAAGAATGAAAAGACAGACAAGGAGAGAAGAGAGTAGGAGACAAGGCAAAAAAAGAGATGAGAATAGAAAAGAAAAAAAGAGAAGTGAGATGTGATTAGGTGAGAAGATTGGATGAGATGAGCAGAAACTAGAATTTGCAAGAAGAAATGAGATGAGAGATGAGATGAGAGGAGAATCGAAGAGAATATGTGAGAATATGAAACAAGAAAAGATACAAGATCCAAGAAGAGAAAATGAAAGTAAAGATACAAGCAGAGATGGACGATGCAGGTAGAGAAGGGAAGATGAAAAAAAAATTCAAAAAAAGAGATGTGAGAAGAGGCATAAGAAAAGAAAATGCAAGAAGATTCAGGTAAAGATGCAAGAAGATGCTAAATGCAAGTAGAGTAGATTCACAAAGATGTGAGGAGGCACGCGAGAAGAAAAGATACAAGAAGAGAAGAGAAGAGAAGAGAAGAGAAGAGAAGAGGAGAAGAGATTGCATTGGGATGTTTCTGTGTTTCAGACAGTTGGCTGGTTTAGAGGTCAGTCTTTGCGTTCCTGACAAGATGAATATGATCATTCATTTTCCATTGAATTAATATAAAATATAGCATGAGTAATCCAGCATCCACAACACAATACAGCCTGAGTTATAACGGCTGCTCTGTGAATTATTGAATGGCTTGTACAAATAGCCTGTGGACATCTGGCTCTGATTTGGCTTGAGCCTCTAATGGTTCTCCTCCGTCTGAACAGGAAGGTCTGGACACTGGCTGCTGTTTCCACTGCAGCTGGAACAGAGTGCAAAACTCAACTCAGACCTCTGACCAGAGCTTCACACGGGCCAAGGGTTAATGACAGCAATAACACACAATCAGGAGGTGGCACTGAATGTCCCTGCACAGCCCTGACATAATGAAAGCCACTGGCTATTGACTGATGTCTTCTTACGAGGATGGCTCCACAGTCAAATGGGTTTTTCACAGGTTACACATGGGTCTGAATGTTACCATTCGCAAACCAGACAGATATCATAGTTTAATGATAGATTCAGATTCAGTCAGTTATTTTAGTTATTCTTGGAGTAACAAAACATTAAAGAAACAGCTGAAATCATTACAGTAACAGAACAGAGCAAATTCTCTCTCACAAGGAGTTTGACTGACAAAACTAGAGCAGTAGGACCATACTAGCATCCTTGATGTTTTCAGCGATTGACGGTGAATTACTTCTTAGTCACAAATCCAGAGTTCGAGTGTGTAAGAGAGGTAAGAGAGGACGATGGATCAGCAGCAGACGGAGTGAAGGGAAAATGCTTGTATTACTTGCACTCCAGATGCTGAATTTGTTTTTGTGTGAGAGTATGCGGTTGTATTTATTTGATAACAGGACACTGACTGTATAATCAGCCATTATAAGTGTGCATGTTTGTGTTACACTGTGCTAAATTAAAGATGTTTTTTCAGTTTGCTGCATTCCTGGACATTCCTCTGGCTGGCTGAACACAGGCCTGTCATAAATAATTAGGGCTGTCATCTAACACTGCATGTTGCTGTTCCAGATCCAGTGAAGTCAGTCATGAGAACGAAACCTTGCCATAAAGTCCAGCTGAGGCAGCTAGTCAAAACTGACCATTACTGCATCATGTGCAAGCACACGATTCACTTAAAAACTCAGATACGTCTTGACACAGCTTGATTTTGTTATCTCAACCCGGTTTCCTCTGAAAACTCTCTGAAAACTAGCACATAAGAAGACGAAGAAGTTTTATTTATATAGTGCCTTTCCATAGCTCAAGGTCACTTTACATAGTGCTAAACAAAACATTTGTACACCCATATACACAATACAAACACATAAGGCCACATATAGCCACATTATCCAAATGCACTAGCATACAAGCCACAAGCAATTCAGAGAGCAATTATATATTTGTTTCCTGACGGAAACACAACTGCAACTGCAACTGCAACACTGTGCTTGCAAATGCAATATGTCGTGTTTTCTGTCACCTGCTCAGAAGAGTTTGTACAATCACTGTACCATTCAAGACCAATCACAATTCAGCATGTAAATAGATGCAAGACAGAAGACCAAACTACAATTCAACAAACAGTACAAGGACCTCATCACTCTCGTTTCTTGAATACTGAACATTCTATTCAAACAGAACAGTTTAAAGTTGGGAAATTTTCAATAAAGAAATCAGCAGTTTAAACAGACTGTTGTAAGTACTTCAAGCTGAACTCATTGAAGTTTTAAACTTGGGTTAGGGATTTAGAACAAAACCAGAATGATTGAGGAATATCAATGTAGTGCAGTCATGTATGTACTATAAAAAGAACACAGGCCAGTCAGGCATATGCTTAGAGCTGGCAGGAAAAAACAAGTTTGTTGGAGTTTAATTGTTCTCAAAGTGCACTGGGGATTTTTAATTAACTTTAACTTTAAACTTTTACTGCCAGCAAACAGACTATACGGCTATTTGAGGAGTGTGCAGAACTGATCAAAGATGAAGCCTAATAATAGCTTGCTAAGGTATGAGAGAAGTTTTAAGGCGGCTCCAGAGAGTATGAACACAGAGCAGCATGCATGAGGCTGGACGTCCTATATTCAAATCAGTCTAAACACACAGCATCACAACAACAAGGACAAACACACAAAATACTTTATATTCCTGCACCATCATTGTGAATCAAGCTTCATGAATCAATTTCTTTGCTCTACTGTCCTTCCACCAGCAACTGCTGAGCATATTTAAGGATTTGAGAAAGAGGACAACTATAGAGATGCGTATCAAAGAGAAAAGCAGGGATCCACCTTCAAAGGACAGAACAGATACTCACTCAGCGGATATACCTTTGACCACCAAAAAGTAAAATTTTACATTTTTAAAATTTTGTACATATTCATGGGACATATTTCACAGCAGTTTGCCTCCACAAAATATATTCCAGCACTTCAGAGAAGTCTGTGTGTGTGTGTGTGTGTATTGACTTTTATATTCTGTCTAAGCACTACTTTATTCTCATATTTCCCATTTTTATCCATCAATGGATTTCATTATTACTTTTCCCCCCCAATTTTTCTGACTAACTTTTATGTAAATCTGTTCCTATCTACAGTGTAAGGAGTATAACCTTTAGTATCACTTGGTTTAATATCATATGAAATAGATAATTTATGTTGTTTAATCTTTCAAGTTGTTTTGCATGATTGGAAAGTTGCACAATTATAAATAATAATAACAAAACTACATGTTTACATTCTTTAGAAAGTATATTGAAAGAGTAACGGCCCCAAAGAATATGGCACCATTTAAAGAATATAACTAATATTATATCATACATAACAAGACACAAACTCTGAGCACACCCGAAACTCTGCAAGGTGAGAAATGATGGTGTTTTTAACACGAGGTTAAGTCTAATCAGGCATGGCGCTGTCCAGGGTCCTGAAGCTGATCACATAATGCCACTGCTGCATCAATATGATGTTCTGGCTGAATCAGATTCATGACTGTTGTAGGAAAATTAATGTTTTACTCTTTCTTATTTACTTTCTTAGACATTGTGTGGGGTTTTATATTTATTTTTTATTTTTCCTTTTGATTTAACTTGTGTTCCTCTCTCAATATGTATATATATGTCACCTGGAATGCAACAAAGACATCACACAGTAAAACAGAGAGCCTTTGAAGTCTTTAGTGCAGGTAATTTAATCAGGAAAGACAGAGGGAGTGTGTCAAAATAATGTAGTTTGGGTTCACTTTGATTTGCAGACTGTGTAAATAGGAGTTCAATAGTCTGTAGAGTTATCAATTAAACATATCCGTTTTAAAAATAATTACATTTTATAATGTACAACATAATATTTCTACATTTTAAATGAGTGAACTAGTGTAGGTCCCAAAATAGTTATTTTTTCAAGAGCTTTGAAAAAAGACACATTAAAAATATCAGTGGAGTCCCTCTCCCCACTACAACTTCCCCCAAGAGGTTTTACATATAGGGACGCAGTTCCCTAATCTCTTCCTTATAGACAAATAAAATGCAGTGTAAGCCCATAAAGTTCACACAGCACCACCGTAACTGCACCCTCCCAGAAACCACAGCGGTTAGGCTTCTTTTTAAGTCTCACTTCACCGGGGAGGAGGGTGGAGTTGAGGATGAGCTACACCGTTCAGCCCCATTCCGCCTCCAGCAGTTTGTCTTGAAGAGGAAAGGGAGCAGGAACAGACAGGATGGTCCCCATGCCAAAAGTCTATTAGCTAATCCTGCTGTTTATACAATCTACTCAAGTATCTTACAAGGCTGATCGGCTAGATGAAACACGCAGTTTTATTTTCTAAGCAACTACTTAACAAAATACAATGCAGCCATATGCATCCAAAGCCCTGAGAGCATCCAGCTAAAATTCACTGAAGTGAATGGAAACAGTTAATCATTTAAATAATAAAAAAATAAACATTTATAATCATTCATTTAAATAACCATTCATTGAGATTATGATGGTCATTACTGAACAGTTTCTTTATATTGCATGTATATTGTTGCTGTAGACACAAATGTAATATATGATCCGTTTTTGCCTTTATTACTTCAAGCTATTATCTTTTTTGAGGCTACCTTTGGTAAGATGACTTTTTTTCTTTAATGCTCACCAAGGCTGCATTTATTTGATAAAAAAAAAAAACAACAACAACAAAAAACTTAAAACAGTAAAAATATTACATATAAAATAAGACTATAATAAATAAATTATTTAAATTTAAATACTTTTAAATAACTGTTTTCTACTGTATTTGTAATTTATTTGTTGTGATGGTAAATCTGAATTGTCATCAGCAATTAATCCAGTCTTCAGTGTCACATGGTCCTTCAGAAATCATTCTAATATTCTGATTTGTTGATCAAGAAACATTCGTTTTTATCACCAATGTTGAAAATAGTTGCGCTGCCTAATATTTTTGAGGAAACTGAGATTATTTGATTAATAGAGAGTTCAAAACAATAGCATTATATTTAAAATAATTTTTATTTGTAAAATGAATTAAATTTATTGCATCCTTGCTGAATAATAGTAATTTCTTTAAAAAAAAAAAACACTGCAAATTTTTGAATTTTAGTGTACAAAGAAATTAGCATAACTTTAAAGCATCCAAACTCTTTTAGCAAAAATTTAAATTAAAATAATATAGCAAAAGCTTTAAAAAGGAAGTTATCTGGGTATGCTCAAAGTTTTATTTTTTAGCCTTGTAAAGCATAAAATGTAAAATGTAATTTGGGACAGAAGCTGTAAGATGCAACTGTTATCGGTAGTCAAATAAAGCTATCCTATATCCCTCGTTTCTTAGAGCACAAGAAGGAGAAACAAAAAGTACACAAAGGAGAGTTAGTGTAATGATTCTTATGTGTAGTGAATGTCACCCACGTGGCTGGGGAACGGGGCCAAATTTCCATGATGCAGCATAGCTTGGCTTTGAAGGTGTGGGCCAGGAGACGCTTTGCTCACCCTCTTTCTTTCCCTCCCTCTGTCTTTTCCTTTCCCTTTTGGGTACCATTAGGAGGAGTGGGCGGAATTGACACAAGCTCTTTTCCATGTGATGAGCACAAATCCTGGATCCAGGAACAGGATCCAGACCTGGGGAAGCTGGTGAGCTATAGCAGCTGACAGGGTTCATAAACGCTCCTGGCATAGAGGGAAACAGCAGCAGGTTCTCATCAAACACCAAACGGCCTCTCCTGTACTCCCTCGCTACCTCAGTATGTCTCATTCTCTCTCTTTCTCTCTACTCTACAGTTGCTGGTGCTAACCAGATGTCAGCTTGTGTCCTACAATGCAAACTATCACACAAAGTCAAAGAAAAACAATAGCACGTGAAAAGGTGGAGACAAAATCTCACATCCCAAAGAGGACGTTTAAAGAGTCTAAAGAGACGTTTAGGCTAGCAAATTAGAAAGAGAGTAGAAACTAATGTTTCTTATCAACAATAAAATTTAAAAGAGTTAGGAAAAGTGTATACTTTAAGTGATGTAATGTAAATGGCTACCATTTCTATTCTTCTCCATTTTTAACCTAGTTAACTTTAAATGGTTCTCTAGTGATGAATAAATAATTTTTTTAATATATATTTTTATTGTTATTTTTAATAATTTAAATAAAAATAGATTTTAAATATCTTAAAACTATTTATGAATTCTTTAAAAATCCTATGAATTATTAAGAATTTATATGAATTTTTGAGAATTAAAATAATATGAAAGCTCATAAAAGCTGTATGCTGAACACTACAGTATACATGTTTTTTGGATAAAAGTGTTTGCCAAATGCATAAATGTAAATGTATAAAATGCTGTTTTGTTGTTGATGGAGTAAAGCATATCACAATGCAAGATATCAACTTCTCAAAAAGCATTGCAACTACCTAAATATACATATAATGAGACAAAACAACAGATACTGAGGTTCAAGTCACGAGGATATAACAGTGACTGCTACTGAGAAAGACCATATCAGTCTGGACCACAAAAGGAGCTTAGAAGCCACTTGAGCCACAGTCAGCAGAGAGAAAGCTCAAATATACCTGTCCTCAAGCAGCTACCCAAGCAGTCTCACTCCGTTAGCCTGCCCTTCTTTTCATTAGTCTGTCTTCTATGGCTGCTCTTCACAGCTCTTAACTAATGCTATCAAAAAAGATAAAGAAAAAAGAAAAAAGAAAAGAAAAAAGAAACTACAAAATAGAAACCATACTAAATGATACTGATTTAAAAGGACAGAATATATATATATATATATATATATATATATAATTTAGGCAAAGAAGTGGTGAAGGATTGCTTAGAAAAAAAGAACTGCTAGTTGGGATTCATCAATCTTCTGTTCCTCAATAAGACTTCAGACAGATGAAAATCTCCATCATTTACAAACACTTTGAACTCATTCACCCCACAAAGTTCAACCACACCATAAAACCCCACACTCACTGCCACTGCTGGCGGTCCTGCTCCACTAGCTCGATTAAACACACAAACGTGCTCAAACACAAATGTTCACAGGAAAGACTCTGTCACGGGTGGCTGTGCTGTGTCGACATGCTTCCTCTGGTTGACACAGGTAAATTAGAAAGGGAGACAAGAAATAATCCAGGAAGAACTCTAGACATGCTACGAGGAAGGAAAGAGTCATTACAGCTTAAAGGAAGCTAATGTTCAAGAAATACGTTTTTCCACACACACACACACACACACACACACACACACACACACACACACACTCTCTCTCTCTCTCTCTCTCTCTGTGGTAGAAGATTTTAGGTTAAGAAGGTACGGTCAACAACTCCTGAAAACATCTGATAAGAAACTTTCAAGATCTAGTTCAAATGCAGAGTTAAACCTTTGAAAATTGAACAGCAGGATATATATATATATATATATATTAATTTCTTTACAAAAGTTTGCGGCAGTGTTAATTTTATCAGCTATTTTTAATTTAGTCTTAGTCCTGTGTCAAATGTAACTTTTAGTTTTTATCATATTTAGTCAACTTGTTGTAGGGTATCAGACCGAATCAGACAATTTAAGATTTGATAACTCAATTTTAATTGCAATGATTGTTATCATTTGGGAAATTTATTTTTACATGTCATCAGAAGTTGCTCTTTCACCAATAAGCACAAATCAATAGAATATCGACTCATATGCATGGTTTATTTGACCTCATCTACACAGATTATAACAGGATATCAGAGGCTAAATAAACAAAGACTTTAGATACACACTCGCCCTGTCTACGTTATGAAAACAATTCCTCTCAAATATTATAACAGAGAAATTCCTAATAGTAATTCCAATAATTCCAAATTGTAATAATGTTTCTCTTTTAAACGCCAAAAAAAACCGTATTACCGCACAGAGCTTGCGTAAGTAACGTTACAATCAGCAACCACAATTGTAAACAATACAGTCGAGATCCATGACAGAACACAGACTGGCTGAATGACAATTTCATTTAAGCAGAATACCTCAAATGTATGGAAGCATATAGGTAGCGAAATTCAATTTAAAGGGGTCATATGATGCGATTTCATTTTTTCCTTTCTCTTTGGAGTGTTACAAGCTCTTGGTGCATAAAGAAGATCTGTAAATTTGCAAAGACTAAAGTCTCAAATCCAAAGAGATATTCTTTATAAAAGTTAAGAGTCAGCCACACCCCCCTAAAACGGCTCGTTCGAACACGCCCCCACATATCTACCTCACGATGTGGGAAGATTTGCATAACGCCGCCCAAATGTTCACGCAAAGAAAGAAAGCGTAACTTTTATTCTCGCTGTAGTATTGTTGACGCTGCAGCCATGTCGTGAAGGTGCTGTGTGCTTTGTTGTGAAAGCGAAACTACTTTGTTTGGTCTTCCAAAAGAGAACGATATCCGCTTCGTCATGCCTTCAAGTCAAATTCCTTGTGTGTGTAAACATACTTGGTAATAAAGCTCTTCTGATTCTGATTCTGATTCTGATACTCAACCATTTCCTGCATCCTGCTGTACTTCCCTGAATAAGTCTTTAAAGGTGTTGTAGGCTAATAAGTGGTTCTGAGTAATAAATTGAAAAAGTTCCCACCTGTATATGACTAAACAAAATAACATGTAGTTTACTTGAGGTTCTGTTATAAATGTGTCTATTAGAAACATTAATTTAAATGAATTAATTATACACATTTTTTTTGAAATTAATTAAGACTTACCGAGTTTTTGAACGGAAGTCCTGAATGACTGTTATTAAAGGTCATTTAATGAATTTTAATGATTTTCAATGCCCCGCAGAAACCCTGCCTTTGTTGGAAATGTAAATAAATTATTTGAATTATGTTTGATTATGTTATAACACTTTTCAGTAACAATATTTCATATTACAGTAAAGTGTAGTAGCTTTAAGTTTCTGAGATATCCTATAATTGTAACACTCAGAGGTAACTTGAACTCTATACTTTATGAAAGGAAAGGAAAACAAATTTGGCGGAGTTAAAAACAAACATTGGCCCTCCAGGAGCGGGACTGAGAACCCTGACTAGATCTTCACATTAATTGAATGTGATTTATCAACACCATCTTTAAATTTGCAACATCTGTTGTAAATATATGTATAGGCCTATGTTTAAATATATACATTTACTGAAATATGAAATATTGTTACTGAAAAGTGTTATAACATAATCAAACATAATTCAAATAATTAATTTACATTTCCAACAAATTGAAAATTTGCATTGAAAATGAAAATCATTAAAATTCATTAAATTACCTTTCATTCCGTTCAAAAACTCTGGAAGTCTTAATTAATTTCAAACAATTTTTTGTATAATTAATTAATTTAAATTAATGTTTCTAATAGACACATTTATAACAGAACCTCAAGTAAACTACATGTTATTTTGTTTAGTCATATACAGGTGGGAGCTTTTTCAATTTATTACTCAGAATGACTTATTAGCCTACAACACCTTTAAAGACTTATTCAGGGAAGTACAGCAGGATGCAGGAAATGGTTGAGTATCAGAATCAGAATCAGAATCAGAAGAGCTTTATTACCAAGTATGTTTACACACACGTTGTACAGTACTGTATGTCGGTGTTTCAGATCATGGCGCCTCCGCAGAGAGAGGGCGTGTGAATGGTTGCCAGATTGCATAAAGCAAAAAGCCGGGCAGACCCGGCAGAGTACGTATCCGTTTAACAGAAAAGCTCTGATTGGGGGATTTGAGCTCTTGATATCTGGCAACCGCAAACATGAACGCTCGCATAATAGAGTCTTGTACAGCAGTCTGAAATGTTTTGGCTCTACTTTTTTCAACAATAATAAAAAAGTCTTGGTAAAGTTTTTGTTCTTTTAACTACATTTTAGTCTCATCTTTTTTCGTCAACGATATTGCATGTTAATTAGTCTCAGTTATTGTTTAATGACCTTTTTATAGTCTCGTCATCGTCTCGTTTTCGTCAGGGTAAAAAACTTTGTTGACGAACATTTTTCATCATAGATTTCGTTAACGAAATTAACACTAGAAGATTAGAATTTTTGTTAATGGTAGTGTAAATACATAGTATATATGCATTATGTAACATAGAATACTTAAAATATGTGCCAAAATAATAGTGAGCATTGGCTCACTTTGAATGCTGCCTATGATTATAGTCTCCGTCTCACTTTCTTTTTCTCCAAATGCAATTTTACCCCTGGTGGGCCCTCATACTTTACTAATGCATGGGGTCACTGCAAACCCCACTAAAGTGTTCTCCACAGCTTGCTTTAATTGGACTGTTTACAAGCAGTGTGCAAAACACTATTGTAGACTTGGGGTTCATTTTCACCCCGGCTGCAGCAGTAAATCTGCCGCATCAGAGGGGGATTTTCATCACTGGAGAAACCACAAGCATCATACGAGCACTTGAAAAGCTGCTGGGTAACAACAAAACTATATTGACACCAAACTGTATTAACATAGGAAGATTATGACTGAATTGTCTAAAACTAAAACAGCTGATGAGGTTTTTCCAGCCTTATCTGCACGTAAAAGAGTTTCCACTCAGTAGCAGAGTGACAGAACACACACACACTCGGTTCCAGACGTCTGTCTATACAAACGCTCACATCTTCCCTTGTACCTCTGGCTTTTTATGGCATTAATGATATTTTGAGAAAAAGCAGATGGTCCAAATCTGTCAAGCTTGTATTGACATTGTCCATGTAAGGATACAGTAGCCAGGGAGCCTGCCTATCCAAGTTCTCTCACTCCATCTCTCTCACACACCTCTCTCTTTTTTAAAATATAAAAATGGTATAATTCTAAAAAGTGTTACTACCCTTCCCCCTACTTGCAGTGCAAGTAGTTCACGGTTGATGTTTAGTGTAATGGACCGAGGCTTGTGAACACGTGTATGGAGCAGCAGGTCTTGCGTCGGTAATGGTACCACAATATAGTGCAGCACACAATTTTGTAAACAAATAAATAATTTATTAAGATAAATAAATAGTATTTATTTTTTGGAATCCACTGTATCTAGGCTACAACAATACATTACTAATGTAGATCTGTTTATGCACACACAATGGGCTGTAACTCCCTGTTCTCTGAGGAATAAAATAGAAATGCTTGAAGTGTATAATCTAAATCTGACAAGCAAACATATGGTTAGATGACACCCTAACCTCTCTGCACAACCATAATCAAGGTGTAGAAAGATCTGTCATCCTAATGGAGCTCCACATGATCCTGCTGAAAAGGGTGTAAGTGATGTCTGTACTACATTTCAAATATTACACGGCTCTCTGGAATACTTGATTCTAATTGGTCAATTGTGGCATCCTGCCATCAGATATTTTTGTATAATGACCAATAAAAAGCATATTTGACTGTTGTCTTGGACATCCAATTTCCTACACAGTACCGGTTTCATGTCCGATTTGCATTTTGGTCCTGATCACCACTGTCGGAGTTCATTTTGTTATAATGACAGAATAACGGCACATTATCTCTTACTTATTCCATCTGTCTAATGTTTATGGTTTTTCCTCTTTCTGCAGGTAGAGAGGGTGAGTGGGCTGCTGGTGCAGATGTTCGTTTTTGCTCTCTTCCTTGCGACCCAAAACCCACAGGCAGAGGCATTGAATAAATTATTATTATTACTATTATTATTAATATTATTTTTGTGGTTGTTGTTAGGATGTTTTGACATTTTTACTGGAAATTTTAGCAGTGTGCCACTACATTCTGATACATTCAGTGTGGACTCAGTGTGGGCAGGTGTCTTTGTTGGGCACTGTGTGGTCTTTGAGTGGTCTTTACCCTTTTTTATCAGACTTGTTGAGATTTGTGGCGCACAGATTGGAAGTAGAGGATGAAAAACAAGCAAGCAGATTAAGTAAAAGAAAGAAAAACTGTTTCATATTAAGGGGGAAGAAGAATCCCAAAACACTCTTACTCCCTCTCTTGCCCTACCTCCCTCTCCTGCAGTGTTATTCAGTGGCATTTGACAGATTGATTTGTGTCATTTCCTGAGTGAGGGAGCCATTGATCCAGCACTGACCTGTTCACCGTAGCATCTGCTTTCATTAGCAAAGCAAGGGCTGTGTGGAGACTCACCAGGACAGGAGCCACAGGGAACAGCACAGCTCTTTAACACGGCCATCTATCACAGCCGTTTACCCTGCCCAACAAACATGCACTGATCAATACGGCAACCATCACCCCTACAGCCCTAACTCTCTCACATATATTCAGTACTCTGTGGGTAACACAGCAAATACTTTCACAAACACAAAGAAAATGCTTTTCTTTGCTTTTTGTGGTGCAGTTCGCAGTTTGAGGTGCTATTTGCTTTAAATTTCACCTGTAAGATTCAATTAGTTAATATTTTCAAGGATAAAACATCCTATTATTTGATTTTCAAAACAAAAATAACCCACAGGAAAGACGACTTATTTACTGTCTCAGTTTTTAAGATACAAGATACAAGAAAAGTATCCGATAATTATTTTCATCAGTTTCTTCGAAGGTTAAATTATCTGGGCTATAAAACCTATATTCATTTAATAGCTCTAAACTGTGACTTTATTGTCAACAACTATCTATTTTTATCGGTAACACTTTGCATTAACTAATGTTAACAAGCACAACTTTTGATTTTAATAGTGCATTAGTAAATGTTGAAATGTGACCCTGGACCCTGGTCTTAAGTTGCATGGGGATATTTGTAGCAAAAGCCAACAATACTTTGTATGGGTCAAAATTATATTTTTCTCTTATGCCAAAAATCATTAGGATAATAAGTAAAGATCATGTTCCATGAAGGTATTTTGTAAATGTCCTACCGTAAATATATCAACACTTAATTTTTGATTAGTAATATGCATTGCTAAGGACTTCATTTGGACAACTTTAAAGGCAATTTTCTCAGTATTTAGATTTTCAAATAGTTGTATCTCGGCCAAATATTGTCCTATCCTAACAAACCATGCATCAATGGAAAGCTTACAAGGTCACACATTAACATTAACTAAGATTAATAAATGCTGTAGAAGTGTTGTTCATTCTTAGTTCATGTTAACGAATGAACCTTATTGTAAAGTGTTACCATATGTATATGTACAACAATAATAAAAGATGCTAAAATGATTTTACACTTTGAATAGAATTTGATTGAAACCATGTATTATGTTCCACTTCCATACAAATGTACAAGCCAAGTGTTTTCTTATCCCACCAAAGCCACGTTTTACTCACTATTGGCACTTGGTAAGTGTTAACTCTGGACCCTGAGAGAAACAAAATCGATAACTCAATTAAGTGTCTGTCCTGAGCTATTAAATAGAACCCACTGAGCAATAAAATTGCATTTTTGGAAGAGACAAATACCTCAAATGAGATACGAGAAAAGTAGAGCAGGTGGGATAAATAAATAGTTTTTTTTTTTTTTTTGAATCCACTGTATCTAGACTACAACAATACATTACTAATGTAGATCTGTTTATGACCCAAAACAGCACACACAATGGGCTGTAACAAATATTACACATAGTCATCATCGTGACAGGTACCAGCACAAATAGCACATACTGAATAAGGAACCGGTTATGCAACAAGCTGGTCTTGTTTGTAGACCGGGTGCGATAATGGATAATGTTGTGCATTGTTTGTTTACAGAGAAGACTAGACAAGAAGAGATGCCCTCAGGCAGGGGGAAAAAAATCTGTAGAAATGCGAAACAAGAGAATGTTTTCTCATTGAAGTGGTGAGAAAAACAATTGAAAATGGTCAGAAACAAAGTTTGGCACAGGAGGGGAACATAAGACAGGTGGTGTAAATGGAATAACACAAGCCTCAAAGGGTTAGGAAGGAGAGAGTAGAAAGGGAAGGGAAAGAGGAAGGGGAAATGAGACATTCACTGCTAAATGAGTAGTTCACTGAAGTATAATCTACCTGCTGGGCATGGAAATAGAGAGGGAGATAAAGTGGCTTCTCTCAGGACTAACATTACTGTACCGCAGCTCTGTTGCTGCAGGATTAATAGGGTTATATCTCTGGTTAGAGCAGACCGTAGCATCCTACTCTGTCTGGGACTTCATTGTCCTAAAGGAAGTCAATGAGATCTCCACAGATGCTGAGCGTTTGCGCCTGAGCACCGACACACCTGACTGCTTTTACCAGTCTCTACAAATCAAAATCCAAAAGCATTTCATTTAGAGTTTGTTAAGACAGGCAGACAAAAAAAATATATATATTTTTTTGTGTGTGTTCTAAACAACGACATATGGTTTGAAATCTGATTAAAATTATATTTTGAATGCATTTCAGTGTTTTTTTTCTACAATTTGGGAAGCAACACATATGTAACATCATCAAACATGCAATATTGTCAGAGGCTGTGTCTTCCAAATACACATTTTTGCTTATTTTATACTGAACTATGTGATGTTCACTATGTAGCAAATAAGTAAACAAACTTGCTAGATTACAATATAATTCCAGCACCATATGTAAAAAGCAGCTCACAATCAAACAGTGTGTGGGCAGATTTGAAATTACAAGTAATAACAGTGACTCCTCAGGGTTCAGTCATTGCAACTGTGACTTTTTTCATCATGCCGAATGCTTGAATTTCTCATCAATATCTGTACCTCATGCAAAACACAATGAACATGAAGCTCATTCAGAAGCAAGGAATTAATTTAATGGTGCTTATTTATAACAGCACCCACATTAGTATCAATATCACTGAACCTGGAATAATGCAATTAGTAGAGCGAGACGAGAGAAGCAGCGTTCCGATTCAGGGGTCCCCTATGCAGTGTTCACTGCTCCCTACTCACTGATATCATATATCTTATATCATGTAATACATTATATAATATTATATATAAATTAACATTATATACTAAATAATATATATTGAAACATTTTTCTGTTAAGAAATTACTTATTACTAATGTATGCGTGTATTAATATAAATATTTTATAATTTAAATTAATATAAAATGTCATGAATATATTTTATAAAATATTAAATAAATTCAGCATACTCTAAACTCCTAAATTTAGTTATGCATGTCTGTTGCGATGAAAAAAAAGAAGAAAATAAATAAATAAATACAAGTGAATTGGCTGTCAAGTCCACTTTTCAGGGTACCACTGGGCGACTGGACAGTACACAGAGAGAGAGACAGAAGAATATCTGTGAGATCCTCGCAGGATGCTGACTCAAGTTCAGTCCTGTCCATACATTATTTGAGAGGACAGGAATAAAGTGTAGGCACGATTGGATGAGAAAAATATTGCATGTCTGCTCCTGGTGTGTGGCGTAAGGGTAATGTCCCTCCATATTTCTGTGAGCTTTATTGGCATAACAGTAAAGCAGTGTCAGACCGATGCTGACTAGATCTTTTATATGCTGATCTCCACAGAGGCAATCCCCCATCTGCCCCCAAAATAGCAGCAGGGCCATCCATCACCCGGAGAAAAGGAAACTCTATCTTTATCCTGCACAGAAGCAGTGAAAAAAAGCAAAAATCTGAATGTCCCAGCAATAGAGGAAAAGGTGTATGGGTGCATAAAAAAAATTCAACACATATTTACCCACCTATCTACTATCTATCTATCTATCTATCGCTGTGTTCAAAAGGGTGATCAAAGAAGGCTGTGAAAATAAATGTGCATTGTTTATCCATTTGATCTTTCATTCGAAAAGAAAAGAAGAAAAGAAAAAAAGTCTAAAAAAAGTGAAATACCCCTAGAAATTCTTATAAGTAAAATATCTAGTATATTCCCATTATATCAAGTATATTCCCATTTATATTTGCATTTTTTTAGCACACCAGGATGATTAGGAACATGAAATTATCTAGCCATGGCTTCCTGTTTCACATAAATATAAATATGAGGGAACACAAAGGCCAAATTCTCTTAATCACCTATCACAATGGAAATTCCCATTTCCACCATCAAGACATTAATTAAGAATTTCCAACCAACAGGAAATTTTACAAATATGCCTGGAAAAGGATGCGTGTCTATTTTGTCTTAAAGCAAGGAGGAGAGTTTGAGTGGCCAAGACTCTCCAAGGATCACAGCTGGAGGACTGCAGAAAATAGTTGAGTCTTGGGGTCAGAATGCAAAAAAAAAAAAAAGAAAATTATCCAACAGCTCCTACATCACCACATGTTGGAAAAAAATCAAGAAAAGAAAATGCTCTCCTCAGAAAAAAAAACCAACAACATGAATTTGCTAGACACTACTGGAACTTCAAACGGAACTGGGTTCTATGGTCAGAAGAAACTAAAAATTAGCTTTTTAAAAGCAAACACTCAAGAAGGGTATGGTGCACACAGCGATAAAAAGTACCCCATGTGTACAATTAAATATACTGCTGTATCTAATGTTGTGGGCCTATTTTTCTGCCGGAGGTCCTGGACATCTTGTTCAGATAGATGGCATCATGGATTCTATCAAATTCCCTGATGAAAAAAACCCCCAAAAAACTGACTGACTCTGCTAGAAATCTTATAATGGGCCAAGGTTGGATCTTCCTAAAGGACAATGAACCGAAATCAAACATCAAAATCAAAACAAAAATGGGTCACTGTGCACAAAGCCAAGCTTCTGCCATGGCCATCCCAGTCCTCTGACCTGAACCTTATAGAAAATGAGTGTGGTGAACTGAAGAGGAGAAGCAGCGACATGGAGCTGGGAATCGAAAGGGTCTGGAGTGATTCTGGATGAAGGAATAGTCTCTGATCTCTTGTCAGATGTTCTCCAAACTCATCAGGCATTATAGGTGAAGACTCAAAGCTGTTGGCAAAAGGAGGTTGCAAAAAGTACTGAATAAAATGGTATGATTAATTGTGACAAATATGTATTAGAGAAAAACATTTATTTCATAATGAGATTCCCCCCCCCCCATTTTAAATTCTTATTCTCCAATGAAAGGTTAGATTTTTGTAATTTAAAAAAAAATAAAAGACCAAAAGGATTAACGATGCAGATTTATTTTCACAACCTTCTTTGTTCATATTTACCAAGGGTATGAATAATTTTGAGCATAACGTCTCAGTTACATATGTAACCCTCGTTCCCTGAAGGAGGGAACGGAGACGTCACGTCGGTGACCGGTGCAATGCATACCAGATGGTGGTGGAGGCATCCGTGTAAACCACAGCATGCCTGGAAACCTGTTCTAGGGGCACTCCTGCCCGGAGGAACCACGGGGTGAAGGTTTGGCGACAGGCCGGTGTAACTTGGACCCGGTGAGTGCCGCGCTGC
This sequence comes from Sinocyclocheilus rhinocerous, assembly GCF_001515625.1. NCBI lineage: Eukaryota > Metazoa > Chordata > Actinopteri > Cypriniformes > Cyprinidae > Sinocyclocheilus > Sinocyclocheilus rhinocerous. The sequence goes on from NW_015653483.1 coordinate 667,149, forward strand.
CACGCCCACCTCGGGACTCGGCCATGAAGCCAGTGCTGGAGCGATCTCATATGAAGCAGCCCCAGCGGCGTAACTGCTGCTGCAGCTGCCATATGCCCCAGGAGCCTCTGAAATAGTTTCAGTGGGACCGCTGTGTCTTGCCCTTGAACGAATTCAATCAGTTCAGCACCGACCGCGCACGTTCCTCTGTGAGGCGTGCTGTCTGTTTGACCGAATCCAACTCCATACCGAGAAAAGAGATCCTCTGCGTCGGGGAGAGTTTGCTCTTTTCCCAGTTGACTTTTTTCCAACAGGTCGGTTTCTAGCAGTAAAAGGTGCCGTCCATGACCTGGTGAGCTCCTCATGCACCTCCGGGAAGAAAGGCACCGAGGCGGAGCGCGGAGAACCAGCGCGGACCACCCCGAAGAACCATATACACACTGAACAAATTTATAAACGCAACACTTTTGTTTTTGCCGCCATTTTTCATGAGCTGAACTCAAATATCTAAGACTTTTTCTATGTACACAAAGGCCTATTTCTCTCAAATATTGTTCACAAATCTGTCTAAATCTGTGTTAGTGAGCACTTCTCCTTTGCCGAGATAATCCATCCACCTCACAGGTGTGGCATATCAAGATGCTGATTAGACAGCATGATTATTGCACAGGTGTGCCTTAGGCTGGCCACAATAAAAAAAATTTTTTTATTATTCAGATGCCCAATTACAGTCAATATACACAGTCTAATACATTTGTTAGCAATCTACATCCACGTCTACATTCTACATCCATTCAATACTAGTAATACTGCATCCCAACTGTTTCCTCAGTTCAAATTCTCAATTTAATTCTGAATGACGCACAAGCCTCTAATATTGTTCTTCTTACCATTTCCCAATACAATCTCAAATCTTGTAGTCCTGAATACACATAACATCTCTGGCATCAGATCAGGTGGGAACAGAAAAATGTAAAGAACCTAGCAATCAGAGGGAAGAGAGAATGGAATGGAAAAAACGACATCCACTTGTCATGGATTTTAAAAGCAAATCAGAATTAAAGATGTCAGGGGAAATAAATCTTTCCCCATTTTCCAGTCATTCCATCTCAGTAAGATAAGAACAGCTGGCAAATGAACCCCAGAGTGAACGCAGCCATCTGATAGCGGGAAGTATAAGAGTGTGCTGTGCTGGTGAGGATGCATACACATGGGACTCTAAAGTTAGTAGAGGAAGTTGGACGCGGGTATGCGCGAGTATGCATGAGTGTGTGTCGTTGTGCTGGTCCACGGGTTGTTGCCGTAAAGGGGAGGAGAGATCACGGTGCCTTGATCAAACACATTTTTTTGCTTGAGTGAGTTGCCTTTGAAGCCTAACACTGCTTTAAACACTTGCAGTCTTATCAGAGGAAAAACATTATTCTAGTTGATTAAACCTTGATTTAGATCTGTATTACTCATCATGTTGCTGCTATTACCAGCAATTTAGTTCAGTGCAATACAAATTCCTGTAATATTTACATTAATGTCCAGGAATAATCTCTTAAAAAAAAAAAGGTAAGAATGTCTGCTCAATACGCCACAATTAGCTGTGCACCATATCAAGTCATCCATCAGCGCAGAGGAGAACTCTTTTTCTTATAAATAAATTAGTTCATGAAATTTTATTAAATGAACAAATGAAAATATAAAAAGGCTTTTTCATTATAATGAAACTTTTGAATGCAGAGTATGTGAATGTAATTTATTCCTTGGAACAAAAAATATATATTTTCAGATTTGGTGCACAAGAAACATATTGTATTATTATCAATGTTGCTGCCTAATACTTTTTGTGGAAACCATGATACATTTTTCCAGGATTCTTTGAAGAATAGAAAGCTAAAAAGAACAGCATTTATTTGAAATAGAAATATTTTGTAATATTACTGTCACTTTTGAATTTTATGCATCCTTGCTAAATAAAAGTATTTTAAAAGTATTAAAAAAATGGCCGCAAACTTTTGAATAGTAGTATATACACTACTGATCCTCAAGCTTGTTATGCAAATTTAATATAAAATGTATGCATGCTCCTGAATATAATTTCCCATTAATTGAGGACTGTCAGAAGAGGTCAAAGATGTGGGATTAAAAGTGCGGTCACACTGCCACCCACTACCATTCACTGTGGGTAAGGGGTCAAAGTTTAGCTAGTTAGTATGGTCCATTTAGTCCCTATGTGTAGGTGCTGTGAAACCACCTGGCACACAAAGCATCTTTCTCCATTGACAGTCATTCAAAAGCTACTGTGCATTCTGACGGAATGCTTGCTTGCGTATTTATTTATGTTTTGTTTTTTTTTGGGGGGGGGGGAAAATTTGCATACTAATTGTATATTACCAGAATTCTCTGCATAGATATGAGTATTTCTATATATGAGTATTTCCCTCATCTTGTTAAAAAGTGGTATATTAATGATATATTAATATTTTAACAGTTAATCAAATACAGTTCTTTTACTGTGAAGTCTGTAAACCTAAAATGTTGCTACCATATATTTTAAGATAAAGTTCTGGCAACCACAGCTGCCGGTGTTTTACAGTAAATGTCACAGATTTTTTTTTACAGTGTAGTTGACAGTCATTCAATAGCTACTGTGCATTCTGACTGAATGCTTATTTCTTTCTTTCTTTCTTTTTTTTTGCATACTTGAAAAAGTGTCTGTTAATGTGCAGTCACAGTAGACTTTAACTAAAAAACCAGAACTGAGACTCAATTAATGAAACACCTGAGAATGAGAGTATAAATGCAATTACTGTGGATACTTTTTCTTTGAATCACTCAAAACTCACTGAACAAAATGACTACTAGACAAACGTACTACACAAAATTTAATGTTCTTCCACATTAATATCTGTGAGTTTTTAAGTCTGTAATGTGACAATATTAATATCACTGCATTCCTCTGTAGAGAACAATGGTGAAAAAAAAGAACAACATAAATCAAAGCTACTGCAATATGCTGACAGTGAGCATAGTGCTGAGAGAGGAAAAATTGTGACATGGCAAGGAATTCAGAGGAAATTAAAAAACAATAAAAGCATTTAATTGAATGATTTCAGCATAAACAATTTGTCACGGACGGGCAAACAAACAATTTTAACACATTCATATAAATATGTCTGGGTAATAAAAAAAACAACAACAATAAACAAAAAAAAACAATACTAAATTCAATAAGAGCTGAGAGGAGAGGAGAAGAATGAAGAAAAGTTCCTATCTGATATGCAGATGGGATAGATATAAATTTACTCCATTCACATGGCACACTGGAAATTCGGCCATCAGAATGAGAGTCCAAGCTGATAAAAACATCACAATATTTGTTTAGAACTCTTTTGGACTGTTTTGTAAACTGTGCTTGATCTGTGCATATTTCTCTCTTGATTCAGACAAGACAACTTTTTTCACTGGAGAAAGCTAATTTATGGATAGAGGACTCGTATTTTAGCTGGAAACAATGTTTTGAAGTTTTGGTGAAACTTCACAAAATGTTAATGGATGGACTGGAGTCATGTGGATTACTTGTGGATTATTGTGATGCTTTTATCAGCTGTTTGAGCTCTCATTCTAACGGCACCCATTCACTGCAGAGGATCCACTGGTGAGCAAGTTATGTAAATGTCTCCAAATCTGTTCTGATGAAGAAACAAACTCATCTACATCTTGGATAGCATTTATTTTTGGTTGAACTATTTCTTTAGCTGTAACACAAATGCTCTTTTACTGCCGCAATAACACAATGCACAGCAAAGTCCACTGCAGGATGTTGCTTTCATGTACATGGCCTCCTGAGCGTTGGTCTTGCTTTTCCAGAAGTTTCTTGCCTGAAGACATTATTGAGAAGCTCCCAGGGACCACGTATGCTACACTTTTCCTGATTCAGGTTTTTCAGCAGGCAGCTAGTAAGCCAATCTGCTGTAATGGCCGTGGCAGCCTGCTGAACACTGTATGCTGCAGAGCCAAGTCTGAATACTTCAGAGAGGCCTGTCATTAGCTACACTGGGGCATTATTAGATGAAATATCAGGTCTCTACAGATACAAACTTAAAAGGGCCTCAGCATTTGTGATTTTTAATTCATGTACAGGTCTATAAATAACAAGCTGGTGAGACAGAGGTATCCACCTGAGGGCTATGGAGCAAACTGCTGAGAGCACACCTTCTCCTGCACTCGTCCTCATTCCCTCGCTTACACTCTGCTCCCCTTTCACCATTTACTTTCAGTTCAGTTTTTATTCCATTCCCTTTATTAAAGCACCCCTAACTGTTCCATCCTCCTGTGATGATACATACTTTATCAGAAACTTCAGAATAATCAAAACAATGGCATCAAAAGTTAAGAGTTAAGTTTTATTTGTAAAAATTCATAATATCACTGCTTACTGCAGTACGTGCTGATAATGTAATGTGCTATAAACGTGCTATACTGTTACATTCAGCAGAAGACTGTAACTATCAACAGTCTTCAACAATTGTAACGGGGCATTTGTGATTCAGCAGCGCTGACTGGATATGTTCAAAACTAGAACCAGAGAACAACTAGTCACTGTCACTGGATTTGTCAAAGTTTGTTATGTTTACAGCACAAAATCTCTGAAATATATTCAAAAGTTCTGTCTGAAGTCTATCTGGATCAACTAGATATGACTGTTCTATGTTTCAACATTTGTCTCAATATATGCTTTAACCATTTTTTTTTTTTTTGCAAAGTCCTTTATTATTGGTTCTACATTCAGAACCACTTAAATACTGTAGATGTACCTGCCCCTAAATTACATACACTCAAAAAAAGAGAAAACTGTTATATGTTGTACATGAAAAATACAAACAAAATAAATAAATAAATAAAAATGTGCTGCTCACAAAATATTTCTTACCATTACCAATGTTAAAAGCAGTTGTTAAAGGGATAGTTCACCCAAAAATGAAAATTTGATGTTTATCTGCTTACCCCCAGGGCATCCAAGATGTAGGTGACTTTGTTTCTTCAGTAGAACGCAAACTGAGATTTTTAACTCCAGCCGTTGCAGTCTATCAGTCGTATAATGCATGGCAATGGTTTATTTTTATGGAAATTGTGATCCTTTCTTTTAGGTCTCTTTGGTGAATAGAAAGTTCAAATGACCAGCATTTATTTTGAAATAGAAATCATTTGTAACATTACAAATGTCTTTACTGTCACTTTTGATTTGAATTTAATGAATTATTGCTGAATAAAAGTATTAATTTCTTTCATAAATAAAACAAAAGACAGCTACTTTTCAATGTCATAATAGATTCAGTTAGCAACAATATCCTTTATGTTTGATACATTTTTCAACATATGTAAAAATTCAAAACTTAAGAGTTGTTGCATAAATTTAGAGAACTAGATTCACTAAACTGAAATTGAAAGGAATAATTCACACATCTGTAGTCCTTGCAATTTTAATTTCAGCTAAAACAACTCACACTTACAGCAGATTTAAAGCATAACTGTCTTCTGAGCAGTGACAGAAGCCAAGGAAAGCAAGTGGAAAAAGAGCCCATCTCTGGAACTACTGAGCGTCTTTTTTTAAGTGAGCCGAGTGTGTGGAGATATTTTCCATCCATTAGTTGAGCGTTAGGCCATGAAATACACTCACACAGAGAGACACTCGCTTCCCGCCACACACTCGCACAAACATGGAAGCCAACATATAATTGACTTTCTATATTTACATTTAATTAAGTAATCGCATCACATCCAGATCAATGTCATAATTTTTCCGCTTGAGCTTTAAAATCAACCCCGAATGAAGCTTCTCAGATACCCAACAAACCACAAAGAATAACAAGACATAACACAACCCACAACCTCCTCGCTCTGAAATTGCTAACTGTGCAAATGGGGGCACATCGTCACAAAACCACATCCTGACTGTACCAGCATTTGTGTATCCGATTCAAATGCATCGTGTCTAGATGATAATTTCGATAATAAAGCATGAAAGATGGTTCTTTTTGCAGGAGATTCTTTTGCATCTATGCTTTATATATGCAGACTGCACTGCATCTAAATTTGCATATCTGAGCCTTTCAACTTACCTTCATGGTGATTCAGTAGCAGAGGAACAGAATGGAATGATTCATTCCTTCTGCAATTGCTTAGTCTGCTAATCATTATTCAATCTCCAAGCACAAAGTGAGCACGTTATCTACTTCGAAAGCAATGCAAAAAGGTCTATTTGACTGCTTTCAGAAGGGCTGGAGTTGTTGAATTGCTCTACATAATGTCAGGTGTAAAGCTAGTGTTTTGGCCACGGTCTGAAGTTGGGATATAGTGCAGAGAGTCTGATGTCTTGGTGTGTAAACACTGGAGCGAGGAGGCTCAGGTTTGTTTGAGTGTGCAGAAGCTGCCGGCTCTTGTGTTGTTGTGCTGAGAGACACATGCACTACGTAATGGAATCTCTGTAGTCTCGTGTCTGGCTTCCACAGAGCTGTCCCATCCATCCTCATACAAGTGTCTGGACGCCTGGATATGATCACACACTCGTCCTCAGCCCTGTGCCCCTCGCACTGACACAGGAGCTGAGAAAACACACACACTCTGCTGCTACTTACATACAGAAGTGCAAACTCATGCACTCACACATATGCACAGATAAGCGAGGATCAAGCACTTTGATATGCATCAATGCAGTGACATCTTCATTTGCAAAGGGCAGACTTTGTCTTTCTTTGTTTGACGTATGCTTTTCTCTTTCGGTTTATAAGAAAGGTGCTTTTACACAGTGCTTTCCTATGCATTTATATACTTCACTGTCAAATGGTTAATGCTTCATAATGAGTGAGAGACTTCATCATACATAGGTTTAATAAAGACACAGGCAGCATTGCACTGAGAATCATAACAAGATGGGAGGTTCATGCTTCATACCAGCACATACCGCTAAAAGCAGACTATACAGTAAAAAACTTTCTTAACATTTAGTTATATTTCCCAGTTATAATGTTTCAAAATCCTTTGAACAATATACATCTTTTTGAGAATATATTAAAAGGATAATTCCACCAAAAAACTGCCAAACCAGTTCGTTCCAACTAAAAGCTAAAATCAAATCAAATATAAATATTCTATAAATATTTTGAATTGTTGCATTAACTTAAGTTTAAGCTTACATACTAAAATTACTGAGACTAAAATAAAACAAATTAAAACTACACACACGCATATATAAATCATAAGCACAAAACAAAATCACCAAGACTTAAAAAATTAAATAGAAATTAAATATATAAGAATAGAAATATATAAAATATAATAAAAATCAATGAACAAAAATATAATAATACATTCAAATATTAATATAAATATTATAATAGTATATTAATAAAATTAAAATAACACTGTTCCAAACCTTCATGAGTTTCTTTTTTTCTGTGGATGATAAAAGAAAATATTTTGAGAAATCTCTTAAGGTGTTTTTTTTTTTCTTTTAGTCAATGATTACCAAAATGCTTTGATTACCATCATTCTTCAAAATATCTTTTGTGTTCAAAAGAAATTCATACAAGTTTGGAATGACATAAAGATATAAAATGAAATAATAGTTTCTATTATTATTATTTTTACTGGAAAATAAATAAATCAAGAAAAATCATTAAGAAGTCATTTTTGCACTGCATCAAAGCTGCACAATTAATTGAATTTCTAATTGTGATAGCAATTACGAATGCCACAATTATATAATCGTTCAAAGCAGCAATTCATCGTTCAAAGTCCACTTATGTTATTCTGTGTGCTTAAGATGTGCTTTTTTCTTTCTACAGGTTATCTTAGGTTTAAGTTTTAGTATAACATTATAATATCATGAATAGTTTTACTTTTTTATTTAAAGAAGAAACCAATCCAACGTATAGTTGATATTTGAGGCTTAATACCATAGAAAAGCAATAAAAGTTTTTCAGTTAGTGTGTTTTCAGCTCGTTTAATTTCAGATAAAAATATGGCATGCAGTTGCTTCAAACAATATAAACAACATTCAATGTAAATTGTGATAATCGTAATTCATATTCACAATTACAATTTCCAGGAAATAATCGCCAATTATGATTTTTGTCATAATCAGCCATAACTGCATCCCAAATCTACACCACCTTATGATTGCTTTGTGGAATATAAAGTCATTCACCGGTAATCTTACCCTTTACCAAACCTCTGTAATCATATTTGTGTTCATGTTCTTCACACAAAGTGATCATTTTGTATCTTGAAAGACATGACAAATATGAATTACTGTAATATGGAAAAGTTCTGCAACATACCCTGTAATAACAAGTTCTTAGGAAAAGTCGATGGGGAAAAAAACCTTGTAAGTGACATTAGAGACTAGGGGAACAAATGATACCTCACAGAGAGAGGAAGTAGAAAGTTACTTGATTTCAGCAGATGAAGTGTGAACGTTGGGGAAGAGTGTGACACCTGTGGTTAGAGCAGCAGATCGCAAAAAGTGATAGAAAGTGCAATTCAGCAAGAAACACGTACACGCACTGATGTATCACTGTCAGCTATAGGGCCTTTCGCACCGCTTTAGTTCCAGAACTAAATGTACAGTACTAAAGTACTGGGACGATTTTGCGCGAACTATTTCCCAGTACCATTTAAAAGTAGGAGCTAATTTGGTTCTCGAAAAAGGCAGTCCGGTACTAAAATCGCACCCAGTTCCGGCGGTGCGAAAACGCCAAAAAGTGGGTAGTTCCACAATTAGTTCTGGTACTATGAAAAGGTTCCCGCGGTGCGAAAGGCCCCTATAGTTCTCACGGGACCCCAGTGAGGTCACTAAGGGGCTAAAACTACCCTCACTACATGAGACAGTCCCAAGACGATGCACAAAAAGAAGTAGATCAGGCACTTTACTAGAACATAAGAAAGTGATGGAGAGTGGGTGAGGGTGCAGTGAGATAACTCAGCATTAGATGAGTAATACACAGCTATGTGCTGGATATCAGTGTAAAAGAGCTGGAAAAGTCAAGCTGCTTATTCAAGAGGCTTTCCATAAATGTGACTGGCAGGAAAATATAAGGACTGTTTAACTGCTGTTTGAGAATTTTTATTTAAAACTACTATAATATCAAACAATTAGAATAAGAATTTTAGACGTTTCATTCACATTTACATTTATGCATTTCACAAATGCTTTTATTCAAAGCAACTCAAGGTATTTCCCTGGGAATCGAACCTATGATCTTTTTGTTGCTAGCACCATGCTCTACTGTTTGAGCTACAGGAAAACTCATTTCAAATTATAATGCTTCTCTCCTACATTACCTTTTAGTTAGACACTTTTTACTGATAGTTATGCTGACTGAATCAACCTAAATACATTAGATTAAATGCACAGCACTAAATGTCCCTGCTGGGGAAAAAAAGAACCCCTCATAGAATTTGTAATGGTTTTAATGAGAATTGTATTGGTTTTAATTTCAACTGTAATGGTCCCTGTGGGTCTCTACTGGTAATTTGTTGCCTTTTATTGGTAGCATGTTAATACCACTAAATCCTAATAGAATATGACCCAAAACACTACAGGTAATGGTTTTAATGGTCAACTGTTGATAGTTTGTAATGTTTGTAATGGTATTTGTAGTGGAAACCATTAGAACCTTTGTGATAAGTTTCTATTGTTTTAATCAGCAGGTGTATATCAGAGATAACTCCTTAAAGCTACATTGTTACTCCTTTTTGTTTGAAATGAACACAATTTAAATAATGAGTGAGTACCTCATAAATTCCGTCATTCATCTGCGCATGTTTATGTCATCCGTAAATAAAGGAAAGAAGGTCAGTCTAATACTATATGCAGTGGAAGGTGTTGTTGTGATAGCTTGAACATGTTTTTAGGATATTTGACTTTCTTTCGTTATTGGGGCGCCTCAAGCCATCAGATTCATCCGTGCAAAATAGCAGAGCCGAAGCACAAATCACGTAATTATTACCAAAACAAATTTCTTCCACAAGTAACTTGCAGCTTTATGCTTCAACCGGTAGAGGGCCAAAAAGGTTACAACTTTAAAGTAACTATTACAAGTTACACATTTTTACAGTGAAATTGCAATATATATCGCTAAGTCAGCAAGTACCAAGTAAAATTCCTAAGAGCCTTCTTACCTTGCCAATGCAATTTAAACAGTGCTGGTAGATGTTACAGAAGCGGAAGGAGGACAGAAGAAATATGCTTTCATTTCACAAGCATGCATAATTTGGCTTTTTTAGTTTTAAAGGTGATGTACTTAATTTTTCAAATAGTATAAAATAAATAACATACAGAGGCAACTATCCCTTTATATCTGTCATATTATGTTAAAATATGTACATTTGTGTATTGTCATCTCTCTTCATCTTCCTAGGTGCTTTTGAAATGTGGATACTGTAAATAGTTCATTTGAGTCTATTGGCTGGTCTTGCTCTATAAACTGCTCTCATTAGTCAGACTATATCAGACTGCTCTTTTACTTCCAGTGTTTGGACACAGGCAGGCTCCTAATGCAGCCATAACAACTTATTTTATGTCCGACTGGTGTACAATGTTTGTTTGTGTGTGCTTGGTTGAAAGTGAGAGAAGAGCAATTTCTCTATAACATGAGACTTCGGGGATAACAATGCAAGCAGCTCCATCACCATTAAACTGAACATAAACCATGTCAGGCATTATCACATTTGCCTCTGCTTGCTGCCTCTCTCTTTCTATTTGTCTGCAAATTATAATGAAAAGAGTGCTACAACACGATTGTGACCCCAGGCCTGGAGATAAACACTAGCATAACTAACAGGCTTACACCAGAGGATATATCCATTTCTCACTGCAGCCTCCCTTTGGTCAGATTTTCTTGAGGATTCCCTATTTTCCTAGAGGCTTGTTAAAAGTCTATTATAGGCTAAAGGGACAGTTCACCCCAAAAAATCACCCTTGTATTGTTCCAAATAATTTTTTTGTGTATTAGCCTTTATATTTTGAAAAATGTCTTTCTTTTTTTTCTCACTATGAAAATTAGTGGGGTACATTTTAAAAGGACAAAAACGAGTAAGGTGAGTAAATGATAAGAGAATTTTCATTTTTGGTACACTATGTCTTTATGAAATTTCACACAAGACTGCAGCAACATTTAATTATTTAGTTGAATTGTAAAAACGACGTGTCACAAACATGTAAGGAAAAACGGCAGCATTTTATAAAAATTATAAGTTGTATATATATTTATATATATATACACTGTACATGTTTTCACAATACATACAATATTGGAGGGCGAGACAAAAATTTGTTCCGCAGCAACATCCTCTAGTCTAGGATGTAAGAAAATCGTAATTATTTGAGAAAAAATAAATCCACCATGACACTTTCGTCTTAACGCCGGCGCCACCACGTGCATGTTTTACTGATAAGAGCAAAAATAACTTTAAATGCTCGTTCATTTTTGTTTGTACACATAAGAGTAATACACCATTCGAATCTGCCCCAAAACACCCTCAACCCCAGAGGGTTAAACAAAAACAACAACAACAAAAAACATTTTATTCTAGCTTCACACAATCTTTTTTTTTTATCAACACTTGAATATGGGTAAGTTTCATGAAAAAAAGCTTTTTGATTTTGAACAAAAAGATTTTGAACAAAAAGCTGAGAAAATCAAGTTTTTGTAAAAGGCTACGTCTGGATCAGATTCAGAACGATGATCAAAACATAGATGGAATAGATCGCTTCCATCAACTCATCCAAAGCTTGCACAGTCCTCTACCACTTCCTGGATTGTCATTTCATTTGGTAAAGTTAGGCAGTTTTGATTTATATAATGATTAATGTTTGATGTTATTTTACATACATCTGCTTACATACGTGATCGCTTGTTTCTGCTTCTTCTTCACAGTATTTTGATCCAGATGTTCAGTACTCTTTCAGAAGATGCGTAATAGCGCATCCTACTGTACACCAGTGAAAACACGGAAAGCTGGAAAATTCCATCAATGGCGAGAAAGCGTTGCCTCATATATGTGACCTGGACCACAAAACCAGTCATAAGGGTCAATTTTTTTAAATTGAGATTTATGCATTTATGCATTGATGTATGGTTTATTAGGATCGGACAATATTTGGCCGAGATACAACTATTTGAATATCTGGAATCTGATTGCTACCGGTGACTGACCGCTCCTGCCAGGCAGCTTTATGAGCTATAGGCAGCAGGCAGGTGACCTCTGCCCCAGGATTGGGTTGCACCTCTTGGTTGTAGGCCCACACTCCTTGCCTGCACCTTTAAAGATCTGCTGCATCTGGAAAGCATTGCACCAGCAAGCCACTATTACCCATTACCCAGCCCCACAGCCATCTGCACACATGCTTTAACAGGCAATGGGCTAATACACCAAGCCCTCGTTAAGCAGCCAGCAGTCCACCTTTTAAGTGTTATTTCATCAGGCTACTGAGCCAGTGAAACGGCTGATAAAACGACCATCAGAAATTCGAGCTTGTGGAGCTCAAAGGGCCACTGGGTGAGGAGCAGGTCACCACACCTCTCATCCAGCTGTGTGGACCGGAAGAGAGGTCAAATGTGCAGAAGAAAACATTTTTCAGATTTATGTATATGAATTGCATATAAAATTACACAAGTTTAACATAAAGAAAATAATAAACTTAATGTAATGCATATGTCATTCATACAGAAATGAAAAAGGTAAGATTTCTGTTATAGCACTATTACATTGAATGTGTTTTAAATACACAATAACCAGGTTTATATATTTATCATCAATATATCCAACAATTTGTCCGTCCATCTGCACAATTTTAACATGAACAAATTAATAAACTTTATGTATTGCATATTTGTCATCCATACATCAATGAAACAGATACGATTTCTGTATTAGTACTAATAAACTGAATGTGTTTTAAATTCACAATAATCATCACGTTTACATATTTTTCATCAGTTTCATACATTTCAAAGTTTAATATTGATTGTTCCATAGCTAGCCATATTTTAACTATGATCATACTTTTTAATTGAGTAAGCTTGAACAGATGCTGATTCTAAGCTATTTGAATACATGCATTTTGAAAATGTGATTACTTAAATAAAATCAAATAGATTGAAATAGTTAATAACAAGCTGTGCCATGATTTTATGAGCGCATTTTCCCTGTTTCTTACATGTTTATTTTTATGTATGACTTTCAAATATGCATCACATTAAGTTTACTAGTTTGCTTATGTTAGGACTGTGTAATCCAATTAACTGGAAATTTTATATGCAATTCAAACATATCTTAAATTTAGGCCTTTTCCCCTAAGTGTAGCAAACATTGTAAACATCTCTCACAACTCCTTAGAAACCACATAGCAACATCATGGAAACCACCCAGAACATTGTGGTGTTGTGTTTTGCAAAAGCAAGCACCACTCACTTGTCTTTAGAAAATGCAAACAAATCGACTTAGTCTTTTGTGGAGGGGTGCAGTGACTGTCAGAAGTTGGTTAGACTATGACACAGTGTAAGTTAGTAACAGCTATTAGACAGAGACCTGTTGGGAGAGAGGCTGCATATCACAGCCAGCCAAACCAATGACTCTTAGCCAGAAACAGCAGCACGGCCCATGGCCAAGAGCAGAGAGCAGGACAGTGGAATTACATCCAGGCCTGACTGCCACACAGAACGGAGTAAGAGCGTACCACCATTTAACACACAAGCTCAGTTTGCTTTCAGTGAGAGAAGGCAGAAATAGCCAGTGGATGAGCTGGATTTAGATACATTATTACAACAATCTGGGAGCAATATTTACTCACAAGCTTCACTGTCTGCTGTCTTAACCGTGATGAAAGCAGTACAACAAAACACAAACAAAGATGCACACCAACACACACACCAGTTAGTAATATAAAACCTTGGGCTTCCCACTCACCAATGCTTTTGTGAACACAGAAAATGTCAGAATTGAAAGTTCCTTTAAAAAAACAAGCAGGGAAAAAATATGAGCCTTTTCAGAATATGAATGAGTACACTTTAATAATAAATGCATATGTGGCTCGTGTAGCATTTTTTTTTCAATGTATATTTAAAGATTTCTTCTATTCCAGCTTTATATGCAGAAACAAAAATAGGTACACAAATAGGCACAAATAGATACTGTAAGATATATGTAGACTGATTTCCATGAAAAGTGCAAACACTGTGGCTCTGCGGTGCTGTCAAAACACTGCTCTGTTTGTTTGGAGCATCCAAACAAGTACAACCTAGCAACATTGGCTCAACCAATACGATGATTTGGGGGCAGGGCTATATACGGTTTGACCAATGGAAGAAAGAAAGAGCGAAAGGGCGTGACCTAATATAGCAATACTCTAGCAACCACTCACATATTTAACCCAGCATTTTTTAGAATGTATTTGTGGTCAGTAAGATTGTAAGAAAGTGACAGTAAAGACATTTATAATGTTACAAAAGATTTCTGTTTCTGTTCTTCTGAACTTTCTATTCATCAAAGAATCCTGAAAAATGTATCATAGTTTCCACACAAATATTAAGCAGCACAATTGTTTTCAATATTGACAATAAGAAGACACTTTTATTAGGCACCAAATCAGCATTTTATGATTTCTGAAGGATCATGTGACACTGAAGACTGGAGTAATGATGCTGAAAATTCAGATTTGCAATCACAGGAATAAATAACAGTTTAAAATAGAAAACAGTTATTTTGAATTGAAATATATTTTACATTATTACAGATTTGACTGTATTTTTAATCAAATAAATGCAGCTTTGTTGAGGACAAGAGAAGGTAGTTTTGAAAGGTAGTGTATTTAAGCTAAGATAATTCTGCATGTAAAAAAAGCAGTTTCTCTGTTTGTTGTTCTCTCTTAAAGGGATAGTTCACCCAAAAATGAAAATCATACGCTCGACCGCCTTGTCGTGAACGCGCCTGCTTGAGCGACCAGAAGCTGGAGATTACAGTTTATAAATGTTTAAAAATCAATATTTTTCTTACACTAACGCATCGTTTCGCTTCAGAAGGCCGTTATTAACACCCCGGAGCCGTGTGGAGTAGTTTTATGATGGATGGATGCACTTTTCTCGGCTTAGAAAACAGGGGCACCATTCATTGCCATTATACAGCTTGGAAGAGCCAGGAACATTTTTAATACACCTCCGATTGGATTCGTCTGAAAGAGGAATGCCAGATACGCCTAGGATGCCCTGAGGGTGAGTAAATCATGGGCTGATTTTCATTTTGGGTGAACTATCCCTTTAAGTTTCAAAACAATTGCTATATTCCACTGGGTGGATCAGGCATCAATCAGACTGGCCCAGTGACACCCTGTGGCCTCGTGCTGATGTGTTTACTCAGAATGAATACTGACAAACACATAGTCTGATAAAATAAAAATAAATAAATAAAACATTTGTTTCATGGAAAAAGCAAAACAAAGAGTTTTCCTCTCCTTAAACTAATCCAGAGTGCAATGATGTGAAGGTTAAATAATTCCTTGTGACACTGTGTATCTTCGCAGCATCAGAGAGACATCTGCTCCATTACAGCGCAGTCTGCCAGTAGCAGCTTCGTCTGCAATTTTATTACTTTTCCATTTTGTCTTCCACAGTCTCCACCTGTCCTTCTTTCATTCATTTCATTTGTCTTCCTTCCTTATTTGAAGCCGAGACCCACAGTAGCCGTCTTAAAGGGGTCATATGATGCGATTTCAATTTTTCCTTTCTCTTTGGAGTGTTACAAGCTCTTGGTGCATAAAGAAGATCTGTAAAGTTGCAAAGACTAAAGTCTCAAATCCAAAGAGATATTCTTTATAAAAGTTAAGAGTCAGCCACACCTACCTAAAACGGCTCGTTCTAACACACCCCACATGTCTACGTCACGATGTGAGAAGATTTGCATAACGCCGCCCAAACGTTCACGCAAAGAAAGAAGGCGTAACTTAAAAATATTTGGCTGCACAACTGTTGATAATTCTAATAATAAATCAGCATATTAGAATGATTTCTGAAGATCA
>NW_015653483.1:683265-683580 GCF_001515625.1 Sinocyclocheilus rhinocerous
TCTTGCCCGGCTTCAGCTCAGGCTAAGCCGGGGCTTTCGCTCATGCTAGGCCGCTGTGTTTTTCGTTGTGAAAGTGAAACTACTTTGTTTGGTCTTCCAAAAGCGGACACGACGGACACAACTTGGTTAAGTTGTATTTACAACACTGTTCCAGAACACTTCAACCCAAATATTCAGATGTGTCAGATGTGTGTTATGGAGGACTGTTTACTGATCCTGGAAGAGTAACGTTAGACTAAAATGCCGGCAGTTCTGACTCACGAAAGTACGTTTTCATTTAAAGGATTTGCCACTGATGATTCAAACGCAAGTTTT
>NW_015653483.1:687378-691292 GCF_001515625.1 Sinocyclocheilus rhinocerous
TTTTTTTAAAGGGGTCATATGATGCGATTTTAATTTTTCCTTTCTCTTTGGAGTGTTACAAGCTCTTGGTGCATAAAGAAGATCTGTAAAGTTGCAAAGACTAAAGTCTCAAATCCAAAGAGATATTCTTTATAAAAGTTAAGAGTCAGCCACGCCTACCTAAAATGGCTCGTTCTAACACGCCCCCACATATCTACTTCACTATGTGGGAAGATTTGCATAACGCCACCCTAATGTTCACGCAAAGAAAGAAGGCGTTACTTTTATTCTCGCTGTAGTATTGTTGCTGCCGCTGCCATGTCGTTAAGGCGCTGTGTGCTTCGTTGTGAAAGCGTAACTACTTTGTTTGGTCTTCCAAAAGAGGACGATATCTGCTTCGTCATGCCTGGAGCTGATCCGTGCTGGTTGCTGAGGAAATACAACAACTTTGCGCTGTGGATCACCGGATCGGCTTTCACCGTGGACGAAGCGTGGGAGTCCAGCCCGGGGTCGCCACATGTGGTTGCCGCAAGCCCTCCGGATGCTCCTTCGTCAAATCAGCCGGCCGCACCATTCTCAAGCCCGCTGCCTCTGCTCACTCTAGCCCCCGGCCTCTGCCTTTTCAAATCTTCAGAGCTTTGTAAAAATCAACGCGTTTCAGGAAGGCGGGGCATAGAGGAGAAACAATAATGTACAGTATGTGGAAAATAATGTGTTTTTTTAACCTTAAACCGCATAAACACATTTCATTACACCAAATACACCAAATAATGTTCTTTTTAGCAACATCATATGACCCCTTTAAAATCTAACTGCCATGATTTACAGCTGTCATAGTGACTCATACATTTAGTGTTGTAAAGTGTAAAATACTTCTATTTAGCATTTTTCTTATTTAATGTTTTGTTTTTTTCCATAATAAATTCTATTTTGACCTTTCATACAAAAGAATGATGAATTATGATAAAAATTTATTAGTGACCTATAAATAATGCAGAAAATATTTCTTATTCATTTTACATCATAACATTCTTCTTTTTTTTATTTTTTATTAATCAAAATTCTAAAGCTTCCTGTTCATCTCCAGGTTTAAATTCAATTTTGGAATTCCAGATTTTCAGTGGGGACTCAGACCTGTAAATGGCACTAATGGCGCTGTGTGTGCATGTGGATCTGGAGGTACAGTAAATCTTTTAGGGATTTGAGAGAATAATCAAATAGATTGGTGCATTCTGATAGACCCGTCACTTGATCACATGCAGCAAGCTTTTTGCTTGTTATTTCGTAATGCATGTGTTTGAAAGTCTGAAAGTGTTCAAACCCGAGTGTCCTAGTTAACCTTTAGTGGCAATGAGGGATCACAGCGGCCTCTCGTAAAAGCCTGTTGCCCAATTTTCAGGACATTCAATCCCCTGACCCTATAGGTAGGGAGATTTCACACCACACTCATTCCCTCAGCCTGTCATCATTTTGATTAAGAGAAAAGTGCAAAAAAGAGGTCAGCACTGTGGTAGAGATGTGGATGGCCATATGACCCGCCATGCTGGCCACAAGATGTATTTTAGCCATATGGCTTCATACCATTTCATATAATTTTGTTTTAAATAGTCAAAAACCCATAAGAGCAGTTCAGGGACAGACAACATGTTCTGTGTCTCTCTACTAGTGCATAAATCATGCAGTAAACACTGAAGAAAAAAAAAGGTTAACAAATATTATATTTAGTAAAATTAGAGAGGGGGGGGCGGGATTTGAGAGAGTAAGAATTTGCAATAATTGTTAAATTATTTTCAGAGGACATATTTTAGTGAACAACAAAACAGAAATATTGTTTTTTTGTTTTTTTAGTGCACATACTGGAATCCAATCCAAAATAGCATTTAAATCTTTAAAGACTTTAAACTTTAATCGTTAAACAAAAAAACTAATATTTCAGATTGAAATGCTAAACCCCAGAAGAACTCTCTCTCTCCCCAAAGTCAGTGGGTTTGAGTAAGATGATTATTCAATAAGCCATAAATCAACAATAATATAATTAGCTACCAAGAATGTTAATGGTGGCTAACAATTTATAGCCCCTTATTTTTTCCATCTTCATCGTTGGCTTGTTTTGGGGCCAGCAATGCATAACTTTCTACTTTCTGATTATGACGAGTTCTCTAACCTCACAGCTGCTCTGAGACCTCAGCGTTTGCTGGCTTCCAACCAGCGCACGCCAGCCTCTGGGAGCAACAGTCAGCAATGCAAGCAATAGCCACACGCGCACACACACAAACACACACACACACACACACACACACACACAGACGTACACACAAAAACAGCTGAGCACAAATATGCGCACACTTCAAATAAAAGATGTGTGCTAATGAGCAAAAAAAGGATATGAATCCAGACAAACACCACATGATTTTCATTTTGAGGGCAAAGACTTAAGACATTATGATAATTGCTTTAAATATACTCTGACCTGATTGGACCAGAAACAAAGACTTCCTCAAAAGAGATTTTCACATTTCAATGCATGTTCTAGAACAAACTACACAACAAAAGTAAACATAAGCACAAGTTTTGAAGTGTTTTTGAAGTGCATCGGAGACAAATATTTCAAGCCTCAAACTGACTTGTTTGAATTGATCCCAAGACTGACCACTTTATTCATGGAGGATGAAAGCATTAAAGTGCAGCGCCATCTGAAAGAGTTTACACATCACTGAAATAAAATGAAGAAACAGCATTTATACATTTGAACACATCAAATATGCAACATAGACTCAATGTAAAACGTGAAAACTGCAACGCAAAGTGCTCGGATACGAGTACCGTGAAACACTATTCACGATAAAAGAGACATTTTATTTCCAAACTGCTGTGATATGCATAACAACCAATGTAATAAAACATTGTCAGATTCACATTCATCTTTTTCAGATAAAACAGAATGTTCTTTTAGTGCCATTCACAGATTCACTGGATTTACTGTGAAAGTGGTTGCCACAGGCAAGTTCTTCTAATGAGCTCGATTGCAAATGTGTCTGAATTCAGACCAGTAAGAAAAAAAAGCTAAGAAAAACAGAAAACCACATTGAAGTTTTTTAAAAAGGTGTTTTCCACAGAATTTTAAAACAGACTAAAAAAAGTATAAATTATTATTTTGTAAATAATGTATATAGAATTACTTTATGTAAAATGAATGAAAAAAAATTAAAATTCTGCCCTATAATTCTGAACAGCAGCAGCATAAATGTATTTGAGCAACATTTACAGTTCCAGGACACAACATATCAAATCTCCTGAATCATGTTGATTTTTTTTTTTTAAAGCAAAGCGGGCAGGAAAAAAAAAGAAAATGTTGTCCACACGACCAAAGCCACAGGACCTTCCATATCAGATGATGTCTGTCTGGGATGCTGTTTGCTCAAGCATAACAATGCCTTACCCATCATCACTGACAGGTGCTTTTAACCAGGGTTTTGTGACTAGAAACCCTATTCATTACCTTAACAGCAATCCCATTAAGGAATCCCTACCTCTGTCCAAACTGAATGGTCCCACAGTGCCCTGAGTAAACCCACATGCACTAAATCAATCAGAAGGATGACAATGAAAACAGCCCTGTAATGTACAGTCGATTCAACAGTTTTTCATGATGAAGAGGGAAAAAAGGACGGATGAGTGAAAAAAAAGAGACAATATCATCCGAAATTGGTTTGGTCTCCAGCTGCCTGCCTCATTTACTCATGCACATTTATCATCGTGTTAATTAGCTAATTAATCACCCGCTGCAGTAACCTTTTCACTAGGTGCTCCCGATGCACTGGAATCCCCCGCTGTAAACATCCCGAGGTTACGGCTCATACTGTACATGCACACACACTCACACTGACTGGCTTGACAGGTTTTGTGTGTGTGTGTGTGTGTGTGTGTGTGTGTGT
>NW_015653483.1:691387-706714 GCF_001515625.1 Sinocyclocheilus rhinocerous
TATATATATATATATATATATATATACAGTATATACTGTGGTGCAGCATAAACACTTGTGGGAAGTTTCCATTGATTTCTATTGTTTTTAATGATTGCCTAATTTCCATTCATCTACTTTTATTCATTACTTAGCATGCTTATTAAGCTGTTTTGGTTCCAACAGTCCAGGGAAAACCAGACCCACATACACAAAATACCTTTTTGATAACACAACATATAGTAAGAAGATCAAAATCATTGCAAGCAATCACCTATAAAAAGCGCAAAAAAAAGAAAAAAAGATTAGGGATGCATGATATATTGGTACCATATTGGTTATTGTCGGACATTAAATATATTTTTTGATAAACATAATTAGAATTAATCACTACATATTGCAAATATATTTGCCAATACTTAAAGTTCATCTTAAAATAATAATTTAATAAAACTATTAAATGTGATCTCAAAATGTATATTATACATTGTATGTATAATATTATACAGTATACATAATATATAACATAACATAATAATATAACACAGTATCACGATGCTTAAATACATATCAGTATGCATTTTAACATGGGCTATTTATTAGTTATCGGCCATAGCATGAAAATAACTATTGTACATCACTACTTTTTATTATAATCGTGCTATGGATGCTTACAAAATATTGCATCTCAAAAATCATGTGAAATCACTTAAGCAGGGCACACACTACAAGATAATCGGGCCAAATTCTCCCCTTCTGACAATCCTAGGTAAAGTCCTGATTATCTTGATGGTTCTACAGATGATCTTATCAGATTTTCCTATGGTGTGGGGTGTGTTAAGAGTGATTGAATCTGCTCGGAAGAACATCGGGGCCGCACTGACCTCAAATTAAAAAAAAAAAAGATTTGAGATCAGAAATCCTGTTGTGTGGGATCCCCGAGGACAAATGCCCAAATGCTCTGTTGTCACATGGAGCGAAACGATTCCCAATCAGAAAGCAAGCTGACAGAACACGGATGCATTACTCACCTCCAGCTTGCGCATGTAAAGTGCATGTTCACACCGTCTTCATGACATCATCCAAAACTTTGTCTTTTTTTTCCTTTTTTTTTTCTATATGCCACAGCCATATCACCCTGCAGCCCAAGACTGGTTGCCCACTGAAGCTAAGCAGGGTTGAGCCTGGTCAGTACCTGGATGGGAGACCTCCTGGGAAAAATAGGTTGCCGTTGGAAGAGGTGTTAGTGAGGCCAGCCACACATGATTGTAAAGCACTTTGTGTGTACAGCAATACACAATAAAGCGCTATATAAATGCATCATTCATTCATTCATTTTATTCCCGCGAATTTGAAAAAGAAATACAATACAATAATTGCCATTTCTTGTTGCCTGTTGTCTGCCATTTGTTTCGTCTAAAGTCACGTTTGACCACGCGAGATTTCCCGTGTTCACAGTTGTTTGTGAATGGAATCGGTTAGTGTGTGGTGTGCTCTCTTGGTCACATCGCAGCACTCCACACACTATAGGAACAAAACTGTTGAATCTATGATTTTTTTATCATTATGTGTGTGGTCTCTCACACTGTGAAAATCTGATAAGATTTTAAAAATCTTTTAGTGTGGGTCAGCCTTTACACAATATAAGTCCATAAAAACAGTATTTCTACATTATAGTGCTCAATCAATATCACTAGCTCTAGCCCAGCTAAACTACTCACTATAGCACACAAAAGAAGCTCACTTATTACATAATTTAAGCTATGCACACATAAGCTTGAGAGCCTGAAATTGTTTGTGTTTCTCATAGTTAATGTGCACTGACGGTATGCGACATGCTTTGTGCTGTAGGAAAGCAGCACTAAACTGGATTACAATACTGAGGGCTTGAGCAACTGCAGTAAGGCCGGCCAAAAGCCATTAATTCCCCTTTTTCAGCACACATAATCCTGTCTGTGACACACAGCTCGCTGAATCCCCTAAAATACAACTCCATTAAACAGGTCTATAACCCCCCAAAACCACAAGTCAACATGCTGGAGTCCTGGACTAAACAGACGGCAAGTGTTTAGACAGGTTCATTTGTATGTGCGCTGAGAGTTGGGTCTGACTAACCTCTGTGATGGCAGGATCTGCTCAAAGGCCTACAATTTGTTTGATCATCTGATTTGTTTCTATCTTTTCTTTTTTTCTAGTTATTTCTCTCTCTCTCTCTCTCTCTCTCTCTCTATGTTCTTTCATATCACATCACATCCATCATAACTTACTTTTCACCTCTGCCTGAACAAAACATACACTATTGTTCAAAAGTTTGGGGTACGATGTCTTAACGTTTTTGAAGGAAGTCTCATATGCTTATCAAGGTTGCATTTATTTGATCAGAAACACTTTGAATACTTTGATGCATACTTACTGAATAAAAGTAATTTCTTGATACATACACACACACACACACACACACACATTACTGACCCCAAACTTTTGAATGATTGTGTATAAACATACAAAAAAATATTCATGGATGATTACAGGATGATTAAATGACTGGATTAGCTTGTCAAAGAAGTTATGACCTGTAGATCATTGGACAAATGTATTGGAATGCCACTTGGCCCAGTTGTTCTGATGCATTTTGTTCAGAGGCTCTGATTTTTTTGTTGCATGACATTTTCACTTCCATTGAGGACAGAAAAAATGCTTCTGATTACAAAATGACATTTGAGAGTAATCTCCTTTTGGGACTGTTTCACATTAGTGTGCATGTTTGTATAAGAAATTAAAAATGTGTGGTTTTTCCATATCCCTGCTTGTCTGTGTGTGTTACCAGTCACAAAGTATGACTGGAAAAGGATTATAGTCATTACAGTTGATTATCGAACAAGACGACAAACAGTTTGTGGAGCAGGTAGAGCATTATGGACTTAAGTTCTGATTAAAAAAATGATCATTAAGCCAAACAGAGCTGCTTTCCCCTCCAGGCGTTCTCATCCAGTCTGTATAGCACTAGCATCCAGTAATGGACCTCACCTCAGGGCAGCTCTGATCCATTCTGTACACATGGGTGAAACTCACGTCTGGCTTAAAGTTATAACCTCCAACTTCAACTATATTTGTAAACTGGGGCAAATTCTACACAGCCTTGCAAGATTGTGCCACTGTGTGCTAAAGCAAGGCAGAGAGTCAGGAAACCATTCATTTTGCCAATTCAATGTCAGTATATGGTCTTACGATTGTTTTGCTTGTGTATTTGCCTTCTGTTCTGGACGATCCACAATGTACCATCCCAAATCAGTGAAAGGTCAAAAATCTACTAATTTCTACAAAAAAATAGAGGAGAGGAGATCCAATAAGTTGGAGTAATCAGTTCAGAATGGGGAGCAAAGCATTCAGAGAGCCTAGGAATTTCCGTCCTCGCACACTCGTCTGTCAGCGACAGCTTTAGGATTTTACATGGGTCTTTGCATGTGTCAATCAAAGTCTGCCAGCGTGTCACGGCCTTTAAGCACCACAGGAGTTTCTGTGTGGCTGACTCTATTATTTTAGGTGAACAATTTCTAGTAGTTAAAAACCCTTTTCTAGAACACTCAAAATTACATGCCGCTCTCTGTGGAACAATGTACCTGCACCAAAAGCTCTTTCTTTCACAATTACTCACTAATGGCTCTCCTCTGTCCTTCTGAAGAGGCAGTGTGCAACTAGTTTCTCTCAGAGTATTACATATGAATACACTTCAACACACAGTATGAGGGAGAGATTTTTACACTAGTGAAAAAGAGAGAGGGAGAGATTGACTAAGAGCAATAGTAAAAAGATCAGAGAAAGATCAACTAGAATGATCTGAAACCAGACAAGGTGAAAAGTGTTCACCAGCTGCCTCTGATGGACTGATAAATGGAGCTCATACACATCACACAGACACAACAACAGCTTTCACTTTACACAATCCACAATCAGTGCTGAAGACTGATTACTAATGAAAGATTATTAAAAATCAATACATTAGGATCAAATTAGGGTCCCAAAAGTACATTTAACACATAGCGCACATGGTGTGCAATTGTCTCTAGGGGTAGATGTCCAATTTATTCCAAATCTAACTCACCAGAGAGGAATCCACAGTTGAGAATGGCTAAGAGCAGGAACACTAGGTTATCATCACCATTATGACTGACTGACTCATTGTACCCCTTCTCCCCAAAGCAATTACTGGAAAAGCAGAAATAATATTGAACCATGATAATACAGTGCTCTGTGTAGAGAGCCTGCATAGTTTCCTAAAACTGGGGTTTGTGAGGGAACTGCAGGGGTTTTCTTGATGAAAAACTCTTTTTTTAATTAAATCGTAAAAATGTAAAGTTGAAATAAATACATGTAAATAATTGTATTTTTTTTATCAAAATAAAAACTTAAAAAAAAAAAAAGGATTTGTTTACCTGCATGTGGCCATTAACTGACATTATCAGAGAACCGTGAACATTTTTTTAAATAATCTTAAATCTCAGAAGGTACTTCAAAAAAATGTTTAGGTTAAATGGTTGATAAAAAAGTTTGGGAAACTCTGACCTAGTAGATGACAATGTAGAACAGTGGTTCTCAACCAGGGGGCCGGGGCCCACTGAGGGACCTCAGTAAACTTCCAAGCGGCCACAGGATGATATAGAATTATTCAAATTAATTATATAAAAATAATCTTACTTAATTAAAATTAAGATTGTATACCTTTAAAAAAAAAAAAAAGTATTTTCTCAGTAACGATGTCAAATGTAAAATTTCAACACTCCCAGTTTCTGTTAATAAAAAAAAAAGTTTGAAAAACAAGCAGCTTCATCATAATTACAAAAGAAACACCAGAAGAAGTATCTTAGCCTACATTACTTATAATAAGAAAATACTTATCTAAAACACTGGTGGCCTGGCACAAAATATGGCATCACTTTAATTAAAAATGCGTAAACCTCTTTATTCTAATTAATTATTGTGTGGGATCATTCGACACACATGTTACAAAAGATTTGTTTTTCAAATAAATGCTGTTCTTTTGAACTTTCTATTCATCAAAGAATCCTGAAAAAAAATGTATAATGCTTCCTTAAATTTTTAGGGAGCACATCATATTAGAAAGATTTTTTTCCCCATTAAAATCACTTGATATGTGTAAAACAGTAAAATCCCTCACATTTATTTTAACCTCTCCTGCAGTACACTTACACTTGACTACAGTATCTCACAGGAAGCTCTACTGTCTTCACTCCCATTGACTGTTGCCCCATTGAGTCATTGCTCATAAAGTTCACTTTGTCCACTGTTAGTGTGAGCGGCCCATAATATGGAAGAGACAGCTTTTATCGCTTTCTGCTTATGCCGATCACATCTTGTTAGGTAAAGTGTTATTTTCATGTTTTCGGTCTGCAAAGAAATAAAGTTGATACATAAACCACACATATGAATGGCCTTTTTTAAACCTAATGCAGAAGACTGAATAGGTAGGCTATGTTGTGGGGGTGGGGTGGCCATACTGAGAGGTGAGGAGGATAATTGCAGAGGACTAACCTGTCATAACAGAAGCTGAACGGAGCATGCAGCAATTCCACCAGCTAATATCTCAATTAACGAGCAGCCATTACAGCAGCTGAAAATAGCTCAGCAAAAGCGGCAAGACTTAAAATGTCCTCTTCTAAACATAATACTTAGATTTAAAGCAAATCAGCACAACGGTGTATGAAAACCCCTGTAGAGAAAATTAATGCTGCACCTTTAACTGCACTTTTAAGACTTGAACTGTCGTAACAGCGACAAAGAAAGCTACTACAATTAATAAAAAATGTTCTCTTACTGACCAAGCAACTGCATGCATGCAAACATAATTCTCTTTCTCCTTTCCAATGATTACTCTAATGCTCTAATCATCTAGTGCCCATCAAACCTGCAGGAATGTTAATGCTGTGTTTGGCTGGCTGTGAGAGTATTCTGTGCTGGTATGAGAGACTAGTTTGCTGAGAAAGAGAAAGGTGTGCATGTTATCAGACCAACTAAACAAACCAACTCATGAAACCCTAAAAAAGTATATATTTTTTTGACTTCCATAACGTGCTTAATCTTTAGAAATGACCAGCATACGGCCGTATGCAGTGTGTAGCTTTCCAAATTATGTCCGAATGACAGAAGTCAGCCTCTTAATTACAAGATGACACATCCTGCTATATGATTTTGCACATATCTCCAAGGTTCTTTGTTTCTCTGTCAAGTTTCAGTCTCTGTGGCAGGAAAGGTCACAAAAAAGTTGACTTGAAACAAAACTAACAATTAACTAACTAACTAACTGGGTTATTCTCATGAAACTATTAAAACACCACAGCACTAATTATTTTAAAGGGGTCCTATTATGCTCTTTTACAAAGTCTTGATTTTGTTTTGAGGGATCATGCAATTTAGTAATATAAAAAAACATCATAAGACAATACAAAATATGTTATGTTTCTTTTTCACTCTCTCCCACAGCTGGTCCGTAATTTATGTACGACACACATTTGCATTTACATTATGCAAAAGATATTTTAGCCATTTTCAACCCACTGAATATTTTCTTTCAACTTCTATATTATCTAATCAGCTATTTTATATAGAGTCCGGTTATTTGAGATTGTGGATGATTGTCCTGCCATAACTCCTGCCATTTATTTAACATGCCACTTTATTGTTTTAATTAGAAGATATTAAAATAAATTTTATATTTATAATGAAAAAGAATATATATATATATATATATATACACACAGATATATATATATATATATATATGAGGCATATTTGTTAAATCCAAACTATGAAGGGAACAGAATTACATTTAAGACCTCTCATTTAATTTGATGAACATCCTGTTTAAGCCCCACCCACTGTTGGTTTTATAATTTATAATTACGAATAATTTTGAGATTGCTACAGATACAGAAACAGATATTGGCTCCGCTGCACATGCCTAGTAATAATACTTCTCTGTATACTATGACACTATTAAGTGCACTCTCATGCATCTGCTCCTGTATTCCACAGTGGAACTTCTTCAAAGATATTCCTCGATGAGGGCATTATTTAGCTTTGATGGTTGTTTGATAGGGATGTTGATCCAGGAATGTGTCCTACTTGGCTAAATCATGCTCATCTACACCTGCTTATTTAGACACTACCTGAACATCCTTCATCACCATGGCAACAGCACAGCAATAGTGCGCTATACCTTTGAGTAACTACAGGCAGACCATTGCTTATGGACTTAAAGACACTGCAAGATAACATTAGCACAACAATTCAGCTTGCAGGCACTGTGAAAATAATCACTGTGGTATTTAAAAATTCACAAGTCGCTGCATATAAATAATTTACCTCCTTCACTGTCCATTTGTGAATCCTTTGGCTTTTTAGCCTAGAGAGAAATGTAGGTTACAGGAATATTGACTATCATATTAAACTAAACTATATATAATGTACAAAAGTGAATGAAGGACATTGCACTGTAAATAAGTTTATAATTTTACCTGAAAAAAAAGAATGTAAAACTGCTACAGTAAAAACCTGTTCATTGGTTAACTGTATATATTACTGTAATATATTACATTTAATGCTGTAAATTTAATTTTTTGGAAATAAAAGTATGAATCATTATATAATTTACAATAAGAATCTATATGATATTCAGCAAGACAATACTTTTACGCTAAATATATATTGTTAAAATTATGTTTTGATAAACTTATTATGTAGCCATCTGTTACTGGTCTTATTATGGTGGTTATTAGCATATTTTAAGATAAAAAAGCAATTTTACTAGTTCAGGTCAGGTTACATCAGTTAAAGATTTATATACAGTTATGAACTGTAAAATAAACAGGCACCAAAATGCACATCCATAATGCATGAAACTGTAAAGTCATAAATGATAATGTTCTTGACTCCATAATCAGGATTTTGTGTTTGTACACTACTAGACGTTTGGGTTCAGTAAGATTTGATTATGTTTCTTGAAAAGATATATCTTGTGCTCACCGAGGCTGCATTTATTTGATCAAAAATACATTAAAATGTCAAAGATTCATTAAAATGGTAATATTGTGAAATATTATTACAATTTAAATTCTTTTGTATTTTATTTAAATTTAAAAATAAAATGTAAATTTCTATTGTATTTTCAAATGTATTCCTGTGATGGCAAAGCTGATTTTTTTATCAGCCATTATTCCAGTCTTCAGTGTTCCTTATTTATAAATAAATAAAATAAAAAACCTACTGACCCCAAACTTTGAATGGTAGTGTATCTGTCTGAGTTCAAGTTTCAGTTGTCATCAGGCAGTCTGAGATCTTGATGTGAGCTGGTAGAAAACTTCAGTCATGAGAGTATGAAACCATTACCATTAGCCTGTTTTCAGAACTCTGTCTGGCAATCAATATGGATTCAAACACACACACACACACACACACACTCTCTCTCTCTCTCTCTCTCTCTCTCTCACACACACACACACACACATTAGAAAAAGCTCCTAAGCCTAGATTCTATTTTCAGCACATGTATCAATAACACCATTGCTTAAATATTAACAAATGAGAGATGAGAAAGAAGTTGATATGAAATATGTAAAGACTCATTAGAGCAGACCTACATAAGATTGTCCATTTAATTCGAGTGGAGCAGAAGGAGAGAGAAAATCTGTGATATTTCATATACTCCATATCTGTGAGCCTATATCTGCATTGCTATTTAGAGAGGCAAGTGACTGATCTTTTAATTATTGCCTGTTCATTGTCTCTCCTCATCCATCTGAACTTGCCCGGGTCGCTGTGTCAGGGAGCATCATGGGGTCATCAGTGCGCCTTTACACCACAGAGAGGGTCAGAGCAAATAGTGAGAGGAGAGAAAGTGAGAAAAATGAGTGACTTTTATTGGGCCAGGCAGTGCAGCGGGAGGCTTAGTGTTTCCAGATGTGTCGGCAGTCCCATGTGCGTGGCTGCCCTGCTGTCCATCTGCATTAAAACGGAGCAACACTCTTAAAAAGTGTTCAGAAACTTCACAAGGAACAGACACAGTCTCAGCTTCAGCCACAATACTATTCCTGGAAAAGGAGTTGACATCATTGATTTTTCCTACTGAGTGGGCAGCACGAGTAAGTGTTTCATTTCGGTAGGTGATCCAGCACTGTGACTGGACACATTTCAGAATGAAAGCCATATCATCCAGAGAAGAAAAGGACTGGAAATAGTCCTTGGGAACATTTTTCTGTGTAGTAAATAAAGACGGATGGTATCCAGTTGCATAATGCCAAGTGTTGGAATCTTCTCACGTCTGGTCAATCTTACTGTGCAATCAATGGGCATTTCCTTAAATCATAAAGTGGCATTTCAAGAAAGAGGTTTTGGGTTTTATTGTATTGAGCAATTAAGGCCAAATGAAATTTCCAGGCTTCATCCAACTCACAAAACAAATAAAGCAACTGAAAACCATCAGGTCCATTTCAAATCTCTTCTGTTCAATTTACTACTGTATAACAATACAGCGGGGAAAGGAATATTACCTAATCTCAATCTCTCTGGCTCTCTCTCTCTCTCTCTTTCTAATGAGCATACCACCCGCAGGCCAAGTGAGAATGGAGGGAAAGCTCCCAGAGTTCTCCAGGTCAAGCGTGTGTTTTCCTACTTAGCAGTAAGATGTTTAACCACTGTTTAACCACATTTTTGATTAGTCCACAGACAAACGCCACCACTGACATTTTCTGGACTGGAATAGGAATGGACGGTGGGAAACGAGAGAGTTAGAGAGGGTCTGATAGTGTGAGAAAGCAGTATAAAAGCTGGCTGAAGACGTTGGCTCTGGCACATATGTAGCAAGAGCAAAATAAAAAAAAAATTTTCAACCATTACCACACTGCAAATTAAACCATTTTAGTCAGTATGTTTTGTTGTTTTGCAAAATTCAGAATTACTTCAGAAGTAAAGTGATGTAAGATATCATGTAACAAAACTTGTTAAATTAAAGGGGGGGTACAATGCTGTTTCATGCATTCAGAGTTGTTTACACTGTTAAAGAGTTGGATTCTGTAAAGCTGTATCTTTCTTTTTGATTTAATTTTAAGAATGTATTACTTATTTACTTAAATAAACTTTAACTTATAAACTTAAGTTCTCTCACCAAAGCAGAATCATCCACATATTTGTTTGGTTTTCACAGGTTTTTTATGCCTGATGCAACCAATACCACACTGCAAAATAAAAATATTCAGTATTCATCATCAGCATTTTTTTTTCTGGTTTTGCAGTAAAAAAAAGAAAAAAAAAAGAAAAATTATGCACTATATTAAGACTTGTTTTCATATTAAATTAAGTGTATTTTCTTACTCCATTGGCTCAACATTTTTTTCTTTGCTTTATTAATATTAATTTTCAACTAACTATATAACTTAAATCAAGATATACTGTATTCACATTCACAAAAAAAGTATTTTGTTTTAAGGATGTTTTGAAATTTCTCCTGAAAGACAAGACAAACACTAAATTAAAACATTAAAACAATTATTTTTTGCAGTACTTACGATACTATTGCATGTGAAAAAGTCTATGAGGCAAGTATGAGATGGTTTTGACTTGCATTACAGCCAGAAAGAGCTGCTATTACCTCCATGTTGACTCACCAATCGAACGTCTTGACACATGGCTGCACACTGCCTGGGAGTAATTATCAGAGCCTTCCTTTCATACTTTCAACTCTGGCCAAAGAAAGTTGTGGCACCAGCAGCACCACACATACCACACTAAAAATACAAACAAAACACACACACACACACATACCAGGAGCTCTTCTCATAGATGTAAGCACAGATGGGAACATGCAAACCCAGTGGCAAGTGTTTGAAAAACCTGCTTGAAAATATTTGTTTTTCCGATTCTGTTTAGTGGTGTTAACGATGCAGAAATTCCACACGTCAGCTTTTAAGGTGCAGCCTCATTTACCATTGATCCACACATTTTCATGGTTGAAATCAAGTAATCTGCTCAAATGGGGATTTAGCCTTGAGGATGATGACTTTCAAATGTAGATTCCGCAACGGGTTTAAGTTGTGAATTTAATGTGAATTTGCCGCGTTGACCAACAGAGGGCTGCTTGGTTTCAAATGACTGTTCTTCATACATCAAATGGACAATGGACCTATTTTTGCCAGTGAAACTGTGCTAATGTGGCAACATCTTAAGTAGCCAAAAGGTTTCTTTCATTAAATATATTCTATCATAGCACTACAGTCACAATGCAGAAATAAACACACTCATAACAAGCCTCAAACATACGCCAAACAAGCCTCGTTTTAACACCGCTTTAGAGGACATGAGGCTGACCATTCATTTTTTGGAAGGTAAACAGAATGTTCAAGCCCCAGGAAAAATGCAGCTTATTACATACGTGGGAATTAATTATGGGCTGCTTGTTTATTCACACTGAACATTTGCTTTAAAGTGTCCCACTTTGACTGTTTACAGTATATTGGAACTTTTGTTGGTTACAAGACCTAAAACAGCCTCTCCGTATTTACCATTTGAGCAGGTTTATGTTAATTAAACTTTGACTCCTGTTCTCCGGGCAGTGTCTCCAGAGATGAGAAGCTAACTGCTATGATTAGCAGAAATCAGGATGGTCATGAGTTTATTTAGCTGAAAAATTAAGCTGGATTGTACAAGCACAAATATTGGCTGATGTGGAATTTACTTTCAAGAGCCTCTAAAGCTCAGTTCCCTCTGAGAATGGCACACAAGACCAAGTCAACCAACACATGCCTCACTTATTTAGGTACACACTACATCAGCAGAGATGAGCAGACATCAAGCAGGGAGACTGGAAGTAGAGAAACAGTGAGACTTGCAGGACCTATGCTTATCAACCCGAAAGCAGGTGTCTTTTAACCAAATGAGCAACGGACTAACAATTTCAGACTAGCCAAACATTTAGGGAGGTTCTGGCTTGAGCAAGCCTGTACCAGGACAGTCAGTCCCCACATACCAGTGCACACTGTCTCCTCCTTGACTCCATACATCTCCACAGCCATTTTAAACAGGCCCTGGCCCTCCCTAGTTTGCAACACAGTGTATTTCAACGGTATCTGCCTCTTCTCTTCAGAGGGAGTCTCTTAAACCAGGCTGATTTATCTTCCCCTCACACTTTTAAAGGTCAGTTCACTCGCAGAAAAGCTGTCTGGGAGTTATGGAGATTAGCAGGCTGACATTCTGTCTGCTTATTAGCTTAAACCTACAGATTTGTTCATGAAATTAAGGTGACACGGCAATTCAATGCTTTGTAGTTTCAATGTACAGAACTGCAGTCAAAGATAAAGCTTACCCTCAAACATATATATGACTAAATTAATAAAAAAGTAACTGTATAAATATAATTATAGATATATATGAATAAAACATATTCCATATAATAAATAAATAAATAAATAGCTCACATTGATATGCGAGTTACAGTAAGAGCTCATAGAGATCAACAGATCATATTTCACACAAATACACACTTTAAATCAATTTTTAATTGTACAAAAGTTAGAGCTTAAAGTTTTTTGCTGATAGAAATGAAAGACTGAAAATGAAAAAAGGTAATAAGATACACAGTTCACAGATTTAACCTTAAAATCTATTTTAATGGGAAAAAAATACTATCATCAATGTTCTAACAATCTAAGAATAACAGCTGGGCAGTTTGACCAAAAATCTGTAACAGTTTTTTTTTTTTTTTTTATGATTCTGACAGTTTTGCATTTTATCATTTTTTCCCCAACTGTGCCTTTATATGAATCAGAATGCATGAAACAGTTGCAGAACCGCTGCATTTTAATTTGAAGCAAAAACAGAATGGTCTGACCTTAGCTTCATGAAATTATGCTAAAACATGCCTGCAGTGCATGAAACAAAAACAGCAAACGCTGCATGAGAATGCCGATTCACTCTCTGACAGCAGGTGGCGCTTACAGAACAGCAGGGATACAGCGTTTCCTTGGTTACCACTGTAAACAAAGCAGCGCTGCGCTTTTAAATACTACATTAATATGCATTATATGGAGGTAAGATGAAAAGAAAATACCATCTAAACTTTTCTGAAGACAGTCAGTTCCCCTCAGAGATACATTCATATAACCCCCACCCCCAAATCAGTATTCAGATTTTCTTCCAATATTTCGCTCATGAAGTGAGTTTGCTCTGCCTGCTACAGTATTTTCTCCTCTTTGCATTCGTCTTCAGCGTCTCAGGCTTCTGTTAACGGCCGTTTACAGTTTGTTTATTTGCCCAGTTAAAGAATTAGTTGTATGTTATTAATAGTTCTAAAAGATCTCCAATCATTAGGCAGAAGTGTATGCAGTTAACATGGTTATGGTTGCTTAGCCACTTGTACCGGTATACCGTGTGCGCAATTCAAACCGGTTTACCGTTTGACTAGTATAACGTTATAGCACAGCACTAAATAATAGTATTCTTTGTTATGACTCATTGTGTCTTTTAGCGATTCAATATTTTGGTTGCCATGGTATTTTATTGTCAGTGAAGTGTCTTTGGCACATTCTGGCACATCAAATCACTAAAGCCAAGAACAATTCCCATTTCAACACCTTTAAAGAGTCGGCTACGGATGAAAATGTTCAAGAAGCTCTAAGTTTTATCCACTGACATATATCTTTTTTTCTTTCTGCCTCTTGCTGTTTGCCTATTAGCTCCAATGCCCTGCTGATTCTCGGCACAGGTGGCCACTCAAAGCAGTGTAGCAATGTGGTATGAGGCAAGAATCATGGGACTGGTACTGAGGCAGAAGCTTGAAGAAGGCCAAAGCCTGAAAGTATTAACCCTGACCCTCCCAACACAACCTGCTGAAAAATCCCTCTCCATTGAGGTTCACAGAGTCGGGCCTGAGGGCAGGTGTCTCCTAATCGACTGTGTGCTTGTTGGAAGCATCTACAGACACTTAAACTCTTCCTCTCCTAGGTACATGCACACATATGCTCTGTTCTAAAACTTACTGGGCTCCCTACAGAGGCAGTAAGGCCTGAAAGCAGGGCTGCTTGATTATGGCAAAAATCATAATCACAATGATTATTTTGGCGAGTAGTGAGATCACAATTATTTAACACGATTATTCATTGACTATGGAAATATCATGCATCTTTTTTGGCAGTGGATTTCCTTGCACTTTAAATATAATTCAACAGAAAAATCTAATGAAAAGAATTAGATAAAGATAAAATAAAAATAAATGAATGAATGAATGAATATATAAATATGAATACACACATTTGAGGAAAGGGGTGTGCTGGATTTATAACGAAAGACAACGAAAGCACCACTGCGAAATGAAAAGTGGCGCAATATTCTTTTTTTCCCCTTGATTTCCATAAACACTGTAGAATAATCTTTAAAAAATTTCCACATTATGGAGTGCTACATATATACTGTATATGGACCATTCTACAGAATTGGTCCAAAGTGCTGTCCCACAACCAAAAAAACAAATTTAAAAAGCATTTAAGTATTCAAATCTTAGATGTTTACTAAGATCCTTCTATTCTCTATTGAAACCCACAATAATATTTAAAATATTAGTAAGCTTAATATATATAAAATTATCATTTATTGGGTACTTTCAATTGGTGGCTGTCCCGAACACTAACCCCTAAATTTCAACTTATGAAAATGATATTGAAATAATTTTTGTATTTTTTTTTCATTGTCGTTTTTAAAAAATATATTTTTGATTATTTTAAAAAGTGAAGTTAAAAAAAATATTTATTTTATATTTTCTTTGTAAACGATGAAACTTTATGTTAAAAATGTGTCCCGCATTTTCCATGTCACTACCGAAACAGTGCATGTTTTAGTCCATTGGCTGAGACTGTAATTAACTACACCCCTACATTTATGATCAGGAAATATTTATGTGTCACTCTCTCATAGCTACAGGGTGAGTAGATAGGCCCCATCATTTTGAGGTAAATGTGTTCAAAAGTCTGAAAAATCTGTGTGTAACTTTAAAAAACACCACTACTACCTTTTTCTGCAATTAAGCACACTTTTTTGGGGAGTTATTCCATAACATTTAGTTTTTATGTGTATACCACTTTTCAGAACTGTGCTAGCTAACCATGTGCTGATTAGCATCTTTGAGCTAGGTTCAAAAGTTCTAAAATTGTCACTACCGAAACATTTGGCAAAGTTTTGGTAGATATCTTTGGTTTTTTGGGTGTTATCCCATAAAATTGTCACTACCGGAACAGTCACAACTGAAACATGTCATCATTGTTTCGGTAGTGACAAAAGGGAACACATAAT
>NW_015653483.1:707111-711804 GCF_001515625.1 Sinocyclocheilus rhinocerous
TATGGGCCATTCTACAGAATTGGTGCAAAGTGCTGTCCCACAACCAAAAAAACACATTTAAAAAGCATTTAAGTATTCAAATCTTAGATGTTTACTAAGATCCTTCTATTCTCTATTGAAACCCACAATAATATTTAAAATATTAGTAAGCTTAATATATATAAAATTATCATTTATTGGGTACTTTCAATTGGTGGCTGTCCCGAACACTAACCCCTAAATTTCAACTTATGAAAATGATATTGAAATAATTTTTGTATTTTTTTTTCATTGTCGTTTTTAAAAAATATATTTTTGATTATTTTAAAAAGTGAAGTTAAAAAAAATATTTATTTTATATTTTCTTTGTAAACGATGAAACTTTATGTTAAAAATGTGTCCCGCATTTTCCATGTCACTACCGAAACAGTGCATGTTTTAGTCCATTGGCTGAGACTGTAATTAACTACACCCCTACATTTATGATCAGGAAATATTTATGTGTCACTCTCTCATAGCTACAGGGTGAGTAGATAGGCCCCATCATTTTGAGGTAAATGTGTTAAAAAGTCTGAAAAATCTGTGTGTAACTAAGGAACGTCACTACCGAACACCTTTTTTCTGAAATTAAGAACACTTTTTTTGGGAGTTATTCCATATCATTTAATTTTTATGTGTGTACAACTGTTCAGAACTGTGTTAGCTAACCATGTGCTGATTAGCATCTTTGAGATCAAAAGTATCTAAAATGGTCACTACCGAAACAGTCACTACCGAAACATTTGGTGGAGTTTCCCACAGATTTACACTCTATGTGTGGGGGCACTTCCCCCGGGGGGAAATATATGCTATATATAAAACAGCAAAAGGGCTTATTGAAAATGCACATTCACTCTCTGCCAGCAGGAGGCACGTAGGAGCGACAGAAATAGCAGTTTCCCCGGTAACGGCTGTAAACAAAGCAGGGCTGGCATTTTGACTTTGAAATGTGCAGAGCTCATGTTTATTCAACGAAGTCAAGGCATTTTGGAAAATCTATTTGTGGCAGTCAGTGTTGATATTGTGGCGGGCTGCCTCAAATAAATCAATGTATGGGAAATACTGCCGAAACACTCACGACCGAAACATGTCATCATTGTTTCGGTAGTGACAAAAGGGAACACATAATCCTCATATTTGGGAGAAATAAACAACGTTTTAGTATAGTTATGCAGTTTTTTAGTATTTTAGTATGTTTTAGTAGTGTTTTAGTATTCTGTAATGTGATGTGGTCGCTACCAAAGCATTACTGTCACTACCAAAAATGTGCAGTCACTACCGAAACATGGGATGTTTTGTCAAAAATAGAGTATACTGAATTATCAACTAAGATGTTATGATAGTTTTTGGTTCAATGTATATTCAAACTAATGAATCCTTAACTTTGAAATCAGTATGATCAACTTTTTGCCTTTTACAAAGAAAAATTGGATTCAATATACAACAAATCTCATAAATTACACATGAAATATTATTAAAAATGTAATTGTTATTGATTTACCTCTGAAAAAAAAGCTAAATATATATATATATATATATATATTTACAATGTAGATGTAAGTAAAATCTTAATAGGTCAATATAACCCTTCTAATTAAATTATTACAGTGTTTCAGTAGTGACAAATATGGGGAGAGGACAAATATTCCAAAACTTTCTGAAAATACAATATGAGAATTAACTGCACAATTACTAGAAATGCGTACCTTGGATATTATACAATTTGCATACATACACATTTTTCTGACTTTGGACCAATTCTGTAGAATGATCAAAAGGGTGCTTCTACTAAATACTGAGCAAAGGGTCTGAATACTTAGGACCATGTGATATTTCAGTTTTTCTTTTTTAATAAATCTGCAAAAATGTCAACAATTCTGTGTTTTTCTGTCAATATGGGGTGCTGTGTGTACATTAATGAGGAAAAAAAATTAACTTAAATGATTTTAGCAAATGGCTGCAATATAACAAAGAGTGAACAATTTAAGGGGGTCTGAATACTTTCCGTACCCACTGTATATATACAGTATATATAAACAATATATGAAAGTGTAGAGCAAATTACAGTCACAGGTACAGTTTTACTATTTTTACACTTACAGGTACAGTATTATTTACACTGAAATCAAATCAATACAGCCATCACCAGTGCTGCACTCTTTCTCCAAAATAACACTTTCGCATTCGCTGCTACCCTACTTTAAACTGAATATAAACTTCCAAAAAAAGATGTGATCCCTGAAAGAGCTGAGCAAGAAATGAAAGCCAATTATCACACAGCGGTAAATGTCAAAACTGCAGACTCTTTTGTGGAGTTATTTGTCAGATTGTGTGGCGAGCAGATGGGTCATGTTTTAGGACTACTTCACTGCTTTTATTGGCTGTTACGGGTGATCATCAAATGAAAAACATTAATGACTAAAGAGAGTGAGAGAGTTAAAAAGGGAAATGGAGAAAGAGAAAGTATCAAAACAGAGATGCAGAACAGAAACAGGCCAGTTGAGCTCATAAACACCAAGCTAAAAACAGAGCATTTAACTGTTACACATGCATTTCCCCATTGGCTCACAAACATATGTTACGTGCAGATACATCGGCTCACTCAGCAGCCTAATCTGACAATCACTGTCTGATGGGAATACTGGGATACTTAAGAAACAAACAATTGATCTTCCTATCCTCAAATTAGGATTGTTTATCCAAAGATGAATGATGACCCTTAACTAAATGTCATTATCATATGATACATTTGACATGCAAATAAATGATTAGCACAATTGAATACCATTTTGGCCATATCAGTGAGCGCAACTTAAACACATTGAGGGCATCTTTAAAATTGAAGTGGATAGATCCAGAAAATGTAAGAACATATACGCAGAGGAATAACATGCCATAGACACACACACAAGAATGACAGACATTTACACTAACTGGTATAACATGTCAGACATGCACATTCTAGAATAACACATCATACATTTACAAGCGCACATACACGCTGCAATCAAAGCATGCTAATCTATTTTCAGTTGAGTATTTTTAGGAGCAAGAGCTCAGTGAGCAAATACCAAAATATCACACCTCAACAGCTGCATAAAAACAATGAAGCATGCACTAGTCAGTACGATTTTTTAAATATTAGACTCTTGTGCTTACCAAGGTTATTTGATCAAAAATACTGTAGAAATTGTGAAATATTAATACAATTTAAAATGATTGTCACCTATTTTAGTACATTTTAAAAGGTAATTTATTCCTCTGATGGCAAATCTGAATTTTCAGCAGCGATTGAATTCTACAGTGTCACATGATCTTTCATAGATCATTCTAATATACTGATTTAGTGCTCAAGAAACATGTATTATTATTATCAATGTTGAAAACAGCTGTGCTCTGAATTGTAACGTAGAAACATGTATTTTGTGAAGAAACATGTATTCTCTGAAGCTGCTTTGAGACGACATGTATTGAAATAAAAATGTTTTGTAACATTACAAATGACTTTACTGCCACTTTTGATCCCCTGATCTCAAGAGGTGCACTAGTGACTCACGCTAGAGGCTGTGGTCTTTAGCGTCCTTGTTAGCGAGCAAGCCTCCCATGCCAAAAACGCAGGTTTGATTCTCGCTCGGAGCGAGTGAAGGAAGTAGAACCGGAGGGGTTACACTTGCTAAATAAAAGTTTAAATTTCTTTAAAAAACATACTGAATGGTAGTGCAAAGGGGGGAAAAAACACATTCTCTGCTTTTAATTTATTGACATAAGGACTGTCAATCATGCATGAAATTAAACGATCAAACAAGATTAAACGATTTAGTTGGCTGTCTATTGGTCTAAGGCACTTGGAAATCTGCTGGAGCCTAAGATTGGCCCGTTTGCTAAGCAGCACAGAGGAGTAAACAACACAACACATGTTGGCCTTCAGAGTCAACAACATCTTATGTCACACCCCATCCCATTAGAGCACCTTTAAAAACACACACTCAACAAGTTGCCATCTTTAGCTTTGAGCTTTTCGCTGGCACTGGCTCTTTCAAATGGACCTAAACAGTGTTGACTTACTGTATAAACTAGTGCTTCTCCAAATTAGTAGTGTAAATGAGAAAGAAGAAACATTTTGTCGAATAGAGACTGTGCTGTGATCTATGTGGCTGATACTTGAATCACTTGAATGACTTACTGGTCAAAATCACCTCGCCTAAACACATGGTTCAGTACAGTCAGTAAAAGCTAATATATACGTATAGGCCTATATATATGAGCAATATCACTCAAGTACGAGAGCGATACCGGCTCTATATCAGCATGGCTGTGATTAGGCCTCTGGAGTGCCTAATAAAACCCTCTTTTGTGCGGAACTACTTCCTTCCGCCACGGATTCAAAGCTCAAGTTGACAGTTAAACATACGTCACTTTTAGAATTCGTATCAAGGGCATGTGCTGCTTCAGTTAGGTTATTAGTGAGAAATAATGAGGTTATAAGAGAGAAACAATGCGGCAAGACGTGCATCCAAATGAGAGAGAGAGACCGCGAAGCTAGACGTTTCTTCTTATATTAACTAACGTACTCTACGATTAGCTCAGTGAATAATAAAAAAAAACATAGACCCGGCTAGAACAAGCGGAGTGAACTGTTGTATAAAATATAATATAATTAATATAATATAATATA
>NW_015653483.1:714496-719562 GCF_001515625.1 Sinocyclocheilus rhinocerous
AAAGATTTGTATTTTAAAGACAACCAGTTCGAAGGGAGCATAATTTGCTTTTTGGGTTAAAAGAATTTCTTAATATGAAATTCGAGTGGTATGACAATTAGAGATTAGACTGTACAGAAATTGAAATCTACTCGCTTATACACACTATACCCATAGTCACGCAATGCTGATGTTGTTAACATTAACCATTTGAATAAAGTATAACAATAATAATAATTTGCACGGTTTGATGTGATATGAGCTCATTTAGATTAAATCACCATTGGTAGCGCGATTTATTGTAATGCTTTTTTCCTCAGTTGGTCATAACAAACATGGCAGACTTGTTACTTGTTCAGATGACAATATCCGGTGAAAATTCTTATTTGGGTCATATTGATTTTCGAACAGAGATGGCGACAAAGAGGCAAAACTTACGGACTGCAGCTTTAATTATAGCTATTTAATTTTTTAAAATATATTTTAAATTATTATTTAAATATTACAAAATATATATATTAAGTTTATATTAAGTTTAGGTTTTCCTTATTTTAAACCTGACAAAATAGGTTTAACCAACATCACAATGTATTATCTGAAGTCTTATTATTTATATATATTTTTTTGTTGTAATGTAGCCAAAGACAAAAACTCTTTTTACCTTTTCTGTCCTTAGATCCCACACTCAGGGTTCACAATCATAGACAACGATTATAACAATAATGCTGTCATTTCATGCGTGACTGATATGGTAACAGCAACAGTAGGCGCTGTTGTGAGGCTGGAAAGTAAGGGCAATAGTGCTACACGTACAAAGCTTGTTATGCACACGCACACAGAGAGAGAGAGCTACATAAATGATCTGCGCACTCAGACAGTCTCGGCCATGAAAATGTCATCTGAAACATTTACAGTGTCACATACTCCATCAAACAGCCATGGCAGAAGTCTACAAAGCTTTATGTTGGCATGCTAGTTTTTAGAGTTTATCTCAGCGTGCATTTTCACATTAAACACACAGACAACCCAGAATGAGCAGACGTCTCATTTTAAAATAGTGCAAGATACGTATTCATATTAGGATGGAAGTTATAAATCACAGAAAAACTGTAAGAAATGTCTCCATTATAATGGCTTTCTGTTTACAATACTCAGCAGGGAAGGATCTAACAACTACTTTCACTGATTTTTCATTGAAACTGTAAAAAATCATTTACTTCATCAGTATTTTTGTCTTGATATCCAGTAAAAATATCCACACGTCCTTTAAAAAAAATATTAATTTTTGGAAAGCACAACTAGATAATGATTAAGAAAAGGATTTTTTGCAGTGTAAAGCTTACGAGCTGCTGAAATAATGAATACATGCTTCACACAAGATTATTAATCATCTTTATGAATTCATCGCTACTCAGCACTGCTGTGGGGTCTCTGTTCAGAGACGGCAATTTCCCTGTAGCTCAGCACTTTATAAGCTTTGCAGTGATTAAGTACAACAATTAACTCAAGCTAGGAAAATACAGTTACCGGTCTAATTAAATCGAGATCTGCCCCAAGGAGCAAGACGTGGCAACAACATATCAGATTGATAATATGTTTAGCACGACATCCAGTGAAAAATAAGACCCTGTAGGCCAGATCCATCCAACAACTGTGACCATATTTTCAGAAAAGTGACCATGTAAAAATAAGAAATTATCTTTCAACGACACAAATTCACACTGATGCAGAGCGATTGGATTAAATAAAACATTTCGGCAGATTTACAAATAAGAGGAGAGAGCAGGTGACTGCTCCAAACACCAGCAAGCGGTGCAGCACTTCAGAGATTTTCAGAAAACCACAGCTGAACGAGTGCGGCTGGTCACAGGTT
Organism: Sinocyclocheilus rhinocerous; assembly: GCF_001515625.1. Taxonomy (NCBI): domain Eukaryota; kingdom Metazoa; phylum Chordata; class Actinopteri; order Cypriniformes; family Cyprinidae; genus Sinocyclocheilus; species Sinocyclocheilus rhinocerous. The sequence continues at coordinate 716,349 of NW_015653483.1, forward strand.
ACCGAATCCATCCCACACAGAACACATGATCTATGCACAAAAGTGGATATTTTTACCTCCATAATGTTCGCTATAAATTATGTGCAGCAAACATCCTAATAGGTAATGTGTCCTAATAATCATCAACGCCACATGATTTTGCACTACGACAATTTGCTATTAGCATTATTTCACATCAACATTAACTGGGACACACACACATTTTTCCACTCTCCGCTGACAGTCAGTAGATTAGTCACACATAACAGATCAGCATGTTTCCACTCAGAAATCATTGTAGAGGGAAAGAGTTTTCATTTCTAATTGCTTTATTGACTTTACTTTCGAGCATTGTTGGATTGTCAAGTATACCATGCAAATAAAACTAAATGTGGAGAACTAGAGCCAGATCATATGCACAGTGCCGAAAAGAAAATAATTTGCCCTTGTTGATTTAGTAATTGTTTTAAATACAATAATGAGCTCATATTTTGTATGAAACTTAGTCACTTAAAGGTCCCCTGAAATGCTTAGTAACACGCCGCGTTACTCTATGTGTTGACGTCATTTTAACTGAAACAGGAAGACAGGGCGGGACATATCAAGCAGCCCCGCCCCTTTTTAAAATAGCCAATAGCGTTCGTTTATATCACAGCTTGGGCTAGAGCCGTTCAGAGCCATTGAGCTCCGTAAACTAAGAGCTGTGATGTAGATGTAATGAAGGCTAAGAATACCTCTGTGAGATATATTGGAAAGCAGCTGAGAGACCAGGAATCAGATGGACATTTCGGCCTACTGTACTGCAGAACATTTGTTTGGTGTGAATTATACACACACACATCTGCGGGCAGCAGATCCTTTTCCTATTTATCGCCCAAACTCTGGGGCAATCTACCTAGCGTTGCTCGAGAGGAAGACACACTCTGTCAGTTTAAATCTAGATTAAAGACCCATCTCTTTAACCTGGCATACACATAAATAATACACTATTACTTTTCTATAATTAAAATCCATTAAAGCAGTGTTTCCCAACCTTTTTTTAGTCGCGGCACCCTTTGGAAATTTTAACAAACTTGTGGCACCCTACAAAATTAATTTTGTCACAATATTTGAATTTCTAACTTCGATATGATAATTTGAAAAGTATAGATATTCGGTACAACAGGGAAGAACTGCAGAATATAATGTCATACAGATATTTTTAATATTATTAAAAAAAATGTGTCCATCAATGGTGGCAATCAGAAGGCTAATTTCTGATGAAGAGACCAATTTATATGACAGACTTTAATGTAGGCTTTTATACATATGTAAACATCATTTAATTACCATTATAACTAGCTATCTCACAAATTTTTGCTCACTCAGTGTTTTTTTAATTTTACAGTGGGGTAATTTTGGTGCAGTAGCACGAGATAGCTTGATTTAAAACTTTGAATTGAATAAAAAATGACAAGTAACCAGTCAAAATAAGAACAAATAAAGAAATTAATAATGATAGCACAAATAAAAAATAACGACAGGCCTTCGAATTAAATAAATTGCTTTTTAGTTTTTCAGGTAGGTCTAACAGTAGGGCTATTAAGAGAGTTCGTATATATATATATATATTTTTTTACCAATTATCCAAATAATGTTTAGTCCTAGAAAGCTATTATTATCAGAACACATGAGCATAAAAAGCGGTTAGCAGATAAATGAATGAGAAGGCAGCATTACCAGAGTTGCCCATATACCACACCATGTTACAACACAGTAGGGCTATTGCAGACAGAAACAATACTGTACTACATCGATGTTTCCTGTCAGCTAGATTTTTGAGTGGACTTTGCTGTTCCGATGAGCATGAACGGTATACGAGTGGAGCGACTGAGCGGAGCACGCACACGCATAGAGCGGGATAATAAGCAGAGCGTCACACCACGTGAAAGTGAAACCTGAGCGGTGAACTAATTTTCGGCAGCCGAAATTTCGGTGCATCTCTAATTATTGGCGACATCAGAAATGGATATTATATAATAGATGCTTTTTTGAACATTTTAGCAATTTAAAAAGATAAAAAAAATATTTTTTACACGGCACCCCGGTTGGGAAACACTGACTTAGAACAAGTCACAGTTATGATGTCAGCACATTAACATATAGAAATCTTAAAGGTACAGTAAGAAAAACAGTGTATTTAATTAAATGTAAAGGGTCCATAAAACTAAATTATATCTTTTTTTATGTGCAAGAAACCTTTTGCTCCAGGTATAAGTGGACTTCAATACTAATGTAATATGCCCCTTTTAGATCTAACAAGTCATCAATTCAAAATTTTAACTAAATTTCCTTGTTTTCTTCTGACTTTAAAAGTGTGATCTTTTACATTAGGACTGTATAAGTACATATATCAGCATATAACTCTTTTTACTGAATGCAGGATGATCCCTTCTGGACAGTGCAGTACATGTCAACGTCCGAGCGCTGGTCAGTGGGGAACCAGACAGTGTGCAGCTTGGAGCAGATGCTGAAACTAGCGGCTAGGTCCAAGAGCTCAGCCCTATTCACTCTGCACAGACCACCGCCCAATCACCCCCACCACCACGACTGGGTCAATCTCACCCTGGACACTGTTCTGAGGTCAGGAATACCACAGCGGCAGGTTAGTCTTGAGGGAGTGATGCTCACGGTTGATGTGCTACTGGAAATCTCATTGGCCTTGGTCAGTGGTTGAATAGATGTGTTCAGGATATGATTCAGGATTCAAATCTGTTCCTGTTTTATGTGGTTGTATAGTAGCTCCCCCTAGCTGTGACTAATATTAAAGAGTTAGTTCACCCCAAAATGAAAATTCTGTCATTAATTACTCACCCTCATGTCGTTCCAAACACGTAAGACCTTCGTTCATCTTCGGAACACAAATTAAGATTTTTTATGAAATGTGAGGCTAATGCGAAGCTACGAGAATACTTTTTGAGCGCAAAGAAAACAAAAATAACATAATTTATTTAAAGCTGCAGTCCGTAACTTTTTTTGGTTAAACATTATCCGAAATCAATATTTGAGCAAGTACATAACCAGCCAGTGTTCGAAACTATCGCCTTACTTTAGCCCGATTCACAACGGTCAGCTTATAATAATGTTTTTTAAGTTGAGTGGTACGGGTAGGTTTTCGCGGGAAATTCAAGCATGGCACTGCGTCATTACGTCACGTCTGTAAACATAAAGAAGTTGTCCCGGCTACTAGGCTATC
>NW_015653483.1:719997-723721 GCF_001515625.1 Sinocyclocheilus rhinocerous
GGCATACACATAACACACTATCACATTTCTATAATTCAAATCCGTTAAAGGATTGATAGGCTGCATTAATTAGGTCAACTGGAACCGGGAACACTTCCCATAACACCCAATGTACTCGCTACATCGTAAGAAGAATGGCATCTACGCTAATATTAGTCCGTTTTATTCTTATTCCGAGGTCACCGTAGCCACCCAGATCCAGTCCGTATCCAGTCCAGATGGTGGAACAGCACCTAGAGACGACCTCTACAGTCCTGAATGTCAGCGGAGACCATGTCAACTAGATGCGCCCCAGAGACAGATCCCCTGCGAAGACCTCGTCACCTCGACGACCATCGGCACAAGACCACGGGAACCAGACAAGTCCTCTGCACAATCTGATCTGTGTTGCAGCCTGGAATTAAACCACGCCATGTTGGTTTTGTCTGGCCAAAAGAGAATTGACTCCCCGACTGAGCCTGGTTTCTCCTAAGTTTTTTTGTCCATTTCTGTCACCAATGGTGTTTTGGATCCTTGCCACTGTCGCCATTGGCTTACTTAGTTGGGGACGCTTGACTGATCGCATAGAGACTATTGGAAGAGAACTGAACTGGATGATGACGTCACTAAATCATCAATGAACTCACTTTAGCTGGAAAATGACTCTTTGTTATTGTCCTCTTGCATTATTTACAAAGTATTTCCCTGTTTGACACTGCAAAGCTGCTTTGACACAATCAGTGTTGTATAAAGCAGTATACAAATAAAGGTGACTTGACTTTACATCTGACAAATCACTCTGATGTAGGGGGAGGGTGGGGTAAGACGTGCCACTTAAGATAAAAATAAATGAGATATACTCAAATTTAAACTATTACAGATGATTCTAATTCAGGATGTCAGCATTTATAGCAAATATATAAAAATATGACTGAAATATGAAAAATGTGCCATAACTTAGAAGTAAACGGTGTAATTGCAATTAGTATGCTGAACCATTGGGTCTGATTATTCAAACACAAATATTACCATATTTGAGGAGAAAAAACATACTAATACACAATCCCATTCCCAAATCCCATTATTTAGCTCCACATAATTGAGCCCCTGGTACAGCTTACCTCAAAGTAAAACTTTAATAACATTTATTTAACAACATTATTCATTTAGCACTTATGGCAAACTGCCACAAAATTTTCTCTTTTGTGCATTTATCAATCCGAGCCAGTGTATATGATAAGCCCTACATGTATGATCATGTGACAAATTTTGCATAGCTACATTAGGAGGCCAACACAGCTTACCCACTGACATGTTGCCACACTCACCTCCAAGTTATGTAAGTTATGAGAGGGTGGGAGAGATACCAACCACAGAAATTGCTGGCAAAGACCTTGCTGCCACATGGAGATTACAGGCGCAAGAGCAATGAGGGACAAACCCAAGAGTGTGTCAGTTATTGATCCAGAAGCACAGATGTGACATGCATGAATGGCAGCACTACATTAGCTGCCAGAACAACCATGTGACCAGCGAATGAGACACCCTAGGGACCGAACGTTACACAAACATTATGTTCTAGGCAAGAGTGCATACATATTAAAACTGATTAAACTTTAAAACTCACAAAAGCATTAAGATTCTGAAAACCCACTATGAAGAGACAAAAGTTTGCCAGAGGAGGATAGACACTCACAGATGAGTGTTTACAATGTTAAATGACTCTACAAATAGTGAAATCATATCATCAGACTGACAAACTATTAATGACACAAGGGTCGTTGGCTGTTTTAAACACTTGTATCTATAAAAACTAACCAACCCTATCTCATGAAAAAACATAACTATTTTTGAGGTTGTGTGAATTTTCATTTGGAAAAAACATGAAGGCTCACCCCTAACTCAGTTCTAAAATCTAACCGTCATTGGGGCGTAAGAAGACTACTGTATGAGAACATATGAATGAGATCATACAAATTAAAATTAATCAGCCACCAGTTCACCAAAACATAAAATAGTTACAAACTGCCATGAGAGTGTGTTGGACTAACTGGTTTACACTTTTCACCATCTAACAGTTTCACTTAACATAACATGGAGTAACAAAAATAACCGTTTCTATGCCTTTCAGAGGTGTTGGTCTCAAAACAAGACTGTCAGCAAATAAGTGACAATCTAGCAAGCTTCAGGAAATGGTTTAACATGACCACATACTGTAAAACATTTCACAATTCTTGCAAAACAATGCAAAATGCTAATTTGTATATTGCTCTCTACATTGTGTGAAAAGCAGACAAGACACCCTTCGAAAAAAACTAATCCTTTAGATGAACATTATATGCAGGTAAGAAACACACACAAAAATGACAAAAGCCATTCTAGAATCTCGCTCAGACACTTCTGCGTCCGTGGCCACACTCAGCATAGATGTGACGAGATCAGTTTCCATAGACACACCCAGCGATGTGTGCTCTAGTCAGCAGGTGTGATGTGAGCCTAGGTGCGGCATATCAGATACAACTACTGTATTACAGGACTTAAAGCCTGTCTGATTATGTTATCAGAAGGTATGATGAAGGATCCAGGTTGTCAACTGACGAGTGTTGTTTTCTCTGCGCAGAACAGGGGGAGGAGGCAAAGCATGAATTGAGTGTGGTACAAACGGAAAAATGTGTTTCTAGTCAAAGTCATTTCATTACATCAAGAAAGCATGAGGGTGCTGGCATGTATTCATGGTGATAGGGAACTGCTTTATTACTCATCTACAGACTTTAACATCCTGTTTCCAAGACAACCATGACAGTGAAGATGTTCATGGCTTCGTTCAAGGACAAAACCTTAGCATGTATAGGAAAGTGGCCATAGGGCCATGAAAAATAACACTGTATTCACTGCTGGCCTTGAATTGAAAGCTTGAATGCAGAGCAATAACAACACAGCAAGGCACAAAAGGAAAGTCCTTTAGCAAACCAAAAACGAAATTAAGCAATGTCCAAACACCTTCCCACTTCCTCCACGAGTTGAGCAAATAGATGATCCAGGCCCAAAACTCACGCCTTTGGCCAATGCTGTTGTGCTGGGCTTAAACAAATGATTTGAAGACTGGTAGACCAACTCAATCTCACAGAAATGTACAGTAAGTATTTTAGAAAGTGGACATTTTCATATTAAAATCAGAATCAGAATCAGAATCAGCTTTATTGCCAGGTATGTTTACACATACGAGGAATTTGTTTTCGTGACAGAAGCTTCCACAGTGTAACAGAATGACAGTGACAGAACAAAAAAAACACAGATAAAAAAAATAAAAAAATAAAAAAAATAGAACAAGTAAAATAAGGAATAAAAAATATACCAATCGACAATTGTATGTACAGGTATAGAACAATAGACAGTTGTATGTACAGGTATATTATGTGCAAATTGAAATGTAGACTGAGTATGTGTGTTAGATAAATAAGTGTATGAGTGAATAAATAGTGTGTGTTCCACAGTTATTGTCAAGTGTTCATGAGATGGATTGCCTGAGGGAAGAAACTGTTCCTGTGTCTGGCCGTTCTGGTGCCCAGAGCTCTGTAGCGTCGACCAGATGGCAACAGTTCAAAGAGGGAGTGTGCTGGATGTGAGGGGTCCAGAGTGATTTGGATTTAGATGATGATGATTTAAATGCGAATGATTTATCATTGTATTTTAATCCAGGGGTACACAGCGTAGGTCTGTGTCGACTCAGGTGTGTGTGTGTGTG
>NW_015653483.1:724619-725322 GCF_001515625.1 Sinocyclocheilus rhinocerous
ATGTCGTTCAGGTGGGCCAGCACCAGTTTTTCAAAAGACTTCATGACCACAGACGTTAGAGCCACAGGCCTGTAGTCATTAAGTCCTGTAATTTTGGATTTCTTTGGGATGGGGATGATGGTGGAGCGTTTGAAGCATGAAGGGACTTCGCACAGCTCCAGTGATCTGTTGAAGATCTGTGTGAAGATGGGGGCCAGCTGGTCAGCACAGGATTTCATACAGACTGAAATCTGTCTGAAATGTATGAAAGTACATCTAACCCCACCGCTAACTGTCTCTGGGTTCTAAGTTGATTGTATGTAAATGTGCAAATGAGATGTACTAATTCATTCAAATTAGCCACCAATTCAGAAAAACGTAAAATAGTTAAAGCTGCAGTCCGTAAGTTTTGCCTCTTTGTCGCCATCTCTGTTTGAAAACCTGCAATTGCAGCTGCGTGCGGAATTATCTTCCTTGCGTGGGTTGTGCGGCGGCACGGCTCCAGCGCGGATGAATCTAATGTTTTGAGGAGTATGTGTGTGTGGCAGTCAGTCACCGCACCCCAGTGTGGATATTGTACTTTGCACTCACAGATTCTAGCCTACGTCATGGAATATATGACTCAAATAAGCATTTTCACCGGATATTGTCATCTGAATGAGTAAGTAACTTGCCACGTTTGTTCTGACCAACTGAGGAAAAAAGCATTACAATAAATCGTGCT
>NW_015653483.1:725599-728991 GCF_001515625.1 Sinocyclocheilus rhinocerous
CCTACGTCTTGGAATATATGACCCAAATAAGAATTTTCACCGGATATTGTCATCTGAACAAGTAAGTAACAAGTCTGCAACGTTTGTTCTGACCAACTGAGGTTTAATCTAATTTAGCTCATATCACATCAAACCGTGCAAATTATTATTATTGTTATACTTTATTCAAATGGTTAATATTAACAACATCAGCATTGCGTGACTATGATTATAGTGTGTATAAGCGAGTAGATTTCAGTTTCTGTACAGTCTAATCTCTAATTGTCATACCATTAGAATTTCATATTAAGAAATTATTTTAACCCAAAAAGCAAATTATGCTCCCTTCGAACTGATTGTCTTTAAAATACAAATCTTGGTAATCCCAGGCTATCTGTAATCAGAAGCACATTTATAACTGGAATATAATTTAATTTCATTCACATGTGTTTCATAAACACATAATCCTTTCTGGATTACAATCCGCCATCAAAATGATACATTTAATTATTCTGGCTGCTGTGAGAAAAGGCTATAAACGATCCGCCACCTGCAGGATCCTCACATGCGATAGCCTAGTAGCCGGGACAACTTCTTTATGTTTACAGACGTGACGTAATGACGCAGTGCCATGCTCGAATTTCCCGCGAAAACCTACCCGTACCACTCAAATTAGAAAACATTATTATAAGCTAACCGTTGTGAATCGGGCTAAAGTAAGGTGATAGTTTTGAACACTGGCTGGTTATGTACTTGCTCAAATATTGATTTCGGATAATTTTAACCAAAAAAAGTTACGGACTGCAGCTTTAAGAATTGCCGTTAGATTGTGTTGGGTAGAGTGCGGAAATCAACCACTCTTGAAATTAAACCGGGATGCCGATCTCCTTCAACCATATTCTGTAGCAAGAACTCTCCGTTCATGTAACCAATTGCTTCTTTCTGTTCCTTGGTCCCGCTTAAAGACTAAGGGTGACCTAGCTTTTGTAGTTGCGGCTCCTAGGCTGTGGAATGCACTTCCAGTTGTTGTGAGATCCTCCCCCACATTGGACACATTTAAATCTAGATTGAAGACTAATTTATTCTCTTTAGCCTACGGTGTTGCCTGAGTTATGAGAGTTTTAATTGTTTATGGCTTATATGCATTTTTTTCTTTTTATCTTATGTGTTAGATCTTGTTTTTATTTTTATCTTGCCAAAAACTGTTTACAATTGTACAGCACTTTTGTACAACACTTGTTGTTCTTAAATGTGCTTTATCAATAAACTTGAACTTGCTGTCACACATCAAGACACAATAACCACACCAAAACTAAACTGGGGATGAGTAGAGAGACAGTGTTATTATTGCTAACACCAAACACTAAGATGAAAACTAAATGAAACATAATTTTCCCCCCCAAACCAGTTAAGAGCAAATCAGATGGTCAGATCCATCATGCAGTCATCTATCAAGAAAATTTCAGGCTTCAATGAATCAATTCATTGTTCAGAAAAATAATGGATGGATCCAATTCAAACAAACAGTAATGCTACGTTTCAGGATGTGCTATAAACGCTACACTGAGGTTAAGGTAAGGCGTTTGGTTCGTTTTTTTTTTCACTGTTATGTAAGCAATCAGCAATCACAGATTGGCATGACCAATGAAAACTTTGGAATCAGCAGTGGGTTTGCACTTAACTGGTTTGTTAAGGGAAAACACAAACTCTAAAACGTAAAAAAAACGTTTTTTTTTTTTTTTTTAAGACACTAGAATAATAAAAAAATGTAATTTTAGTTTTTGATATATGGTATATTATACTACTTGAAATGACTGCATTATACATGGGAATGCCTCTTGTTATCAATAACACTTTCTGTTAAATATTTTTAAATTACATGCGTTAGTAGCTTAAATACTTAAGTACTAAAAACTAAAATAAAAATGATAACCAGAAAAATTAATATTTAAAAATACAAATTGAAAAAAATGTTTTAAAACAAATACATTCATAGTTCAAAACTGTAATAATCCTGGAGAAGGGATACTAATTAGGGGACAACGGCATACTGGAAACAAATTATGTGGCCTTTCATTGCTATGTGCCATTATGATTTGTTAATGAGGGTTTTCCATGCATTGAGCTGCGTATTGAATCACAGCCAGAAAAATGTGTCTAAACATTGGCTGTCTTTTCTTCATCTAGAACATGACAACATATTCTGAACAGAGATGCACATAAAACTGGACTATATGAAGCATGTACTCTAGTCTAGACAGCATAGAACTTTACCATTCGAGCAGGGTGGTGCTAACCCCAGGCCTGTGGCTCTGATTCAGTCTTCTGACTGTTTGAAAGGCACCGTTAATAGTGACAAAGCAAATTGCAGAGGGCTGCTTTCAACGGGAAGGTTTTGATCTCATTCTGTAATTGAATTTCAATTACTGAGAGGATTAGAAGACAGCTGCGCTAAAGGCAATGTGGCGCTTTCTGTTTACTTTATACTATTATCTTGTGCCCATTTCTTAATTATGAAAATAAAAGAAGTGATTTATAATGGAAAGAGAGAATGAGAACATGACATAGTTTTTCTCTGGCTGCCAGAGAGAATGGGATAAAAGCATTGCAGCTTTATGGCCTGGCCACCACACACAAAATCCAGCAATTACTTCAAGACGGGAAAAAAAACCTTCAGTTTCTTTAATGCTGTCAAACATACATTTGTCATTGTTTGAGTCCTACAAAACAGAGAATGATAAAACATTTTATGAAGACAAAATCACCACATAAAAGAGGCAACAAATCAGTGTTCCCTTTCATGGGAACTTCGAACTGCGTCCTCTAGGGGTCGCTACACTATAATATGGTAACTAGCATGTGGAGAGACTGAAACTATATTAAAATGCTGTAAATTTCTGTTTTAAACATTTCTATCCTCACTACCGACTACCAAGCCGATCTCATGAGAAGTTTTTTTTTCCTTTAAACAAAGTGCCAATTTTGTATGAATTCGTACAATTTCCGACTTTACCATACCAGTTGGGCCTAAGAATCAGAATCAGAAAGAGCTTTATTGCCAAGTATGCTTGCGCATACAAGGAATTTGTTTTAGTGAGTAAAGGATGTCTACCTCAAGAACAAAACCCAAATCAAATAAATAAGTAACACAAATAAAAGAAATATCTTCATATAAACAAAATAAGGCTTTGTCTGTGCTCGTTCCATTTAAAATTAGAGGCAACCACTCCATTTTAATCATGATCCAAACAAAAATGCTGCATACATGCAACATGAGCATTTTTAAAATCTAAATTAGATTGTATAATTTCGAAATTTGAAGCAAAAACAGAATGGTTTGACTTCAGTTTTGTGAAACTATAAATAAAAATATCTGCATGAAACAGCAAAGCTGAATGAGATGCAGATTCACT
>NW_015653483.1:729017-782584 GCF_001515625.1 Sinocyclocheilus rhinocerous
AGACATACATTCATATAAACTCCTACCCCGAATTGAATCGCGATTTGTTTAGTATCTCAACCGATTTGAATTGTAACGAATATTTGAATCGATTTTCAACCAGCTCGCGGTTAATCGTTACATCCCTACTCAAGATAGAACGTTTTTCTTAGTTAGATTCTTGAGAAAAAAAAAAGCAGATCGTACAAAAACGTACGAATGAATTTGAGAGAATTCCTACAAATTAGCCACCAGTTCGCCAAAACACAAAACAGTTGTGTGTGTTGGGCTAACTGGTTCATACTTCGACAATGGCTGTTATAATCTACTAAACAGTATCACTTAAAGTAACACACGCAAGATCACTGGGTAGCTATGATCACTAATCAGACATTAAGTTACTGATCCAATTCATAGGCGAGCACTCAATTGGTTAAGGTTTAAACAAGGTAAAACATCTGGCCTAAAAGTTAGGACCCGTGTGAGGTGTTTAACTTCTGGATAAATTCATCACGTGACTACATCCTTCGACAATCTGCAGACTGATTCTCAAGGGGCTGATCGTGTATCAAAGTAATCAGAAAGTGTGACATACTGTATTACTAACACCCTAATTGAACCATGTGGATCATTTACAAGGTCTTAAAACAAGATACAAGACCCTTTGGGGGGCATATATTCTCTACACTGCTAACTTCTGACATCTTCTCTTGCGGAACATCTCATATTGCATTTCATTAAAAAATGAACAAACACACCGCTGATGTGCTTTAAGCTTTTAAATTTCCATGATCCTCTCAATGACACATCTGCTCTGGGAAGAGGGCTGTTCTTGCTACATCACAGCTCTGCTTTAATAGAAACTGCTAAAACACTCATTGAAAAAAAATTTTTTTTTGTCGAATTTAAAATAAAAATCCACATTCGAATGCAAAAACATTTCATTCGAATTTTAGGTGTGCGTTAAGGAGGCAGCCTTATCAGCGGAGCACGAGATGCGATGACGATGTAAGTGTCGTTGCATTATAATGTTTTTGTTAGCCTATCCAGTTGAAGCCACTAGATGCGGCGCTGCTGCGTTGTTCTTTAAAATATAGCGGAAAAAGGGAACATCAATGCGGAGAAGATCTTGTTTACATCAAAACCGAAACCAAGCCGTTCACACAGAACATTATAATTGGTTTATAAACATTATTTTAAACATTATGCACTTTTTTTTCGCAGATAGTCATGTTATCTTATGCTTTGAATGATGCGCCCTCTTGTGGCCTCAGGAAAGAAGCAAAAGCTTTTCTTCACCCTAACTGAAATTATACATTTTAAATTCGAATATAATTCGAATTTTGATCATATTTAAGTACAAAATTAGAATTTAGTTTTTCAGCCATTTTGACAGCCCTATAATGTGATGGCAAAGCTGAATTTTCTGCAGCCATTATTCCAGGCTTCAGTGTCACATGATCCTTCAGAAATCATTTTAATATGATGATCTGGTGCTCAGGAAACATTGCGTCATATTATTAATGTTGAAAACAGTAGTGCTGCTTAATATTTTTGTGGAAACCTGGATAACTCTTTTCAGGATTCTACTAGAACAATTTTTAGTTTTTCATTTTAAAAAAAAATATAAATCTTTTGTAACAATATAAATACATTTACTGTCACCTTTGATCAATTTAGCATATACTGAGACATCTCCTCTATTGCCTTCCATTCAGGCAGAACAGCTTTTAGTCTCATAGTCAGTATAATACCTTTTTGAGCTTCACTTGAATGCTCCCATGGGGGAGGGGTTCTGACGTTACTCTGTCACTGGGTCAAAACACAGCTATGTGATTCATCTTTCACTTATACTGATACACTGATACATAAAATTTTAACTGCTCACTATTCATAATCAAAATTTCAGCTAGACATCTTGAGACCAACACTCTATAGCAAAATGGCAGAAGCCAGTGGTTTACCCATTTGGTTTATAAATGCCAATGACAACGTGGCTGAAAACTACAGAGAGAGAGTGTGTATAAGCATAAAGCATGTATATAAGGTGCTTATAGCTGGAGCATCCAGTAACGGTGCAAGTCGCAACTCAATCAATCACGCAAATGTAAATATAAGGGTATAAACATTTTGTGATGATGTGGCAATACTTAAGACCCATCAGACCTGCACACATACGCTCACAAATATTACAGTAACATATCATAAACAGTGAAGAGTTTGTTTGCACAACTGGAGGAGGCTAATCATACAAACCTGAGAGGCTGAGCCGGACGTGGCAGGTGCCTAATAACACTGGACCAATGTGCCGCTTCAGAAAGTGGCCAGCAACTAAACAGCCAATCTGCTGTTTATTCTAAGGAGACTTACAGACCGGCCCGCAAAACATACCCTCCCTCTATCGGCTCTAAATTTCCAGCTTCACAGCTTATTGAAGAGCCCTACAGAGCTGTAAAAATAATAATTCAAATAAAACTCACATCTTGTGAAGTTAAGTGTCATAACAAGTGCAGTGAACAACGCAAGAATCCTTTGCCTGGAGAACTTCTCCGCCAGAGCAAATACAGCGCTAGCGCTTTGCCTTTGATCCCAGCAAATGTTTTGAAAGTCTACAGTAACACTGTTCTGTGTACTGATGCAACAGGCATTAATGTGCTTTAGCAGAGTTTTGTTAAGGTAATACTTCTCTTATGCTAGTAAAGGTTCAAAGGCTCTACTAAAGTCTTTAGAGTTGTACTGGGGAGAGATAACAGGCTAGGAAATCTGAGGTTCACACAAAACAGGCCACCATGTGAATCCTCCCATCTGCCATCCCAATTAACACCACAGCACTTCTCGCAAAGGTGGTCTGACAAAATTCATTTTTCATTAACACAGCTAGTAATTTATGTTTACACATTCTGGCTTATGAGCAATAGATATCGAATGAACTAATATATATCAGATTAACAAAAGAACTGTATATAAAATATCAAATGCATGCACGCATACCAACAGATATTTCCCAGTCAAGAGTCAAGACAAATATGGATTTTAGTTAAGGATAATTATTAGAATTATTTTCTTGTTAGGGTTTACTGATTGCACTGCATCATTGTATTTCTGTATAGTTCTGCCTTTTTCATTTATTTTTTATACATTTTACTTTTTATTCTTAGCTTTTATTTCCCTTTTATGATTATTTTTAATCACTTTTGTGTAAAGGAATTTGAATTACGATATAATGTACTTAATAAACTTGGTTTGCTTTGCCTAAATGTAATCATGTTAGATGACAGCAAAGGTAATCTGAATGTAAAAATAGGGCACAATTAAGTATCCAATAATAATAATAATAATAAAACATCACTGATCTTGGACAATAACCAATATGGTTCCAATATACTACACATCCCCATTTTCAGTTAAATATTAAAAAAATTACTGACAGAGAAAGAGAAATCCAATCCAACAAGAAAAAGATGACAAAATAAGAAAACCAAAAAAGATGAAAAGTACTCTTTCTTACCCCAGTCAATTTGACATCAGAGTACAGTACATTTGTTTGATATGAAAGCATTTTTGAGCACCTGTTCTACATTACAAAAGCAAAAAAACAACAACAACAACAACAACACATTCAATTCCGTGCTTAAGACATATCTAACAACTTCTTCAATGGATTAAGCTGAACCTAACATCCCACACAATCACAGAGTGCCTCGAGTCGGGACACAGAGTGCTGTGACGTGTGGACAAAGATGCTGTTGCTGGAGAGTGTCTTCTGGCTTCCTGTTGGCCTACATGGGTAAAGTCAGGAGGGATGGCAGCGTGTGCCGTGTCTGCTCAGTGCCAGTTACACATACTCTCACCTGGCTTTGGCTTTTATATAATCTGAGGTGCCAGCTTTAATGGATTTACATTTCCTCTGTCCCTTTAAATGTGCCTCCTACTGCTTTTCTAAGTGTCTTTCCCACATACAAAGTAAACCGTATTCTTTCTGAGAACAAGATGAACATCAGATATCATCAAGGAAGGAAGGAAGGAAGAGGAAGGAGGAGCAACTAATTTTCCCTGAGAAGGTTAGGTAAATTTGTGTTTCACAGATGTACTGATTTTAATCCCATCCGAATCAAATGCATCAGTGTTTTTCCTCCCAACAACCTAAAATTATAAAGTAAATTACCTGCTGTTCTTCGGCATCCACAGAGAAATCTGATCTGATCAGGATAGAAACATCTGTGATTGTGGTATATCATTTTTCACGATGCTTCTCATTTGTTTTTTGACCTTTTTTCAAATATCCTAACTAAAGTTACATTTATTATTCTGCTGTCTGCTGCTTCATTATGGACCTTTTTGACAACTTTCTGGGTAAAATAACAATTGATGGCCACTGAACTGCTGGCATGTTTTCCAATCTAAAAAGAGAATTAAATCATTCAAGAGAGTTTGGCCACAGAATATACATGTCTTCTCAACACGCATCTGAAAGTTTTTTTTAAATTTTTTTTAACATTTACACTACTATTCTTACCTTCTGAATGGAGTGCAGATTTGATTAGATTTACATTTTGTCCTGCTTTGATGTAGATTTTACATGAAATACGTCTTTTGTAACGTCTTAAGTAAGAATGATTCTGAATTGAATGTTGTTTTGAAAGGATTTCAATTTAGGCTGCTCTTATCTATATATTAGGGCTGTCAATTTAATGCAACAAAAATATTATTAAATGGTTTAATTATTTTAATCAAATAAATGCTTATTATAAAATAAATTGTAAATAAAAATGTAACGCAATTCATCATGCACACAAGCTTCCATGGCGCTCACATCTAAACAAAAACACTCGTATCTCAGTATGTAAACCTCAATAAACCTAAATCTCAGTATGTAAAGATCCCAATCCTGTCTGACATCACAGATATTTTGTTAATAATTGCAACTCAAACATCATTCGGAAAACAAACCTCATCCAAATAGTGTTAAAGGCCCCTTCGCTTTGGCTTTGTCATTTTGTATTTCTTTTAAAGGGATACTCCACCCCAAAATGAAAATTTCATTTCATGTCGTTCCAAACCCGTAAAAGCTTCGTTCGTCTTCGGTACACAATTTAAGATATTTTGGATGAAAACCGGGAGGGTTGTGACTGTCACATTGACTGGCAGTTAAATTACACAGTCAAGGTCCAGAAAAGTATGAAAAGCATCGTAAGAATAGTCCATCTGCAATCAGTGGTTCAATCGGAATTTTATGAAGCGACGAGAATACTTTTTTGTAAGTGAAGAAAACAAAAATAACGACTTTATTCAACAATTCGTCTCCTCTGTGTCTCTCCGCATCACCGTAGCGCCATTTTGGAGAATATCCACTGAACGCAAGCAGCGTACGCTCTTCTGTGTCAGCCATGCCACACGGATATGCTGTTTTCGTTCAAATCAAAGCGTAAATACACGTAGAAAACGTATCCGTGTGGCGCGGCTGACACAGAAGAGCGTACGCTGCTTGCTTTCATTGGATATTCTCCAAAATGGCGCTACGGTGATGCAGTCACAAGCCTCCCGGTTTTCTTCCAAAATATCTTAAATTGTGTTCCGAAGACGATCGAAGCTTTTAGGGGTTCGGAATGACATGGGGGTAAGTGATTAATGACAAAATTTTCATTTTGGGGTGGAGTATCCCTTTAAGTCGGCAGTCCCAGGTTTTGACTATTTTCAAAAATTGTTTTCCTCATGGAAACTCATTGCCTTGCACCGGGAACTGAAATCAGGCCTGGGGTCATGACTGTGTCCTTAACTGAAGGCTTGCTCTGTGGACTGGGTGGTCTGTCAATCAGACTGGGAACCACAAACAAAGATTTGAGTGCATGGCGATCTCCTTGCAGAACCTAACGCTGTCCCAACACAAACAGCAGGCGGAATGTGAAGTTCCTGTGGTACAATGAGAGTACCCAGGCCCAGCAAGATGCAGAAAACAGATATGGAGCGCCTCAAACTGCAGGGATTAGGAGTAAATAAAAGTTACATATATAAATATCCCATAAAAAATTATTAAAGAAATATTCCAATAAACGTATTACAATGCTCGGCTTTCCAGTTCCCGTGAAACTGCCAAGAACAATAATTCTATTTCACAATCCACACCAGAGCCAAACAAACAAATTATTTCAACAATTCCAAATCTCCAAAACGCAATTTTTCTGTCTCCAAAACAATGTAGCTGGGAAAGTGCAAAAGAACTAAGAGCGACTAGAGCCAGTACTAAAAGAATCACTGAAAGAGCATTTAATTGATCGGACTGCACTTCAAATGGCATCTAACAGATGAAACTGAAAATGCCCCTCTGACTCTCTGGTGTAGATATGTACAGTAGGATACTGTACTCTTCTGACATTTAACCGCTTTTGCCCCATGGGGCCAGCAAACAACTCTCACGCATATGTGCACATGCGAGGACACTGTTGTCACTACAACAAACAGCTGTCAGGTTTTGTCAACGCTGCCTGTCCACCCGCCTGGGTTGAAGCTCTTTTCGAGAAAGCAGCTACTCAAACTTAATTTATCAGCTATCATTAGGCTTTCTTTGACCACACAATGGAAAAGGCTCTTCTCTAGACTGAAC
This sequence comes from Sinocyclocheilus rhinocerous, assembly GCF_001515625.1. Lineage (NCBI taxonomy): Eukaryota > Metazoa > Chordata > Actinopteri > Cypriniformes > Cyprinidae > Sinocyclocheilus > Sinocyclocheilus rhinocerous. Next base: position 735,598 of record NW_015653483.1, read on the forward strand.
CTTAGAAGAAAAAATAAAAAGCAATCTAGTTTAAAAGCCTTGCCTTTTGTATGTTTTAATTTCAAGTAAAGATGAAGAACCTCTCAAACCTTCCATAAATGTAGTAAAGCAAACAGTCCTGCTTTTGATGTTGATATAATGCATTTGGAACAAATGTCTCCTTTTGTTGATCTAAACCATTTTTAATTTAGGCTGCTCTATCTAGTATCTATATATACTCAATCCACATGAAAATATTATTAAATTCATTTGTTTTCATTTTAAAGATGACATGGGCTTGGGTTGTCAAGATAGACACTAATTTTCTGACATAACAGAAACTCAAACCAACACAAACATCTTTTACTCTCTGGTGAACCACATGCACAATGGCTAAAGTGAAATTTGCGGAATGGCTAAACGGAAAATGTATGTGTGTGTGTGTACAGGTCCTGTAAGGTTTGTGCTGCTGTTAGTACGTTCACTGGGAGCTGTGATGTTGGTTATATCTCTGACCAGACTCCAGAAAAGAGGCTGTAAGGGAGTATCAGAGTCTTGCTGAAGAGGTCACATTTTATTGAATAAGGAATTTGGTCGTTCCAACCTTCCACGTTTTCAGAAGACAAATACGAGTTGGTTTTGTTTGGCCTGTGGCGTATGAGATTATCAGCTTGAGGAATGCCTGGTGTTCTTCAGAACTGAGAGCCGCAGTAAGAGAGCTGTTAGCATGTTAGTGTGGGAGTTCTAGCATGGACACTCCACTCATAGGGCCAAGAAATTAAACTCAAACTCTCAAAAAAAAGCTATTTTAGACAATACGCATAATTTGTTCATTTCAGTATCTGCTCCTCTCTATATATAATGTAACATTCAAAGGTTTAGAGTCAGTAAAGACATTTATAAAGTTATACTTTAGCTGTGCAACTGTTTTCAACAATGATAATAATGTTACTTGAACACCAAATTAGCATATTAGAATGATTTCTGATGGATCATGTGACACTGAAGACTAGACTAACAGCTGCTGAAAATTCAGCTTTGTTGTAAAATTTTTTAAAAATTATTATTTAAATTATTATTTAAACTAAAATACTATCAAAAACTTCTTTCAAAAATTTAAATAATCTTACTGACCTCAATATACTGCCATTTTTTTTATCAGCTAAAAATCTGGTCCAAATTGCAACTTATTCTGTCCCACTTTAATGGAAAGAGAGCATCTGACAGACATTTCAAATGACCAACCACAGTTCAGTTTGTGCTTATATGCCAATTTATGGTGGTTAATTACAATAATAATAGACAGCCATGGAAAAAAAGTGGAAAACTAATTCAAATAATACTGTTTCTAAAAACAGTTGTACAGGCATTGAGGAAAATAGTGGAAAATGTGACTATATTTGAATTTCTGTCCTTCCAAAAGTATTAAGTACCAATTATTTCACATATATAACTCCAACCATGTTCTAAAGCAGAATGCTCAGTAACTTGTTCTGACTGATAAAAACCCCTGCACATTGACTCCTGGAAGATGCCTATATAGCATTCAGACAGTCTGACTGGATATTAGATTGCCTTTGAATCTTAGGAAAATTTAATTTTGGACTGCAATATGCTTTAGAAGGCAAGCGAGCGATGGGAATGCTGTGTGAGTACTCCACTGATGCAATCCAAAATCCAAAACCTGCAATCTGGGTGAACATTTAAAGGAATACACACCAACCTACCTGTCCATGTAAATCAGATATTTATAATAACCTCTAGGAAACCAGAAATACAAATATTTACAATACACTCCAGAAAACCAAACAAACAGGTAAGAACTAACCAATTTTATCAGTTCCTCCAGAGCCTTGAGATCAGTTTAATAAGGAAGACCTATAGTTCTACATCAAGAAGCTCCTGCAAGCTTATTTATTTAGTGAAGTACTCAGGCTCAAAACACAGCATGCTTTTCATTTCACACAGTAATGAAGTCTCTGGCCTCTAGCTTGGACATTGGTTGCCATGGAAAAATGACCACCTACCCTCTCAAGACTGTTTAACAACAGTGAGCTGGAACCCAACAATGACTGAGCTATGAAAAGAGAACTAGATGGGGTACATAATCTTCCAGCTCTCCAAGGCAACGCTTTATTGACAAGGTCAAATTGTCAATTAAAGGGAAATATTTTGTGTAAACAGAAGTAGTTAACACAATCTCCTGCCAAATTGGAGTAGGCAGTCATCAGGGTTCAGAGGGGATTACGCCACACAGTGACCTTCTCTGTCATTGAACTAGACCAAGTAAGGATCGTCTAAAGAACAAGTCTCGGAGTGACTGCCAACATCTCTGTGACATTTAGGGTAAAAAGTCCTCTAAGGTTTTAGTTTTGCTCTAATGAACCATTTGGTTTAACTAGGGTTGCAAAGGGGTGGAAAATTTCAGGAAACTTTCCAAAAATCCCTGGAATATTCCAAAAAAATCCTGGAAAGTTTCCAAAATTTCTGGAATATTTCCGAAATTTACTGGAAATTTTCCACCTTTTTGCAACCCTAGGTTTAACACACCACTGCCTAATTATTTTATAAATGTATTTCTGGGCTTTTGACTTTAATTCACGGCGAGTGAGACAGGAAAGTAGTGGATTGATGGGGATAGTATCGGGACATGACACACTTCCAACACATATCTGATCCTTCAGAACGACACCATCTAATCCAGCTTCAGCTGCCTCATATTATCTGATAGCACACCGAATGGATCACTCACAAGAACAAGACGCAGCTTTAACAAGCCATTTCACATGTGTCAGATGACATATGGAAAAATTTGCATAGTTAAATGTATTTCATTAGCCACTAACACATGTGCAGAGACGCCACTATTGCATTCCTTCAAAGGAGGTACATGCAAAATTGCCACAACAAAAGCAGAATCCTTCAACTGCAATTAAAGAGGCTTCGTGCATGATGCTGAAACAGCTTTTTAATTCCTCCCAGCTTGCTACAGCAACAGCAAGAGATTTTGATTTGATTCAACGGAGTTACATAAATATAAACTCCAGTCAGTTAATTTGTTGTAAGCAAAATATTATTATTGCAATTTATCAGCAGGTAAAACAAATAAAATGCAAATATGGCCCATTAACATTTTACTTATCAATGTGCTAAAGGCAAAATTCAATTACTGGCACAACATGTAGTACACAAATATTGAGATTCCTATTCATCCAGGAGAAACAGAGACCACGGGTCATTTTTTATCATTTTTAAGATGGATGACTGTGTGTTAATGGCCCTGGGTAACCGACCACATAGAGCAGAAAGTGTGTAAACACATTTTTTGTTTAAATTTGTTTCTATTTAGGCTAAATCTCCCTAATCCTGTCATCTAATGATTGTTTACAGACATCTGAGGAGATGCAAAAGCAGAGTGAAGACAGACCCCATATAAGAATAATTCCCTGCCACATACCATTAGAATGTTTGGGATTGGTGATATTTTTTTTATGTTTTTGGAAGTAGTTTCTTATGTTCACCAAAGTTGCATTTATTTGATCAAAAATAGTTAATTTTGTGATATATTATTACAATAATAATTAAAAAAACATTTGCTATTTGAATATATTTTAAAATGTAATTTCTTCCTGTAATGGCAAAGCTGAATTTTCAGCAGGCATTATTCCAGTCTTTAGAGTCACATGACTCTTCAGAAACCTTTCTAATATGCTGATTTTGAGATCAAGAAACATTTCTTATTATTATCAATGTTGAAAACATAATTTCTACTGTCATATTTGCTCAATTTAATGCATCCTTGCTGAATAAAAGTACTAATTCATATATTACTGACCCAAAACTTTTGAACGTTATGCATAAAAAGTATAATGAGTATTCAAATATACTGCATACTGTTTATGCAGTATATCCAAATATGCATAAACAGTAGTCAAAATACACCTGGTTGAGCTAGATTCCTTTTTTTTTATCCATTTATAAATTAATTAATTAAGTCAGAAAGCTGAGGTGGGGGGCTTTTGTAAGTGCTATAGAAACCAAGAAAGTTGTTCCTTAAATTGTACTTAACATCTGAGTCAATTATTCTCACAGTTGTTGTTAGTGCATCATACATCAAAGAACAGGTCAAAGGTCAAAGGCAGCATGATGGATGTAATATGTCTAAGAATGTAGTCCTACTACACATCTGCATACCTAAAGAATGTACTTTATCAAGTTGAGAAGTTCAGCACATACTGCACACTTAAAGTACATCAATAAAGATTCACGTAGAGATTATTCATGTGCGTGGGAAGCAAACTGGAGAAATTATTCAGAAAACCCTAAGGAAAATATGCTGACTAACTGTTATAATTCATAAGATGTTGCAATCAGTTCAAACCAGAGAGCTGTCAAACCAGAACCCAGTGCACACCGGTCTTCATATACCCAAATGCTGTGTTATCAGGGGAACCCCTTCATGCTGACAGGTAAGATCAAAGAGTGACAACGAGTGAGCCCAGTTTGCTTGGGCACTGCTGAGCAACGAAGCCCCACTGGGTTATGCCCAGCCACACAGACTACTTATGTTGCAGGGTTTGCTATTAAGAGAAGACGGCTGCCTTCATCAGTCAGCCCCCCTGTCAGTAAGGGCAACTAATATAAGACCACTTTCTGACGTTTTACTACCCGCCATCCGGTTAAAATTATGAAATCAGCAAAATGGAAACACAAAGTCCTTGTGTTAACTGCAGCAAATGAGGCTTTCTATTGATTCATCATCTATATCATGAGAAACAATTACAGCGACAAAGCAGTACTGTTGCCTTGAGAAACTGTTATTGGCTAATGGTCTCCCTGTTATTAAACTTAATGCCAACATTAATTTTATTGAACGTTTCAAGCAGCAGTGGCTGCCGTATAGGCAGGCCCTATCAGAATATGCAGCCTTTTTTCACACCTTATGTCCTGTTTTCAGAAAAGATTCATTTAAACTTGGTCAAATGTGTTAAACTGCCAAATTTGGAAAAAAAATATTTAATGAACAAACACATAAGGGATGGAAAATTTGTATAAATGTGTGAATAACACAAATTTCAATTCTGTGGAAATATGTTGGCACATACCATAAACTACCGTTCAAAGATTTTTTTAAGAAATTAATATTCAGCAAGGATTCGTTAAATTGATCTAAAGTTACAGTAAAAACATTTATAGCACAAAAGATTTCTACTTCAAATAAATGATGTTCTTTTGAATCCTTAAAAAATGCATCACAATTTCCACAAAATTACAATTTCCACAAAACACTTATCAATATTTATAATAATAAGAAATGTTTCAAATCCGCCTATTAGAAGGATTTCTAAAGGATCATGTGACACTGAAGACTGGAGTAATGGTTACTGAAAATTCAGCTTTGCCATCATAAATGACATTTTAAAATTGTGATAACATTTCACAATATAACTGTTTTTGCTTTATTTTTGATCAAATAAATGCAGCCTCGGTGAGAATAAGAGACAAAAAAATGTTTACCAATCCCAAACTTTTGAACTGTAGTGTATTCTGTGGGTAACACATTTCAGAAACAGTGTTTTTCCACTTCTTCAGGTTCAGTGAAAATGTAAGAAGCAGAAAACTCCTTTCTTTCAAAGGACAGAAGGTTGTAATGATAGATTAGTTCATTGACAGTGATGACACATAGTAGGACAGAAACGTCCAAATGCTTGGATCCTTGTTCCACGCTGCTTTTCTCTCGGCACAGCTGGCAACTCAACATGCTCATACAGTGCCCTGTCTGAGAACTGAAGCTCTTCCTCAAGGTCTGTCTTGTGTCAGGCGCCCCTGACGTGATCAAACAGTGTCCTTTTCAAAAGCCTTTCCCCCTATCATTCATACTCCCACTGGAACACAGGCATGACACCCTGTTTACTGCCTCCCCTTTGCACTTTTTCAAGATCTGTGATCTTATCTAAAACCTTTTTTCCATTAAGCGAGAGCCAACTCCGTTTCCATACACCTTCCAACCATGAGCAAAAGCAGCTTGTGTTTCGATTACGACAATGGTGGGAGTGACTGGATTGGCCTTGGTGGCCAGTGCTTCAATGGTCTTCTCCAGCAAACAGGTGCATCTTAAATGAAAGCACATCAACAGTTTACACAGCTCATGAAGACAGCAACAACATCAAGAACATCAACTGTTTTTGTCTCTCACAAATTCAGGTAAAAAAAAATAACCTGCATCCAAATGTTGCAAAAACAGACAAACAGAGTTAGCTATACAAACTGTGAAAAGCTTGGCCAATCAAATTACAGGACCTGTTGCATAACGCAAATGATAGTACTCAAATGTGTTGGGAAATTGGTACTTAATGTCAGTATTGATTCAGTAAATTTGCACTACTTTGCATTAAAAGGCTAATTAAATGAAAGACTGACATCTCCTAATTCCCCTTCCCTTTGCCATCATATGAATAAATGACATTTTAAAATTGTGATAACATTTCACAATATTACTGTTTTTGCTTTATTTTTGATCAAATAAATGCAGCCTCGGTGAGAATAAGAGACAAAAAACTGTTTACCAATCCCAAACTTTTGAACTGTAGTGTATTCTGTGGGTAACACATTTCAGAAACAGTGTTTTTCCACTTCTTCAGGTTCAGTGAAAATGTAAGAAGCAGAAAACTCCTTTCTTTCAAAGGACAGAAGGTTGTAATGATAGATTAGTTCATTGACAGTGATGACACATAGTAGGACAGAAACGTCCAAATGCTTGGATCCTTGTTCCACGCTGCTTTTCTCTCGGCACAGCTGGCAACTCAACATGCTCATACAGTGCCCTGTCTGAGAACTGAAGCTCTTCCTCAAGGTCTGTCTTGTGTCAGGCGCCCCTGACGTGATCAAACAGTGTCCTTTTCAAAAGCCTTTCCCCCTATCATTCATACTCCCACTGGAACACAGGCATGACACCCTGTTTACTGCCTCCCCTTTGCACTTTTTCAAGATCTGTGATCTTATCTAAAACCTTTTTTCCATTAAGCGAGAGCCAACTCCGTTTCCATACACCTTCCAACCATGAGCAAAAGCAGCTTGTGTTTCGATTACGACAATGGTGGGAGTGACTGGATTGGCCTTGGTGGCCAGTGCTTCAATGGTCTTCTCCAGCAAACAGGTGCATCTTAAATGAAAGCACATCAACAGTTTACACAGCTCATGAAGACAGCAACAACATCAAGAACATCAACTGTTTTTGTCTCTCACAAATTCAGGTAAAAAAAAATAACCTGCATCCAAATGTTGCAAAAACAGACAAACAGAGTTAGCTATACAAACTGTGAAAAGCTTGGCCAATCAAATTACAGGACCTGTTGCATAACGCAAATGATAGTACTCAAATGTGTTGGGAAATTGGTACTTAATGTCAGTATTGATTCAGTAAATTTGCACTACTTTGCATTAAAAGGCTAATTAAATGAAAGACTGACATCTCCTAATTCCCCTTCCGAATTCCAGAGTAAGGAAATAAGATTAAATCCAAACTGACATCTTAAGACGAAGTAGAAAAATCTCTAATGTTAGTTGGCTGACTCTTGTATATATCACATTCTGCCTGTCTAACCGGGTCAGTGGCAAACTAGAGCACCTTTCTGAGTGCTCAGAGAACAAGAGGCCCTTTATTGCTCTCTGTGTCACAGAGGAGGCAGGAGACCATTACAGGTGGGAACGTTGAAATATTTTGTTACGATTTTTAAAAGCCACCGGCGCAGCCTGCGGTATAAATCACCCTCGATAACTCAGAATTAAGTCAATCTGAGCCATCTAAGTAGAATATCCAGTTTTCTAAACCATGAAATGGAACACAGTTAGGAAATGTGAATGGGGAACTCAATGAACTTCTCCCTCAAACCAGATTAATTCTCAGTCATATAAAGAGGAATTGAATCTGACTATGGCATGACGTATACAGATGATTATGGCAGTGTTCACCTACTGTGCAATTTCCTTTTTCAATCTTACAGAATGCATGTGATTTCTGAAGGGATAAAGGATACTGAATGTGGCTTTAATGATGTAAGTGTTCATGATGGCAGCATAATGTGTTCTTTGTGTTGGTGAAGCTGCATGTAGAGCATTAATGCATATAGGAAAGGATACAGGGAGGTTTGTTTAAAGATTCCCACATTACATTATCTGAGTGTCAAATATGATTATCAGAGAGGGTTATGGGTTTAGCATTAGCAAAGGTGATAAAAAGATTTTGTTGATACTGATACAGAGGTGTGGTACGGAGCTTTAACCTTGGTGAAATGCTCTCAGCTGCAGTTCTGTAATCAGCTCGACACAAAAAGTTAAATTATCTTGCTTTGATGCGCTGTAAAAACATTTGTTGGGTGAGCAGACAACTGTGAGTTATTGATATGGCCACTGAAAATCCTTTTCATTTAAAGAACCTGTTGCTCATCTTAACAAAAGGCTATAGTGCATTGTAGTCTCACATGTGGTATATAGTTTAATACTACATTAGATGCAATGTACAGTCGACATACTGTACATTGGTAGGGGTGCCTTGCTGAAAAACTCACAAAAAGTAGAATTTTATCATTTGATTATCCAACACACAGTGAACAAGGCCAGATTACATCATTTCAGACTAGCCAGTATCTAATCAATTCATAAAAGTAATTGAAACAAACTGAAAATCATTAAAATCATTAAAAATGCTATATAGGTTGTATTAGACATAATATATAGATAGATATAGGTTGTATTAGAAATAATAATTAATAATAATCTCAGTAATTTTAATTCTGTGTTTTTTAAGTTATATACCTTGTTATTTTAATTAAACTGCATATTACTTTTTTGAGCTCTTAAATGTTATAGCAATAAATTATCAAGGAACAGCAAGTGTGACGTTTAATGACCTCTTCTGTCACATAAGTTATTTAATAATTCAGCTGATATCAACCTCAAGCTCTAAATGACATCATAATTAATGATGCAATTAACCAAGCATATGTTCATATGGGACATATGTTCATACTATATATCTGACCCTCAAACATACTGGCACAAGAGACAAAAGTGCTAATAATGTTAATAATGTTCTATTCAATAGAATTTATTTATCACAAAGGTTAGGAGTACATGACGGAGTCAGCAGAAGCAGCATGTGGTTTGCTTAAGGGCACAGATTGTGGTTGTGATTGATTGTTCATTGATTTCAAACAGTCTCCCATGTCTTCTTTCACACAGCATTTTGAAACCAATAGTCTCAAAAGATTAAGATTTTCTTCATTAACTTATTTCTCATGATGAAACCTCTCACCACATTTAACATTTGTTTCTTCCTTTCATGTGCACATGCAATCCAAGTTTGACTTTTGCCCTCCAAAATTATATGCAAAATCCATAATTTCCATGATATGAACCAGTGGCTACAGAACAAATGCTTAATGAAAATGTTCTAAAGCTTGTCAAAAACTAATTACTTATAACAACCAAGTAGCAACTCATGTAAAAGCCACTCTTGATTTTTCCCCCTACTGATAGCATATTCAAGCATGAGCACAGTCCAAGTGTGCTGATTCTGTGATGTTTCTGACTAGTGTGGGACAATGCGTTGTTGCAGATGTAACAACTTAACCTCTGTGACCTCAGCTGTCCTCTCAGCACAAATAAAACAACAACATCCTGTCTCGCAGCACAGAGCAGCGCTCCAGTCTCACCATCCGACAGCTCGGCTTCCTCTTTCACAAACGCTCCTAACAACATGTCAACAGACGCAACCAATCTGAACATATGCACATGCAATCCGAGTTTGACTTTTGCCCTCCAAAATTATATGCAAAATCCATAATTTCCATAATGATATGAACCAGTGGCTACAGAACAAATGCTTAATGAAAATGTTCTAAAGCTTGTCAAAAACTAATTACTTATAACAACCAAGTAGCAACTCATGTAAAAGCCACTCTTGATTTTTCCCCCTACTGATAGCATATTCAAGCATGAGCACAGTCCAAGTGTGCTGATTCTGTGATGTTTCTGACTAGTGTGGGACAATGCGTTGTTGCAGATGTAACAACTTAACCTCTGTGACCTCAGCTGTCCTCTCAGCACAAATAAAACAACAACATCCTGTCTCGCAGCACAGAGCAGCGCTCCAGTCTCACCATCCGACAGCTCGGCTTCCTCTTTCACAAACGCTCCTAACAACATGTCAACAGACGCAACCAATCTGAACATAAAAACTATGTCAGAGTGCATGCATTTCTCTTTAAATGGGGTCATATAAAGAGCATCACTTTCAGGGGGCTTAAAGAAAATCTCTGAAAAGCCATAAACATAAATGTCACATAGCAAATACACACCATAATGCAAACCCTGAGATCTTATTGGTGCATTTAAAAGGCAAACGACAGAGTCTATCAAAGGCCACTGCTAGATATTAAGTCAATGATTGAACATGTTTTACTATTGTAACTGTATGTAACTAGAGCCATTTTTTAAACCCTGAATTAATTATTACCATATTTGTTTATTTATTGTTATACTGGATATGGCATCAAACATGATTTGAAAGAAACCCTTGGAAATGCTGCTTCAACATTTTGATCATTATAATCTGTTAAGCAGTACATTTCATAACTATGAGACTGGCATATGAACTCATAAAAATACTGTACAGCAGATTGCAATTTTCTACATCCCTATATTTCTTTCATAAAACATTCAGAGAGGCATTCATTCCATGAAAAAAAAAGAGACCTTTAAAATTAAATGCATAAATGTCACTTTAAGTAACAGGTGAACTCCAGTTGTGAACATACATGATGTAATCAATAAAAAAGAGTAATAACATTTTAACTCACACAAAGGCGTGGTAAACGAATGCCCAGGCTCGTGGTCGCTCCAGGACATTGTAGAGGTAGTTCTGGAGCTTCCTGTAGCGCGCGTTTCTCCGGCCGCTCTGCGCGCTGTAGGTGAGCGGTTTCCCCAGCAGGCTAAGCCGGGCGCCCTGCTTTCTCCTCTGGTTCTCCGAGCCTCCTGCACCTGTTGTGCCCGGCGCCGTCAGCAGGCTGTCGACTGTCCTGGTCGCGCTGTTCATGGTCTCACGACCGGCTTCAACATCTTTCATGCCATAGTGCTGCGAGGTTTTCATCCAGAGACCAGTACCGCCCTCATCTCCGCTGTGGTTGCGGGGCATCGCATCACCAGCGCGGGCTGGAAACGCGCGTCTGGCACCTGCGCTGCGCACATATAAAGAGGCTGCACACGAGCTTCACAGTTCCCTGTGTAAAAACATTGGATACTTTATTGATCTTCTCTCTTTTTTTCTTACCCTTTCTTTAAGATTATATAGGCTACAACAGGATCACCTACTGACAAGTGCAGGCATCCAACTCTGGCAGATAAGCTGTGAAAGATTTGGTAAAGTTATGAACCTTCAGATGACTCAAGCGATCTGCTCCCACCGCCGTGAGATTGGAGTTTTGAAGGAGCGTCACTATCTCAGTGGAGATTTGGCGAGGGGAGGGCATCACCCGACATTAAGCAGAACGCGCGCTCTCGGTTTCTCTCTGTCTCTGTGTGTGTGTGTGTGTGTGTGTGTGTGCTACTGTAAACCATAGACTACTGTATTCTAGTTCAGATGTGCTGACAAGATCTAATGTAGGACTTAAACACCTCCAATACAGGCAAATTATGTGTTTTGTGCTTTTAGGGGGCACACTTTTAAAATTATTCATTCAGTCATTTTTCACCATTTCATGTATCACTGCAATCTCTAGAAGTAAGCTATAACAATTTCAACTCAATGTCAATGTTTCATTACCAGATTTTGTCTTTTCACAGTCGCGTCTGCTTCATATCACCTACTAAAAAGGCAAGCAATTAATGTAGGGCAAAACCGGACAATAAATGAAATATTGAAATCTAAATTTCTTAAATGTGTTAGCCTTTATCTGTCCTCTGGTAGCTGCTGACTCTTTGCTAACTTTGCAAAGTCATGGTTGCTTGAGTTTTATAACGTACAGAGGACACTTGGGTAGTTTAATAGTATTCCTCACTATGTGAACATGACTGAAATTAAGCTTGGGGGGCAAGCTTGTTGACACAGGGGCACTGGAACCGCCCCTGATGCGACTTGTGTTCTCGAGCGTATAGGCTACTTAGTGCACTATTGTAATCTAAAATGTATTCTTATTAAAATCAGGGTGTGAACTACAACGTTTTTGGGGTTTGGGGGTCAACTGAGATTAATTGATTAAGAGGGTCAAACAAATAATTTGCTGCCTCGCGTTTAATTTTTATTCCCCCAAAACTGTTTATTTATGTTCCTTGTTTTAAAAAAAAAATGCCCAAAAAGAATTCGTACATAATAATATTTAATCGCGATTGTGATAAATAAGATTCCCAAGTGCTTTGGAATCGCCATCTGCTTCCTCTGCAGATGCCCATTTATGTCGAGCTGAGAGAGAACTGCGCGTTCATTCTCTGCTGAGCGGCTCGGATTAACGACAGCACATTTAGGCTGTGTAAAAACGTATGTTTCTGAAGACACACCTGACAATCTCATCCAAATATATAGCGAAACAAAGTTATTTAAGCCTGGGGAAACTCTGTCATCACTGATACAAACATTTAACTATAACACCGATGTGCCCACATCATCTTGAATCGACTTACAAACGTGTTTGAATTACAACTAATAATAGGCTAGTTCTCTACTCACTGTGGTGGCAGAACAGATTCTCCTCAAAAGACTCTTTATAGAAACACCAAACAAAAAAACTTAAGCGCATAACTGAGTCTTTCTGGGTTCCTACTCAACTGAAACAGCTTCAGTCTTATCCGGTAATCACGGAGCCCGCAGCCCGCAGATCTAGCGGAGCCTCTGTCAGACAAATCACGTGATCCGAAATTTTTTTTTTTACTGCAACCGCCAGTAAACGGTAGGTATACCGTTGAATTAGCAGGTAAACGGTACGTTGAAGTGCAATGTGAACGTTAATATATTCGACATATAACAGCAGTCTACCTGGCATTCTTAAGAATGTCTCTTTGTGACTCGGTTACATTTCTTTTTCAGTTCCCGTGATATGATTTGTTTTTCACTATACGGTCATTATGCATGATTAATTCAATTACTTTGACATTAAAAATAACAATTATTTGTCATGCCAATAAAGCACATTAAATACACTGCACATAACAAGGCACATAATTTAAAGCAAAATATGTGTCTCAGACTGTCTTGTCATGAAATACTGAATAATATACGAGAGAAACGCAAAAGCATTACATGAAGAGACTGGCAATAGAACTGCACTGAGTGTGTGTGTCTCTTTGTGTGTGTAAGAAAGTGAGATGCCAAACGCAGCTGCTTAGCGCTTCACTGATTGTCTCAAATTCAGGGAACCTTATATTGCAGTGTCACCATCTAATACTGTCACTCTACAATGTGCTTCCATGTCAGCAAATATAGTTGCAGCATTATTTTTCAGGTTATATCAGTCTTAGACATGAATAATAGACCATGTATCAGCATCTTTTTTCATGCTTTTTAGAAATTGGTTCACGTGCATGAGAGACATTATGATTCTTTTTTCTTTAAAGTATCTGTTTGTCCCATTCACAAGTCTTTAAGTTTAAATTTTGTGCTTAATGTGCAAATAGAGTGGATAAAATCTTTACTATTTCTCACACTAAGAATAGAGTTACAGTATAAAAAGCATAATTATGCCATATGGGCTTTTCTTGCAGCTGTGCAAACGCTGTTTAAGCTTTCATTAACAAAACTGCCAAGAGTGAGAACAGAAAGTCAAATAAATAAGCCAAATGAACAAGAACACCTTGTTTTTACAATACAAATATTAAAATTTTTATTGAGTTTATTTATTGATCCTGGTGGTGCAGACTTGAGCTCAATGTAATTTTATTATAAGACAAAGCAATTTATTGTATTTTATTACAAGCAAAGCTCAAATTTACTGCTGTACTGGGATGGTAAAAACATCTGCATATGAACTTAATGCATGAACTCTTATGAACAGGACATTTATCCTATGTAATAATTTTGCTGACAAGGGTAGTCTTTCTGATACTACATTTTTGACATTCACACATTATTATTATGATCATAAAAATGTATTACTATATTTCTGATGACATAAATCAAATTTTTTATTATTATGTGGATAGCTCTCCAAGAAGGATTCATTCACAGCTAACAACAACACACTCTAGTGGTGTGAGTCTGTTAATACAGACTTGAATATAGCCTACTCATTTACAAAGTATTGGAGAGGCAGTATAACATTAAGTGACATGGCATCTGGCGTACGAAAGCCATTGGCACATGCCACTATGCTCAGTGGCACATCCGGTGACACTTCCGGTTTTCACTGACGTGTGTCAGTGGAGTGTGGCATGTGCCACTGACACTTGTGACATGTGCCGATGAATTGTGCCTTAGTATAACGTAGACAGTGTAACACACGCACTTAATGGCAAAACTATATTTAATTGATGATACATTTCGGTTTCTGTCAAGCATATTAATTACATTGCGGAGTTAATTTGTGTAACAACTCAGGCTTCTTCATGTGTTTTATATTTGTCTTGTGTCCTTTTGTTTGCCTGAACGTTTTTCAAATAATAAAAAAAATTCACATTGTTATAAAATGGTTTAATTTTTCTATTGCATAATTCTATCAAATAATTTTTTTAAACATTATAGCCATAGATGAGATAGATTGCGCTGGCCAACGTTATATTGATGATGCTGCATGCACGCAGGTAGGTGTCAGTACCAAAATCAAAGTTTGCAGTAACAGATGCGACTGTAAATTTGGTATTTGTAGTGACCCATGATAGATTAGTTCCATGTGGATGGTTTGCAGTGACACAATCCATCGGCACATGTCACAAGTGTCATTGGCACATGCCACTCTCCACTGACACACGTCAGTGAAAACCGGAAGTGTCACCGGATGTGCCACTGAGCATACTGGCATGTGCCAATGGCTTCCGTACATCAGATGCAATGCCACTTAATGTTAAAGGGGTCATATGATGCGATTTAAATTTTTCCTTTCTCTTTGGAGTGTTACAAGCTCTTGGTGCATAAAGAAGATCTGTAAAGTTGCAAAGACTAAAGTCTCAAATTCTTTATAAAAGTTAAGAGTCAACCACTCCTACCTAAAACGGCTAGTTCTAACACGTTTCTATAAAGTTGGGCAGTTCCAACATTGCAAGGACAGTCTAGCGCTTCTTGACTCACAGCCTGTAAGTACGTTTTTTATATTTAAATAATTTGCCACTGATGATTCAAACGCGAGTTTTGAGCAGTGTAGAGTAGGCTTGTTGTTTGTTGTTTCGCCGATCACAAATGCAGACATGGTTTTATGTTTACTCAGCGCGATACGCAACGCGTAAAAATACTGTATAAGTCATTATAATCAGTAATTATGTCCCCACTTGATGCAACAAATGCCTCGTTTGTAATGGGTTTTATTGGTTTTGTCTCGTCCTGCTGGGAAACGGCATCACAGTATGTTAAGGGGCGTAACATTTCCATCACATGCTCGAGGCATGTGGCCAATCACAACGCACTGGATAGCTGGCCAATCAGAGCACACCTCGCTTTTTTAGAACGATGAGCTTTGTAAAAATCGACACGTTTCAGAAAGGCGGGGCATAGAGAAGAAAAAATAATGTACATTATATGGAAATTAATGTGGTTTTTTAACCTTTAAACACATTGCATTACACCAAATACACAAAATTTAATGTGTTTTTTTAACCTTTAAACACATTGCATTACACCAAATACACAAAATAATGTTCTTTTTAGCAACGTCATATGACCCCTTTAATGCTACTGAAGTATTGCTACAAGCCTGAAATATAGTTTAAGATAAAAACCAACAGCTTATAAATAAATAAATAAATCAATCAATCAATAAAATACTGCCACTACTATTCTTCTAATAGTGTGGTTCCCTATAGCTTATGTGATTTAACTATAGTAGCGTAGTAGCTAGGCCAAGCTCTAGTGAGAGCTGCAGTCACTAATTATTTAAAAAAAAATCACAATCACATTAACATTCATTTCACAATCAAATCAGATTCACTGATTTAGAGGTTACACTGTAAAAACTAAGACTTGGTTTGGCCATAACTTTAAGATCTGTGAATTAACAGAGAGTTTACTGAAGCCTCTAATGTTGAGGCCTCCTCCATGGAATCCATCAGAAACACATTTCTGCAGAATGTGAGTATGGCACAGTGGTGAGGGATAGTGAGAACCCAGACAAACTCTCCAATAACCCCTGTCATTAAAAAAAAGCTATGAGGATTATATGGCCATCGGGATCAAGGCGAAGAGAAATGAGTAACGAGACTTAAAATATTAGCAATAGATTCATTTGAAGAATGGAGCGCAAGATATGCTTTTTACATATTTGCAAGACTGGCCATAAATCAACCCCTGTTTTAAAAATGTTTGAAATCTTTTACGGCACTGTTTTCATTTCCCAGGCAGTCTGAAACCAGACAAAACAGACACTTTCCACTAACAGCTGGCTGGCAATGCAAAGTTTATGAATGTACTTACTGAATGCCTGCTTCACAGTCCTGACTGATTCACCTGCTCACACGAGAGAACGCGAAACATTGCAGATACATTCAGCAGATTACTATGTTATAGCCTAATGTTGATTGTTTAACTCTTGTCCAAGACTTTATTTCGAAACGGATGTCACTAAAAGTAATGATAAATTGCAGTTCCGTCAGAAGATTCGGTAACCACTCTGATTGATTCATTCAATGACGTATGTCAGTGACTTTTGAGCGTTGGAATAATTTGTTTCGATGTAAATGTTGCATGTTATGTCTTTAATGTCTAATAAAAAAATAATAATAAAATAATAAAATTTAAAAAATCATTTGTTTGGAACTAGTCAATCAAACTGCCACGTGATTTCAGTAAACTAGGCTTCAAAATGTTTCAGAACTTCAATGGTTCGCCGCTAGGGGCGATTTTGGATCGATATTATAAATTTGTAGAGTGAATTTTAATGACTTTTTCATGTAACTTTAATTTAATTTTAATTTAACATTTGTATAACAAAAAGGACGAGTTTTCTGCATGTTTGGGCTGAGTTTTCGCATTTACACCGTTCTGACCAGTAAGGCGTCACTTTGAGCGCTTCCAAAAAGCGAATCATTGTGCGAAGCAATTGGTTCAATTGATTCCTAGTCTCGGAAAGTTTGGAAAGAATTTGCTCCTCAGTCGGACTACACTTGTTGCGCTGAGTTACGCGTTCAACTCGCGAAGGTAATTCCTACGGTGGCCGAGAGAGCTCAACGTGCTGCAAATAGAAAAAAACACCTGCAAATTAAGAAAACGACTTCATCATTTTGACAACACACGCGCTACAAATGCTCACAACACAACCAAACAAAGAAACGCGCTGCAAATAAAATAATTTATTTGGTTGTGTTGTGAGCATTTGCAGCGCGTTTCTTTATTTGTTTGCGTTGTGAGCATTTGCAGCACCTGCTGTCAAACTGATGAAGATGTTTTCTTGATTTGCTGGTGCTTTTTCTATTTGCATGTCTTTTCTGAAGTTGCAGCACGTTGAGCTCTCTCGGCCACCGTATTAATTCAATAGAAAAAAAGTGATTTCTTACCATTATTTCACGGTACATTATCTTTTTTATCTCATTAGATTTCGAACAGTAACTTACAGGAAACGATTGTGTGTATTGCCTCCTCAGAGCTCTGCCCTCTTAAATAGAGTAAAATGAATGAGTGAAAATATTTAAGAGCTTCAAAAAATAAATAAATAAATAAATAAATAGAAAGTCTGAAACTTGATGTTCTTCTGTCAAAATAGATATTGTTATTTGTTATTTATTATTTTTTGTTTGTTTAAAATGACTAACATTTAAAGGAAAATTAAAATATAAAATATTAGTATTACAAAAAAAAAATGTAATACTATTCTAAAGTTGAGAGATTTTTTTACACAAATTTAAATTTGACAAAAGTAGCATACTAGTGTTTGAAATGTTGTTTTTCATTTATAGCAGGCAGTATACAATGTATACTGTGCAGTATTCATGAAACTAGTTTTCATTATAAATGCATCCATTGTTTTATCACTGCAAATTACTCCCTTTTATTGCTAAACATGCAGACAGTTCAACCATTTTAAAGTAGCAAGTTATTACAATGAAGTGCAAATGTCACAGATATTTTATGTCGGGTTAAACCAAATTTGCCCCTGGCTGCAGGAATGTTCCCAGTTATCATCTGAAACTCCACAACAACTTCCTGCACTGATTTCGTCACAGTTCGCAAGATGATAACAAATCATCTTGTAATTTACTGTCTTGTTATTCCTTCCTGCTAAAGCTGTTCAGATTCAACCACTCACACATTGTTGGACCAAAATGATGGTACAGCTTGTGTTGTCCACTTACCGTTGAACTCTCGACATCAGGTGGGCTGTCTGCAGTACATAGTGGACCAAAATAGGTTTGGTCTCGAAAAACACACCTGGGTTCCAGCTGCTGGCATTCTCGACCCTTTCCTTCTCTGCCTTGCTTCTATAGGCCATGTCTTCCTTCATGATGAAAGTGTGCAATTCTTTTTTCTTTTTTTATATCAAATAAAGTTTATATAAATAAAACTAACATTGTATGAAAATATTAAACTTAAAAAACCTGAACAAATATTAGAAATATTGCCTTGGCAACTAACTGAATTAAACAGGTTTAAGTTGAAGAAAAATGACTAAAACTAAAACTGAAATAAAAATGCATTAAAGCTACATAGAAATATTAAATAAAAACTAATCAAAATGACAAATGCATATAACAAAATTACTAAAACTTAAAAATATAAAACTGAACTGAAACTGAAATATAAAAAGCTAATTCAAAATATTAATAAATACTATAATAGTATATAAATAATCGTAAAATAACACTGGTGAAGATAACCAAAGGTATTTTTTATATACAGTAGTTTACTATTCCCCTTCTTACCTTTATTTTTCTGTTGATGTATTTTTGATTATGATTCTATTCATAGAATTATGAATTATGATTCTTTTAATGTTTTAAAGCCTTCATTGTTTGCACTTTCATGTCTTTGTTTTCTGTCTCTGTCATGTCTGTTTATAGCACTTTAAAATAACCTTTGTGTAAAATCTCAGAATATGCACCCTTAAAGGTACTATTCACCTTTAGAGGGAAATATGAAATCCTTTTGAAAGGATACTGCCTCATTGACAGCCTTTTTTTTTTTTTTTTTTTTAGAGCGTGTACATACATAAACCTGCCTTGCCTCATTACTCTGTTTAATATCATTGCCTGTTTTTGATTTCAGTTTTAAATGTATGATGTGGTTCATGGAAAAAACAGCACTATTTTGTTGCAATCCAACTAACTGTGGAATGACGTCATGATTTCCTGACATGCCGCTGCTTGATTTGATTTTCAGTGGTGAAGCATCTGTGTAATATTATGCCCTAATAACAATTTTGGTTCCTGTTCTGTGTTACTGACCTGACATTACAATAGCAGCAGTGAGTGTTACGCTGAATAAAATTTGAAGTAACACCAAATCTATTATTATTATAAAAACATAACATTATACAAGTAATTTAGTGCAGAGCTAAGCTTTTTTCTTTAAGGTTATGTTCCACTAGACTTCAGAATGGCTACTTTTATTGCTCACCTAAACAGACACTGACATTACATTACAATTAGCCACATAACTGAATTAGGCTATAAACACACAACACAGTCTATTGTCACATTTCCAGAAATCTGAAGCACTGACAGAAGTATTTTTAGCAGTTGTTAAACAGTGACCATTGCATAACTATTAAAAAACTAAACAAAAGGAAGGAAAAGTGTAATGCTATTTGTCTCCACGTGGTGGAGGGATTGGATTACGTTTAGCATCAGTATGATGGATTGGTGGACAGGATGCTACTAGACTGACCTTGATTTGAGGGGATGGGCAAAATGTAAAATGTGAATAATTTAATCCTTTTTAATTGTTAAAGTATTTGGTACAGAAATATTCTTACACCTTTTAAATTAGCATGGATTATAAATAAAAACAATGTAAAAGCTTTTAACGTATTAAAAAAAACAAAAGAAACAATTATATATATATATATATATATAAATAAAATTCAGTACACAAATTTTCTTCCACACGGTCTTTTATTTGTAAATAATAAAAATGAACTCTTGAATATAAAACATACACATTATTTGAGCCACGTCTGCTGTACAAACAAGAAATGTTGCAGTGAATACTTTCAATTTTGTTTCAGTGGAACACACGAACTGTAAACAATCAGTATCCTTGAATAATACTGACAAAGTAAATAACTCTGCCCTAACCAGGCATATAAAGTAAACTTCTCATTGAAACGAGGATTCATGAGCATTTATGATAACGCAACAGGTCGGCAGAGGTCCAAATTTCTCTCATCAGATTGGGCATCACTAAAATAAAACTTTAGAGGCATCCCTTCTTCCGCTCAGCAGAACCAAGAGACAGAGCACTGATCCATTAACTTGAATGGGGCTGCTTTGTAAATATAAGTAAACTTCTTTGCAGACTCATATTTACATATATGCATGTACGTAAGTGATGTTTACTTGATACACTCTGTTTCAATATCAATATATCTCTAAGTCATTGTGATTTTCGTAATAATATTCCATGTACAGATAGCTCTAGTTTTTATACAGATTATCTACCTTAGTTTTAGCCTCACAGTAGTACAGACTACAGTGAACACCAACGTCTTTAATAAAAATAGGGCCTTGTGTTTGCTCAGTACTACAGTGCAGCACTTCATTTTCCATCCAGGGTTTAAAAAAAAACAAAACAAAACAAAAAAGGAAATCAAACAACTTAAAAATTATTATAGACATTCGGCCCCAAAATAAGGCCTGTGTGTATGGCTGAACCCGGCCAAATGCCCACACATGGAATGAATGGCTTCGTTTTATTTGATAATCTATTTATATCAAGTACAAGCAAACTGTACAAGTACATGCAACATACAAGCTGGCCTACAGTTTGTGGAACTAACACACACTTATTGTAGTCTCTTTTTTTCTCATCTGTCTTGTTTTACAAATTGTGCATGCAACTTGGAACAGTTCCAGATTCATGCTGTTCCCCTTGTTGGTGGCATCTGTTCCCCTTGTTGGAACGTCTCACTGTCACATTCAAAATGCTCAGGCGGGATCTGTGAGATTGGTTTTATAATCAACTAAACTGAAAACTGATGACAAACAGCTAAAAATAGGAAGCTTCTGATTTTGGCCTCTTTTTTTGTATTAGTTTTAATTTCCAAAAGCTTGAACTTTTTCTCTTTTTGTGCTTGCATTAAAATAATGTAAATTCTAGTCGGGTAGAAATTCGAATATCAGAATGTACAGGTCCTTTACCAAACAGAATAGAATTAAAAATGCTTGGAAAGGCCTGTAAGATATGGTTTGTGATCGCGTGAAATCTGGGAATCAAATGTGTTAGTGAGCTAATGCATCTAGTGACTGTTTCTGCAGTTTCCTGTCAGGGAACCTAAATGATTATGGCAGCTTCTTACAGTCCCAGTGAATCAAATACAAGTGGTTTTGTGTCTTCTATGAAGCTCGTATGACACAAATGTCAGAAAACATGAAGCATGTTTTCACATTCTACAAAGTGTGCCTATTTACCAAATCAACAGTAACGTGAAAAAGCAAAGCAGTCGGTAGCGACTGCTGTAAACAGACTTAAAAGGTTCTCAGGCGTTCCTGCCTTCTTAGACGCAAACGCACACTCTCACACACACACACACACACACACACCGCAGTCACACAATCTGAGTCTGAGTTTGTGCCAGACCGGCACATGGCGGGGCCTTGGATGCAGCATCCGTGATGCAGAGAGGAAACTCTCTGAGAAGACTACATTTTGACCTTTAACCCTCGACCTCTGGTCTTTCAACAGAGGGACTTCCTGTAAGTGCAATATAGAGGAAGGGCAGTGCTGTCCTCTCACTCTCGCTAACTCTCAAACACATGTGAGAAAATAAATGCGCTGACTGACCAGAGCAGTCTAGGCTACCGGCGCCACTGTGGGCTCCGCTTCCTGTCAGATGAAGCAGGATCGCGTTTCGGCTGCCTCTCCCTTCCTTCTCATTTTATTTGGGTCGAATCGTCATCTCAGCAACAAAACATGCAGTAAAGGGGCAGAGTGGATCAAAGGAAATCTCTACAACCCAAAGATCAAAAGTAAAAGAGAGAAGTGATTGTCAGGCTTCAGCAAAGCTTTGATCATGATTCTGTCCATCTGTCTCTTTATCTGCCGCTCTGATTCTGATTGTTGCCTCCGGTCCTTGGTCCACTGGGTCGTGTGTTTTGTTTCGCCTCGCGCTCCCGTCTGTTCACTAGGACCTGATTCCCGGCGGCCCTGAAGAGTCCAGCGAGGTCTGGGAAGCGCGACGAGTGAGAGGAGCTAACGTCGGGTCGACCAGTGATGAAGGGGGAAACAGTCTGTACCAACCGATCACTGTGCTAGAAAGATCCAGCTCCTCTAAAAGAATCTGGGCGACTCCCATGAAACATTTGTGGTCCATGCGGCCGTAATCTCCCCAGACTATTACCTGAAGAAACAATCAGTGGTCAGTGAGCACAAATGTTGGACTTTGGAGGCATATCGGGAACAAACAAATGAAATTCGCTTCCTACCTGAAGAACTTTACCCTGCGGACTTTCCTCAAACAGCAGCGATTGCTGATACAAAGGATCGAGCGTTTTTCGTGCAATCTTGGTTTTCTTTTTGGCTTTGCACGCTCCGTTTTCCAGCAAATAGACCTTGACATAGGGAGCTGTGAAGAGCAGACGTAGTGCTCAACTAGGGCCGTTCAGGCAGTTATAGTGCCTGGCGGTGGCACATGTCATATTTACAATTAGTACAATGTATAAATCATCAAATTTCCTAGCTGTAATCACTCCATTAAGAACATTTAAACACATGTTTCTGTTAGTCCAAGCACTATAAAAACTACAAATACACTACCGTTCAGAAGTCGGTAAGATTTTTTTATAGTGTTTGAAGTCTTGTATGCTCACCAATGCTGCATTTATTTGATCAAAAATACATTAAAAACAGTAATATTGTCAAATATTTTTTACAATTTACATTTTTTCTAAGTATTCCATTTGAATATATTCCAGTTTTCAGTGTAGCATGATTCTTCAGATACCATTCTAATTGCTGATTTGCTGCTCAAGAAACATTTCTTATTATTATCAATGTTGAAAACAGTTGTGCTTCTTAAAATTTTTTGTGGAAAATCTTTAACATTTTTCTTGTGACATTTTCAGGATTCTTTGATAAATGGAAAGTTCAAAAGAACAGCATTTATTTGAAATAGAAATCTTGTGTAACATGTCTTTACTGTCACTTTTGATCAATCGAATGCATCCTTGCTGAATGAAAGTATTAATTTCTATTAAAAAAAAAAACTTACTGACCATTTTTATTGGTACCTAATGCTTACATAGGAAAAAAAATCAATATACTTAAAACTGATTAATTTACTCATAACAATAACAATGTTTACACAATAAGTGGAAGACACAATGAATCCGTGATCTATATTCAGTATTATTCACTACTCTCTCACCCGGCAGCGATTTGGAACCTGGTTTAGGCGTAAGACCACGGGCCCTGATAACCTCCACCTCTAGTTGCCCTTTCTTGTCCATCAGTCCAATCTGAACATCTCCTACAAAACAAAAAAAAACAAATTCATTGCAGCAAATTCAACTTAGATAGACTTTAGCCCATACATATACGAAGATGTTTACTCACCCATAGCAGGCGTAGCAAGTGTTTGTCTACCCACCAACTGAGCAGGGCCAAGACCATCTAGGAAGTCACTGAACTGGCTGTCGGCCCCTAATCTCATCCCTGAGAAGATCAGACTGAGACACACACATACACAGGTTATCAGATAGACGAATTAATGAATGGATGGATAGATAGATATCATACTGTAAGGCAGTATTTCAAATACAAGTTACAGTAAATTTCTTGTTATCTTCAGCTGTTCTTAATACTTTGCTGTCATAAATCAATAGAAATTCAAAAATTTGAATTTGAATTGAATTTGCTTCAATTTCTTGAATCCTTTGTAGATACAAACATGTGAAAACAAACAAAAACTTATAAAACAGTTAGTTTATTTGGATGAAATCTACTATTCCAGAATGAGCCTACTGCCCTCATATAGAGTTCAAAAGCTAGTGAAACGCAGCCCAGCCCACGCAGACTTGTGCTGTGTATGGTATGGTATGTAAACCCTGTCTTGCGTTAAGGCCCCTCTTAATACACTCAATATTTCCTTTGAAACCAGCGCAATTTCCATGACCTAACTCCTGCAGGAATGTCTGAGGAACGTGCCAGCCCGTGTCGAGCTACCATATGAACAGCCTTATGTGATTTCAGACTATTTAAAACATGTTCATGTAAAATAAGCCTTAAATCATGGAGTCGCAGAGTCACACTCTGTGGAGTGACACGGTGGCCAGGTCAACCGACCAACTGCCGCTCTGAAGCCGCAAAGGGAAGCGTGACTGAAGTTTCTGCGTAGCTACAGACCCTGCCAAGACCCCTCTTTGCAGATGATGGATATCTTAATTATTATAGGGGAGTACCGCTTGCCATCTGGCTCCAAAGATGGAGCTGAGAAAGTAGTGGACACAGCATTAGCTCTGTAAATCAGACTGTTCTCTATTAGCTTATCCTTATGGTTTTTCCAAATAAATCTAGATGAGAGAAGCTCATATGAACATGACACACAGCCTGTTGAGAGACCACTTATCTATGAGTGATGGGTTTGCAGCCAATGCATAAAAACACCAGAGACAAGAAAAGTGTGAGTTGGGAAGCAGGTCAGCTTTGGGTAAAATAGCATAAACTACGACTGGGTTACATTATACATCGTAATGCGTACAGTACACTACCATTCAAAAGTTTTTTAATGAAGTCTTTTATGCTCAAGGCTGTGTTTATTTAATTAAAAACACAGTAATATAGTGCAAAAATATTACAATTTAAATGAACTGTTTCCCATTTGAATATATTTTAAAATGTAATTTACTCCTTTGATGGCAAAGCTGAATTTTCAGCATCATTACTCCAGTCTTTAGTGTCACATGATCCTTCAGAAATCAATCTAATATACTGATTTGGTGCTCAAGAATCATTTCTTATAATTATCTGTTGAAACAGCTGTGCTGCTTAATACCTTTGTGGAAACCGTGATCATTTTATAAGGACCCCTTGATGATAAAGTTCAAAACAACATTTATTTGAAATATAAATCTTTTGTAACTTTATATAAACCTTTACTGTCACTTTTAATCAACTGAATGCATCCTTGCTAAAAGGAAGTATCAATTTCATTACCAAAAAACCTTCCTGAGCCCAAACTCAATATATCTCAATACATCACCATTTTATTATTGGATCATGACTGATATGCTTCAATTTTTGTCCAGTACCATGTCACATAAAAGCAGCTCTGACAGCAGCTCAACGTGGGTTTTTGCAATAAATTATGGCCCTAGACAAACTGTAAGAAATAAACCAACAGATAAATAAATATTTATGGAAACACCTGAGGTATTGATGCAAAATTCAGAGAAAAAAAACTGACTTATAAATATGTGGTTTAGAACTGCAAAGTTGTGAGTATGCAAAAAAGGGGTTTACACTGCTTTGGATACTAACTTGCCCTCAGAGCTATAACTGTTCATGCTGCCATCAGTGGACTCTCGGCTGGCTTGGCGAGCCATGACGTTGCGGGGATACTCCACTGCCATTCCCGTCTCCTGACTGCGCTGGATCTGACTGGATCCCTTTGCTTTCTTGTTGGCTGCTTCTGTGGATGGAAAAAAAAAACAATATTACCATTCACTGGGCTTTCATAACGGGGGCAAGGGAAAGAATCTGCAAGACCTACAAAACAGAAGCTTAAACTAAAAATATTAGTTCTGTCAAAAGGTTAAACTAATTAATCATCATAATTAAGATAATTGTGTTATTTTGTCTTGGGGATTTTAATGATTACTAGATCAGTACAATGACACTATAAATAGATAAAGTAGGATTCTATTGAAATATTGCAGGTCTAATACAAAAAATAAATAAATAAAAGGACATATTTGCTTTGATTTTTGCAAGGTTTTATATTCACGTGTGTGTGTGTGTGTGTGTGCCTGGGTGTTTAAATTTGTGTGCTATTCTTACAGCTGTCACTCAGGAGAAAATATTGCGATCTAAGATGAAGTTCTTCGCCCCTGATGAGTGTAACATCTCCTGCTGGACGTCATGGGGCACCATCCGTACTATTTATGGCCTTTTGATGGATTACAGATCCTTTGAAAATGTCAACCATGTAGGTGGCTCACAGAGGCACTGTCATGCCAGTTGTTTTCAGTAAAAATGTAGCAGAGAGATTTATCTTTTCACTCATCATGCTCTCTTTCATCAGACCACCATCAGTGGCTTATTCTGACAAAACTTACAGAAAAAAATGCCCAGGGATTCTCATTAAAAGACCTGCATGGCTCTGATATTATTTGAGGAAACAGAAAAATACTGTCAGAGCACTAATCTACGGAATACAATACATTAAGATCATCTGTATGTTGAGGTTCACTGTTAAGATGGTATCGACAAAACAGCGTTGACTATTAAAAAATGTTTAATGGATAATGTTTTAAAACAGTAAGTAATCCTGGTAACATTTTATAAAAAGGTTCAATTTGTTAACATCAATTAATGCATTAGATAAAATGAACTACCTACAACCAACTATCAATAACAACATTTTTTACAGCATTTATTAATCTAGGTTCATGATAATTCATTCACTACGATTCACCATTTTCAGGGTAAGATTTTTTTTTTTTTAAACAGCATTCAAATAAATCCTGAAAAGAATCTATTCATCAAAGAATCTTGAAAAACGTCCACAAAAATATTTTTTTTTATTAAAAATAATTTTTAATCCATTAAGAATATTAAGCAGCACAACCATTTTTAATATTGATAATAAGAAAAGTCAGCTTTGCCATGAAAGGAATAAATTCTATTTTAAAATATTACTGTTTATACTGTATTTTAATCAAATAAATGTAGCCTTGGAGAGTGTAAAAAAAATCAACAAAAAAAAATCTAAAAACAAATTCTGACCAACATTAAACTTTTGAATTGTAGAGTAAATATACTGTTAATACCTGTTTATGCATTACATTAACTATGTTGATTTATACAATTTAAAAATGTATTAGTATACACATAAATTACCATGAACTAAAATTAGTAAATGCTTTAAAAGAATTGTTTGTTGTTTTTTCATAATACCTAATGTATTAAATCATGTATACAGATTTAGAAAGTGTTCCGGTAATCATATTTTTAGTTTTGGCTATGGTTGTGAATGGATGAGACTGGTGCAGTGGGCAGAGTGTGGAACAGCTGTTATAGAGCAGCGGAGCTCTTTAAAATGCTGATTTATCGCAGTTTTGCAACTCTTTCTGATTTATCATCTGATGGGCCTTTTAAGATATTATCCAAGCGCTTGGCAGACAGCGGTGCCAAAAAAACTTCTTTTGCCATCCTTTTTGAATTTGTTTCTTTTTTCAGTAGTCCATTTATTAAACTATAAACAGACAGTGCTTAAAATATGAGATTTTAGAGGATCCAACTTCAAAGGCATTTATCTACATTACATCTGATAGGAATTCAGGGTTGATCTGCACCTGACACAATGAACGTCTGCCAATGCTAACATGCTGCCATTCATATTTCCAGCCCGAGGTTTCAGCTCCCACACTTTAACAGAGACTGAAGACACATGCTACTTTAAGAGGTGAAACAGGGTAGAGAGAGACCTGATACACAGATGCATCAGACAAAGATGACCCCGGAAAAAGAGGAGACACTGATAAGAGATAGCAATCTAAGTAAAGCAGGAAGACTGAAAAAAAAAAAGACGTCAAACGGTCTTGGCAAATGGTCTGAACTGATGGAAAGGATGGTTTTAAACAAATTGCTCCTTAAAATTTGTCAGTCTCCATTTTGGAGACAATTCCCTACTGCTTTTGGCCCTGATGACACTAATGTCATTCAACTGAATATCTTTTCATTGTTACTCAAGATATAAACCATTTCTGGCCATAATAACTGCTGATTTTAGCTTCTTCACCAGTAGAGGGCACCTCAGGCTACATTAACTGAGCCCATGAAACTTATCTGTGTCCTGTATCGCTTCTCTGCTTTTTAAAAGAGTATAAAAGTTATATTTAAAACTTAATTCTTGTAAGGTGTATACCACCACTGTCCGCATGTGACTTTAGCAGACAGTGATATCCAAAGACAAAAGTCCTCGTCAAAGGCCCTATATGGTATGTGAAACAGCGAGCAGCATGTCTTGGATTTTAATATTTATGTTATTAGGTACAATACCTGATCTATACCACCGTCCAAGCTATATTCCATTGTTGCATAGAAATCTGAGCTTTTAACTGTAAAAAAAAACAAAAAAACACACACACACAAAGGAAGTGACAAGGTGCAAGTATACGATTGGCTGGAAGTGTCTGACCTGTCTGACTGAGCTGAGAGGTGCTCCTGCTGCGGCGAGAGGGAATGCCAACGATGGCGACTACACGTGCGCTAAGGCTGGATCTGCGCTTTTTCCCTCCTGCTCCCAGTGTTCCCAGAGCGGTGTCCGACTGACTGCCATCCGTACGCTCCAGAGTGTAGATTTCCCCACTAACACTTGTACTCTTCAGCATGGTGCGGCTGGATGGATGAATATGACGGCTGGTGTTGGGAGAAAACATAGCAAAGACTCTCAGTAATCCAAATGACAAATGGAAAATGACTATTCTGACGTTAATACGGCCTTCTGCACTTGATTATTGTGTGTGCTCTTTCTGCTTTTTTTCCCACTTCCCTCAAAATGAGTTTACCGAAATTCATAAAAATCTAAGAATGACGCTATCAAGGAAAAGACCGAGACTGAGAATCATTTAAAGGGATAATGGGAAACAGATTTTTTTTTCTTTGCTATTTTGATATAAAAGAGGATACTCTGATGAATAGACAATTCAAAATAACAGAATTTATTTGAAATAATAAAGACATTTCATATATTATAAAAAAAAAATGTGTCAAATTTTCATTCAATTTAATCCATTCTTGACCCCATAATAATCTGATCCTAAACTTATTAACAGAAGTTTATATGTACTCCACGTTCACAATGCAAATGTATGTAAATTAACCACTGTTACGTTGACATTAACTATTGACCACCATGTTTATAAATAAACAGGTGGAGGCACTATACAGATAAATCTGTGATTTTATAACTCTATAGATTACATCAATTGTTATTGACCCTCATTACCACCAATATGCTCTCTAACATTCCCAGCAGAATTCAAGAAATGTTTCAACATATTTTTATTTTACCAATGTACAATAAAGCCCCAACAAAGAGAAAACAAACAACATGAATGCATGACATTTAATACATGACATGTCAAAATACTATAACAATTCACAGATAATGCAACAGTCCAGTGTGACGCTACACCATGCATCTTACCTAAAGTGACCCCTGGGTCGTTCTGATTGAATGGACATGTAGCTGGTGCTACTGATCCGCGAGGCACTGCTGGCGCGAGAGATGGCTGACACGTCACTGACATCACTGTCTGAGGACTTGTGAGACACATTGTCACAGCTCCTTCGCTGCTCCTTATAAAGCTGGTAGAATGAAATACACAAAAAATGAAAGCACACATAAGCTCTGAGCATTCTTGATTTTTAAAAACAGTTGGGATGGGACTATACGCTACCGCTCAAAAGGTTTGGGGTCAGTGCGATTTTATAGGTTACTTTTTAGCAATACTCTTATTCAGCAAGGATCCATTAAATTGATCAAAAGTGACAGTAAATACATTTATGTTATAAAAGATTTATATTTAAAATAAACGCTGTTCTTCTGAACTTTATATTCATCAAAGAATCCTAAAAAAGTGTATCACCGTTTCCACAAAAATATTAAGCAGCACAGTTTCTTGAGCACCAAATCAGCATATTAGAATGATTTCTGAAGGATCATATGACACTGATGACTGGAGTAATGATGCTGAAAATTCAGCTTTGCCATCACAGGAATAGATTACAGTTTAAAATATATTACAATTAGAAAACAATTATTTTAAAAAATTGTAATATTTCACAATAACATTACCGTTTTTACTGCATTTTTGATCAAATAAATGCAGCCTTGTTGAGCTTACGACACTTCTCTCTCTCAAAAAAAAAGACAAATCTTACCGACCCCAATCTTTTGAATGGTAGAGTATATGAATTCTAATCTTAGAGAGAAAAAATGGCACTCACCTCTCGTTTATTCTTGAGCGTACTCTCCAGATCCTGGCTGGTACTGGATGGAGCTGGTGTTCGGAAGGTATGTACTTTCATTTGCCGCTTTCGCTCCTCTGAAGCAAGAGCTAATACATACATGATACACAACAATATGATGCTCATCATTTCATATTTTGCACATTTACTCAAAGAACATTTGGAAAAGTAACCAGTACAAGTCAGCGGACAACGACAGTACCTTGCTCTACACTGCTGCTTTTGACGGGGACTTGGGGAAGCTGTCTGACCTTGCGTGTCGAAGAAGGGGTGGCTGTTGATGAGGAGAATGCAGGGCTGGTGTGCGGCTGCACCCTGATGGAGGAGACAAAATGAGAGAGAGAGAAAGAAACAAAAAGAGCGATGGAAACTTTAGCTTATGATTTTATTTAGTACAAAGGTGGTCAATATCATCAACCAGTGTGGACCAAAATGCAGCAAGAAGTAGTACACATTTTCACTAAAAGGCCACCAAATCTTGATCGGACCAATGTCTGCATGATCGGGGCACATTATTACTCACATCAGATTATGTATTATTGCTAAGAGCCATTAGGAAAGCAAAACAAGTACAAGAGTGGAGGGTGTGAAACCGATGGAAAAAAACAGTGGTAAACTGTGAAAGAGCGGCAAACACAGAAAGCTGTGGGTAGATAATGAGGACAGGTGGATTTTCAGTAAGAAAAGCGGCAACCACACAAAACATTTGAGAGAAAAGAGCAAAATCAGCAGAGATTATAGCAATGACAAGGCTTTTTGTGTAGGATAGGTTAGGCACAGCAAGGCTTCTCAGTCCAGATCAGGGCCAGCACCTTTCCATTTGGGGTGAGCCTGGGGTTGACTGCCTCACGGGTCACCTTACCCAATGGAGGCAGCGATACCCTCTTCCTGCGTGAGGCCTTTAGAATGGAGGTTGGCTGAATGCTGCAGGCCAGTGCGAATAGCAATACAAGACAGATTATAGGAAAAATAAAATCAATGTGACAAATCATAGAAATAAAAATGGAGAAAAATCAACAAAATATTTGCAAAAACAGATGGAGAAATAAAGTGTGAATGTGTGAAGAAACATATATGTTGTGGATGAAGCCAGTGCAGCATTTCCCTGTAAAAGTTCAATAACCCATATAAAAATATATACACAATGTAGAATACAGTATAATATACTAAAACATACAGTATATAACAAGGTTCAAATTTAAGATTTGCCATAACTACTAATGATGGGTGATTTGAGAAAATGTACTGGCCATTAAATTTTCTTCCCAGCCACTAATTATTTGTATAAAAAATAATAATTATGATGAATTAGTCTCCATCACTAAATAAAAAAAAAAAATATATATATTGTCATTTATGATGAATTAGTCTCCATCACTAAATAAAAAAAAAAAATATATATATTGTCATTTATGATGAATTAGTCTCCATCACTAAATAAAAAAAAAAAATATATATATTGTCATTTATGATGAATTAGTCTCCATCACTAAATAAAAAAAATCGTTATTATATATATTATGATTTTAATATCACTGTTTTCTAATTTTAATTGAAACATTTTGGTTATTTTTCACAAATGGTGAGAAACTGGTGAGAAACTCTTAAAACTATTAAACCAATTTATTTACTGATGAAAGTAAATAAATGCTTTGGCAGTGTTTTAATTTTGGGACCTTGTATAAAATATAGAAATGGTCAGGAACAATTGAACAGAATTATTAATCATTTAACAAAAAACACAGTACAGTGTGAAATAAGGGATTTGTGTCTAAAACAGGTATTGTATGGACACACAGGACTTAAAGTACCATCAACAGGCAATGCAAATGTGACGGGACATGACATGGTTTGATAAGTCTTACCGCTCACTGTCAGACATTTTCTTGCCAAGTTTCTGACAGCTAGTCTTGTCCAGAGTTCTCAACTGCCTGCAAGATGGAAATGATTGAGGCGAGACAGAAAATAAAAGAATGAGGAGTGGATTCACTCAGGACTGGACGGACATTGAATGAAACTTCTATCTAATAAAATACCACGATGGAGATGGACATGCTACTGGTCCAATGCGTGTGTACCTCTGTGCATCTGGCTTTGCACTGAGGTGGTGTACTGTCTCCTGAGCGGGGAACATAGCCTCCAGAACCCAGCTGATTCATAAGATCACATCAAACACATGTGAGTGGCATGGACACATAGACACAGACACACAATGACACAGTATGGATTGATGTTAATGAAACATAATTTCATTACGGCTGAATCATGCCACTTTGGTTAAGTGGCTAGGTAAAAAAGGAAAACATACAATAACATGTACAGTAATTAAGACATATACGAGACAATCTGTGCATGATATGAAACACAGACACTTGACTCTTATGCGTCAGGGGTCACATATGACATATGTGACGTTTATTCCCTGAAAACTTTCAAACAAAACCTCTGAAATCATTACAATTTCAGTTAAATACAGAGAAAATAAGTGAAGACACATGCAGTGCCCCCAAAATTTATTTGGACACTTAAAATGTCTGAATATCACAGCATTAAATATAAAATATAAAACTAATTTGCATCTGCAAAACAAATTATTTTACTTATTTGTGATAGGGTTTGCCTGAAAAGTAAGCTTGTGGTATTTTTACTTCAAAATAAATCTCAGTTGGTTTGATATTTTGTTATATAATTCAAATATATTCATACATTTTTAAGTGTTAACTTACTTTTTGGGGCCACTGTAAGTGAGACTGTATCTAAATGACAGTACGGAAAAAAACTGTTGTAGAAATCAGTATAAAACTGTAGAAGATAATAACAATGGAATAAATTATAATCTGCAGAAAGAGTTTAGATAAAAAGGACTAAAATACAACCTCATGAAATCCAGAGTAACACAACACACTACACTTCACACCACAAAAGCCACAAGTCACCACATTTTTAAAGCTACTGAGCTGCTGAAAATCTACAAAACACACTAGCGATCACATTGTTGAGCACTAAAATCATGGGGTCGGGTGACAACAAGCTATGGGTCAGAAGCTACAGAAGGCTGGGAGGGTTAGCTACATCCACTATCTAGTCCCATGGCAGAGGGGGGACGGACAGGTTAGAAGAGCAGAGAGGTTTAGCAAAAGGACTGGAGGACAGGAGGGATACCTGTCGTCTTCTGGGGAGGCATGCTGAATTAGGATCCTGGGGCTCGTGGGTCTGGTACGGGGCAGAGACTGGGGGCTCCTGCGTGAGTGTGTGCGTGTATGATCCACAAACACCCAAAGAGTTCAAAGTGGAGATGGAAGAAACACGGGAGGTCAATATAGAGACTGTGGCAATGATCATCTCAAACATACAAGAAGATGCACAGATTCAGGGGACTCATTTTTGACAATTCTCCACCTACAGTGGTTGGATTAATGCTCCCAAAAACGCAAAACAGAGCTATCAGGCCATAAGAGTCATTGGACGCTAACAGAGCAGTGCAAAGTGGGTGACCCAATGGTGGTATGTTACTTTGACATTAACATTAACATAGACACACTGGGTTTTATTCACTAATAATTGCATATACAGTAAGTGTTCTAATTTGACAGTATGTGCTCAGAAAAAAGTTCTCATGGTAAATTTGACATATTTACAAAAAAATTATTCCGAGTCTAGATTATTCTAAACGAGGGAGAATATGCTAGCATTTAGCATTAGCATAATTTGAATAATAAGAATAATTAAATAATCAAAGAATCCTGAAAAAAAAACCATCACAGTTTCCACAAAAATATTAAGCAGCTCAACTGTTTCCAACATTACTCCAAGACTTGAGTAACGACTAACGACTGCTGAAAATTCAGCTTTGCCATCATAGGAATAAATTACATTTTAGAAAACAGTTATATTATTTCACAATATTACTGCATCTGTTGTATTTTTAATCAAATAAATGCAGCTTTTGTGAGCTTAAGAGACTTCTTTCAAAAACATAATAAACCCTAACAACCCCAAACTTTTTAAATGTATAATTTATATAAACAATAAAATTAGCAAATTTCATGTTTTAATGCAACAAGGATTTGTATGTGTGTTTTAGTTTGATCTCAAATTTTATCCTAGATTAAAAAAAATTCAGATTTCTGTGTTTGCACACTGGTTTTAAGCAAAATATATTGTGTATGTGTGTTGTGTATGTGTATACACAATAGTAAATAAGACCCAGTGATTGTTGTGTTCAAAGGGCATCACAAAGGAACATTCTAAGAGTGTCCTTTAATGTATGTGAATGATATTAATGGCAAATTCAACAAAACTGAAATAATCCAATTCAAAATAAAGAGTGTACCTGTCTCGTTCAGGTGAATTGGAATTAGAACCTGGTCTCAGACAGTTGGTACTAGCACTTCTAACCCTGTCAAGCGAGGGCTGTAGATCACTAGGGTCACAACATGCCATCCAATGGAGAAAGAAGAAGGAAAAAGGAGGAAAGGAAGATGACAAAGAACAAAAAAGTTAGGTCCAAAATAAAATAAAAAGCAAACCTGTAAGAGCTGCTAAAATGGTGAGCGAGATAATGGTTGAATTTTCTGCTAATGTTCTGAACGAGGAGCTGCTGGATGTTTATATGTATATATATGGGTTTAGGGTTTACATGTTCGACCCCTTACCTAATGGTGATCTTGTCTGTGAACCTAAGAACTCGGCGTGTGACTGTACGTTGAGTGCCAGTGACTACAGACAGCCGTGACTTTGACTTAAGGCATGCAGGAAGTGTTGAGCTGAACACAAACCAAGGCCAAACAAGTGTAAACAAAAGTAAACACAAGTTACAGAAATAGAAAACATACTGAAAGACAAAAAAAAACACATTATAAAATTTAATCACATGACCATGCTTTCTGTGGAGACTTGTTGGATGTTTAACACTGTGGTCCAACCTTGGGAAAGGGAATGCTAAAGGATAGTTTTCTCCAGGAATTATGGACCTACTTGGTTTGGACAGACAAATAGCTTGTTGCTGGAAACACGTCCCATTGCGCCTGGTTAGGACATGGCAAAAGATGTTTATAGCTACCAGTGATTTACTGTCTAACTCTTCAAATAAATTATATCTTTTAAATTACAGGTGCTACTATAAACATCCACAGAAACCAGAGCACCACAGTCAGATTCACATTCACACAGCACTCACATTTACTTACCATCTTAACACCTAACAGTGGCAGATTCCCATAGGATTGTCTTTATTTCAATTTCCAGCTGAATGACTACAATACTATACTATGTGTTTTTATGGACCCTTGTGAAAAAGTACACTTTAGCATATTTATAAAAAGAGCACTTGTGCCAGAAATAATTTTCTTTAAAAAGAATATACTTAAGTGTGAACTGAATGTGTTTTCATACACTTAATTGCATGTTAATTGCAATTCAATGAAAATTATGTTATTGAGTTACGGTTTAAATTTATATTACATGCAATTAGCCAAACTTTAGAGTGCTTATTTAACCCACTTAAATAAGACTGAAATACATTATATGCAATTTCATAAGTACTTCTACTGTCTTTGAAATATGAATGAGTAAATACTGTGTCAGACTTTGACAATGATAAAAATATATATATTCACCAGCATACTGTATATTGCATTAGCTAATCCATAATAAAAGTGCTCTGGAGATCTGAGTGAGTTTGAGCGTCACAGATGCTATAAAATCCTCATTAGTCAGAAAGGATGCCATGGCTTAAGTGTTCATTTTTGGCCGCCTTACCTGTAAATATCCTTATGAATTCCATTGACTAATAAAGGCATTTTGGGAGGCAAAGTGCTACTGTGCTTAGATGAACTCCTGCCAACATTACATTAACATGCAAGCATGCAAAATGGAAACAAAAGATGTATCAAAATCACAGCTGTGGTTAGTCCACTCAAACAGCAAAGGAATGTCAAAGGTCACTCATGCAAACATGCAAAGAACAGTCCAGAGGCAACTCCCTCATTCTAGATCATCTTTTTTTTCCTGTCAAACACGCTCGTAATTTAATCGAGGTCAGTAACGAACGGTATAAAAATAAACATGTCAAAATGACACTTGAGCAGAATGAGATTGTTATTTTGAGAAAGCAAGCGGTTGTCATGACGACGTATGTCTTTTAGGCTATACGCCAAAAGCTAGAAGAAAGTTCCGCTTGTAATGTTTCTTGTCAACGAGCTGCTCTGAAATATTAGAGTGGAGAGGCGAAGAGCTTGACAAGAAGTGTTTGGGGAGAGAAACTGGCATCAACACTCAACGCTGTTTTAATTAAATGGAATAAACTTCAGGCTATGCGAACGATACAGATACAAGGAGTCTTTTCAAAACGAAAATGATATTACCAGTGCTTATGAGACCAAGATTATTATTACATTGATTTACACAGTAATCTGAATATAACAATGGTATAATTCACAGACTGGTGGTTCAATTCTGGCCTTTTCTTTACCTTTGGGTGTGCAGACACTCTGCGCTTCTACCCCGCACTGATCTGTGTATCAAGATGACCTCACTGCAATTACCATGGAGATGGAGGACACATAAGAAAATTAACAAAACAAAACAAAAAACAAGCAAACATAAAAGAAAGAATGCGCACCAGTAAGTGAGTTAGAAGAGGAAGGGTAACAACCTTTAAAGCCAGAACAATACACAAAGGTTAAAAAGACGTGTCTTCCTGTACGATCATCTCTGTCCATTCAAACCCTTCAGTGATGCTCAATCCTTTCAAAAACAAACCTTCCATGAATCACTGGTGGTTTGGCTCTAACCCACCTTCTGAAAATGGTGTAAGGCCTTTGTAGGTTAGTAAGTCTCGAAAACGTAATTTCTCTTTCCAAAAACTCATTTTAAAGGCATTCCAGAAACAGTACTTTTATGGAAGAAAATGAAGGCACATGGAAGTGATTATTCTTTTAGCACACACTAAGGCACACTTGTTCACACTTGCTTGGGCCCACAAATTTCTATTTACCTGTCATCTACGTATTCTCTCTCTTGCACACGGGCACGGTCGTGGTTGCGTGTTGGGGAACGGGATCGCCGGCTGTGCTGGACCTCATCCAGACTCCTAAGAGAGAAAACAGGGTTTAACGCAGGTTACAATTATTTGATAAATGATAAATCCTAAAAATAGCTAGGGACATACACTCTTAAAAAATAAAGGTGCTTCAAAAGGTTCTTCACAGCGATGCCATAGAAGAACCATTTTTGGTTCCAAAAAGAACCATTCAGTCAAAGGTTCTTTAAAGAACCATTTCTTTCTTAACTTTTTATAATCTGAAGAACCTTCTTTCGCCACAAAGAACCTTTTGTGAAACAGAAAGGTTCTTCAGATGTTAAAGGTTCTTTATGGAACCATTTAGACAAAAAGGTTCTTCTATGGCATCGTGAAGCACCTTTATTTTTAAGAGTGTACCTCTGTGCAGGGACGTTGGCTGGGCGGGACCGTCCCCTGCTCTCTTCATCTCTGTGTGGGGACACGGACCGTGAGCGATACGGAGTTGGCCTCTGCTGATCTGGAACCTCTAATGTTGTCGCCCGGTCTCGGCCTCTGTCTCTGTCTCGGTCCCGTTCTCTTTCTCTTTCTCTTGATCGGTTTTCTGTAGCTGTGATGACACAAAGACAAAAAAAAAAAGTAAAAATTTTTTTTAGAAAAGCCTGTCTGGAAAATTCTGATTTTGCTTTTTGCAGTCATTGGTCTTGGCAAATCACATTCCCCACGTTAGAACCCATCCAAAAAATAAAAGAATTGACATAATGTGTTAGACCATTTTTAACAAAACATGCCAGACAATTAAAATACCTTGTTCATTCTCCTTATATCTATTTTTGAACGATGTGTGCTTTTAACAGTGGGAATCTCCATTTGAGTCCTACAGATATATATGTACACACACTACTAGTCAAATCGAAAATTAAAAATATATTTATTTATTTTTCTATTTTTGGTTACTTAAAAAAAAAATTATACAATGACATTTTTTAGGTATTTTTTACAACAAAGCGGAACATAACAGACCAATATTGGCTTAGTGACAAAAAATTTATTCAATATTTTAAAAAAAATGTACTTCCTCATTAAATAGCAAAGCAATGAAAACTGAAAGAATATATGGAGTTTTTTTTCTTTTTTCAACAGAAATAGTTTTTCACACCAGTTTTTCCAATAAAACGACAGAATATAACTTCACTGCTAAAATCATACTAATAATATTTAGATTTTTTTTAAATCAAAATGAATAATTAAAAAAACTGTAAATGTAACATTTTAAAAAATTCAAAGGTGGCCATGAGAAGAAAAAAAAACACTGCCCTATAAGACCATATCCACTATTTTTACAATCACAGTATGCTTATGTGGTTTGGAGAATGAAGTCAAGGTATGTCACAAAGGCATTGTACCACAAAGACGTGTCATTTTCTAACTTCTAACATGCAGAGGCAAATTAAAATGTGTAGCACCACCGAGAGGAAGCAGTCCTCCTGTTTACTAATTCGTTTTCCTCATTTTCCCACTGTGATCATGCATATGTGATAGAGTGCATAATGCTGCAAGTCTAAACTACTAACTATACTACAGAGAAAAGCACTGGAGACAGAACACAATTTAGATAGTTAGTGTCTCCCCCAAATAGAAGAAGCACCACTTCATATTCATTTTATGCACTTAATAGTACCAGAATAGTTAGTTTATTAGTATGGGATGAATGAAACATGCCAGCTGTGTAATGATGGTGATCGGTGAATTGTCTCCAGCACAACAGCGGTGACTTCCAAAGGAAGGGAAGGCCTGCCATTGGTTGCTTCTCTCTTTTGGGGTACTCTAATGCACAAAGTACAGAGAAGTGCCAAGGTTGGCATTGCCTTGGCCCCTCCCACCCACCTGTGGCGACTATGCCAATACCATCATCATAATCAGTTTCTGTAATACGCTGCGAGCCTGCACAGACAGATATACACACAGGGATAGATGTACAGACAGACGCGGAGATACAGACGCAAACAAATGCACACAAAGCACTGTTGGAATAATCCATAGTTAGGCAAGCAAAGGTATACAGAAATAACCTAGCATACTAAAATATGTCTTGTGGACACACTGTACCCATGGGCCACACTCCTACACACTAACTCACAGGCAGCACGGTTCAAAAACATACCTCCTCATGAACGTACAGACATGAAAAACTCGAGACAATGGCAAAAATATTGATACTGGATGAATTTCAGGACCTTGACCTAAAAGATATGTTGATGTTTAACTAATGTTTGATGATTGTCTTTCACCTACTTATATATAGTTCAGTAATTGTGAAATTATGATCATTTGTCTGACTTGATTTTACATTTTAGAAAGTGAAGGCAAAATTTTAATCGAACTGCCCACGTCCTCTTCAGCTTATGGTAAATCTTGTGAAACACTGAGGGGGCGAATTCACTAAACGATTGTGCCACACAACTGAGCAGCATTTCAATGCAAAACTCTGCATCTTATTCATATACCGCTCACATTTAAGCAAAATGTACACTACTGTTCAAACGTTTGGGATCAGTAAGATTTTTTTTTTTCTTAATGAATACTTTTATTTATCAAGCATTTTTCTATTCATCAAAGAATCCTAAAAAATGTATCCAGGTTTCCACAAAATTTCAACATTGTTTTTAACTTTGATAATAATAAGAAATGTTTCTTGAGCACCAAATCTGTATATTAGAATGATTTCTGAAGGATCATATGGCCCTGGAGAGTGGAGACTGGAGTACTGACTGCTGAAAATTCAGCTTTGCCAACACTTAAATAAACTACATTTTAAAATACATTAAAATTGAAAATAGCAATTTTAAATTGTAATAATATTGCACAATATTACTTTTTTTTACTTTATTTTTGATAAGAAAAATGCAGCCTTTGTGGGCATAAAAGATTTCTTTCAAAAACACCCCAAATTTTTGAATAATACTGTATATAGCTTATACAGTGCTGCACTATGCATATTTAAATTTAGCCACCTACTTTCTATGCAGATGAGGCTAATTAACTATTACCGCCCATGAACAATTGATGGTACAAAAATGAGTGTACATTTCCTATTTGATCACGGTGGCCGTAATTTATCAAATTATGATCAAGGGGTGATGGAAGAGTATGGTGGTCGAGAGAGCTCAGCGCGCTGCGAATGAAAAAAACACATGCAAATAGAAAAAACATCAGCAAATTAAAAAAAACATCTTCATCGGTTTGACAACACATACGCTGCAAAGACTCACAACACAAACCAAATACAGAAAAGCGATGCAAATGGCACAGACCACAACGTAAATGTTTCAAGGGGACCCCAACAACCCTTACGAAAATTAACCATGGTTTTATTATAGTAAAAGTGTAGTAATGATGTTTTTGGCATTTACAATTTTACCATTACATTTGTGTAACAACACAAATACCATGGTTAAACTGTGGTTAGTGTAATTTGTGATTACCATGGTTTAACTATAGAAACCATGTTTTTTTAAATAGTAAAACCATTCGTAAGGGAAGTTGTAAAAGTAAGTTAGCTAGCTTACATAACGTTTCACAGTTACAGTAGGCTAATTGTATATTTCTTCAGCTTATTTAGGCTAATAATATAGATCCTAGGGTATCATATAATCAGGATGTTAAAACAAATAAAAATCTCACCTTTCAGAGTAGACACTGAAGAGTGTCCCAGCCAGGTTCGTCACTTGTTGTGGTTCCCTTATACTTTTCCGATGTGGTCTGTGCATATTTGCTGCACGTTTCTGTATTTGCTGCTCGTTTCTGTATTTGATTGTGTTGCAAGTTTTTGCAGTGAGTTTCTTTATTTGATCGTGTTGTGAGTATTTGCAGCGCATGTGTTGTCAAACTGATGAAGATGCTTTCTTAAATTGCTGGTGTTTTTTCTATTTGCATGTGTTTTTTTTTCATTTGCAGCGTGCTGAGCTCTCTCGGCCACCGTAGACGAGTGTTATAATTGGACACATATCCAGTTATCAGGTGCTGATAGCTCGCAGCGCTTGCAAATAAACAGCAGGATTGACAGATGAAATTAAAATCATTCTTACTAAATTCCTCCCTATGAGAGAAAATGCACTTAAACACAAAGTGATTCTGTGTGTTCAACCTTTTCAGATCACATCCCCACCAGTGAGGCCTTCCACTTACGCTGCAGCTTTTTGGTGGGTGTTTCAGTGTGTCCGTGTCTGCGGGGCAGGTATGGCGACGGGTGTGGCAGTGGGATGGAAGAGACGTCATGTGTCTGCAGCTTGTACCAGTGAGGCTTATCATCCAACAGGGCAGTCTCCAGCTCGATTAGGATCTAGGTTTAAAGACAGGAGAAACCGCAGACAATCAGGTGTGATACTGTACGAATGTTTTCACAGAGCAATTCATGTTGTGAATAAATGGACAAAGTTTACATATGCTTCATACTTCTCCCAGAAAGTCACTCTCCTCATCTTGTATTCTGGGTTGGTCCCACACAGTAATCTCCAGCATGTGTTCTCTGAAATCCCGGCGATGGACATGAGAGTACACAAATGTCTGGTTCCACTTGGGCTCCAGACTTTTCTTCACTGTCTTCGTCCTTCTCTTGCTCTTATCACTAAAGTAAAACAAATATACACATAAAACATTACAACGAGAACATTAAAACTTGATGCACATATAAGCAATGATCAGAAACAAAAAAAAATCATACATTTATTGGAAAATTTGTTTGATCTACACTATCGTTCAAAAGTTGCAGGTCAGTAAGATTTTTTAAAATGGTTTTCTTTAAAAAGATTTTTTTAAATATATACTGTGTATATATTTTTAAAGAAGTCTCACCAATGAAGCATTTATTTGATCAGATACACAGTAAAAACAGTAATATACTGAAATATTATTGCAATGCAAAATATAAATTGCTAAAAATATATCTTGCTATTTAAACATTTTAAAATGTGATTTTTTTTTCACATATGATGGTGAAGCTGAATTTTCAGTAGTCCTTACTCCAGTGTCACATGATCCTTAATAAATCATTCTACACTCTGATTTTATGCTCAAGAAACACTTCTTATTATATTATTAAAGTAAGCACTTGTGCAGCTTCGAAACTGTGATACATTTTTTCAGGATTTTTTTGATGAATAGAAAGTTCAAAAGAACAGCATTTATTTGATCAATTTAATGCAATTTAAATCAATTTAATCCTTGCTGAATAAAAGCATTAATTTCTTTTAAAAAATCTTACTGATCACAAACTTTTGAACGGTAGTGTATAGGTTTGTCACAATAAAAAAATGTCTGACAATACTGAATTTCTTGACACTAAAACTGACACCACAGGAAAAATCTAACATACCTTCTATCAGGCAGGAAGTACATTTTGACATAGGGGTTTCTGGGTCGTCCACCCGATCTGGGTGGCAGGTCTATAGCCTGCAATACGTTCACTATCAGCTGATGGTCGACCTTATCGTTCCACATTTTCACCTGCAAGACATAAATACATAAACAGCTAATAAACAAAGACTCTAAGCACAACATTGTGAATGTACATACTTCGGTATGTACTGACCGACAGCTGTCCAGGCAGTAGCTGAGGGGCATCTCTAAGACCACTTGGGCTGGAAGGGGACAAGACAGATATAGAGGGTCTTTCCATCTTCTGTGATTCGAAGGAACTTGAACCTGCTGCAGAGGGACAAGAACAAACAAGTGTTGAAAACATCAGAGTAATGTTTGCATATAAAAAAAAAGTATTTAAGAGTTCACATTTGATTCATGATTCATTTGATTCAGTACATACTAGATTCTAACGGAGGGTGTGATGTTTCTGGTATTCGTGGTGTATCACTGAAACAAAACGATCACAAATCCATACATTACTATTCAAAAGTCTGGGTCGTAAGATGTTTATAAAAGAAGTCTCTTATGCTCATTAAGGCTGCATTTATTTACATAAAATACAGTAAAAAGTAATGATATGTGACCCTGTCTGTGAAATCCAGGCTAAAGTCTCAAAATCTAATTATGAGATAACAAGCATCAAAGTTTGATTTCAACCATTAATTTCACTATGTTTCAATCTTTGACATGGCCTTACTCCGTCAATATTAAAGATATAAAGGTTATATTTTCACAGAATGTTTTACATCTTTATGAAGGATGATTTTATGTAGAAAACAGTAAATCAGGAAAAAAAATGACTTTAGCTGGGTTTTCACAGGCAGGGTCACATATCATAAATATTATATATTTGAAAATAACTGTTTCTATTTTTACATGTTTTAAAAGGTAATTTATTCCTTTGATGGAAAAGTTACATTTTCAGCAGCTATTACTCCAGTTATCAGTGTCACATTATTCTGCAGAAATCATTGTAATACTGATTTAGTGCTCAAGAAATATTTCGTAGTATTATTCATGTTGAAAACAGATCTGCTGCTTAATATTTTCTGTGGGAACCATTATGCACTTTTTTTCAGGATTCTTTGAAGAATATAAAGTTCAAAAGAACAGCATTTATTTGAAATAGTATTAGTATTTAGTAGAATTTGTAATATTTTACCGTCTCGGTTACGTATGGTAACCCTCGTTCCCTGAAGGAGGGAACGGAGACGTCACGTCGGATGACCGACGAAATTGGGATCTCGCTTAGAGAGACCAATCTACTTCGAGTGTAAACTAAACGCGTTATATCCACTTTTGATCAATTTAATGTATCCTTGCTGAATAAAAGTATTAATTTCTTTTTCAAAAAAATTTTTTTTTAACTGACTCTAAACTTTTGAATGGTAGTGTATTTAGGCATTTAAGCCACATTTAATGTTTGAATATTTTTGTATTATATAACAAAATATCATATATAGTGTCATTTATTTTGATGAAATATAGCACAAACATGCATTTGAAGTTTGTTAGGTACTAAATGATAAAATGTTAGATAAATTGCTCAAAATATATTTTTGACGAGTTTGTTTTCAGAAAAGCTCCAGCATCATTTGTTTAGCAAACATTTTAAGTGCAATTTAGGTGTCCAAATATT
Source organism: Sinocyclocheilus rhinocerous (assembly GCF_001515625.1). Taxonomy (NCBI): domain Eukaryota; kingdom Metazoa; phylum Chordata; class Actinopteri; order Cypriniformes; family Cyprinidae; genus Sinocyclocheilus; species Sinocyclocheilus rhinocerous. The sequence continues at coordinate 780,193 of NW_015653483.1, forward strand.
CTGTATACACTGTATACAAACATCATCAGCCAGAGGTTACAGAATTAAGGTGTGCATCACAAGCTCTTTATAAGGGCTTTAGGGACATGAGACATCAAAATGATGAGAGAATTCAGAGATGAGGTCCAAAAAAAATCACATCATCTCCTAGACTGTGTTTTACTTGCAGCTAAGATTTATACACACTTTGCAAGTGTTTGGAGAAAAATCAATGAATGAAACTTTTTAAAGAGGTGGGAGGACAGAGCAATGAGTATAATGGCTTACAGTGAAAACACAATACAGACAAAGTTAAACATCTATTGCACAGCTATTCAACTCCACTCCAAACACTCGTTTAAAGGGTTAGTTCACCCAAAAAAAAAAATTCAGTCATTAATTACTCACCCTCATGTCGTTTCAAACCCGTAAGACCTTCGTTCATCTTCGAAACACAAATTAAGATATTTTTGATGGAATCTGCAGAGCTGTCTGACCCTGAACCTCGTAGCTTCGTATAATTGCAGATGAACCACTGATGTCACATGGATTATTTTACAGATCTCCTTGCTACGTCTCTGGACTTTTCAACAACATTTCAGTTGTGTTGCTGTCTATGCAGGGTCAGACAGCTCTCAGATTCCATCAAAAATATCTTCATTTGTGTTCCGAAGATGAACGAAGGTCTTATGGGTTTGAAACGACATGAGGGTGAGTAATTAATGACAGAATTTTCATTTTTGGGTGAACTAACCCTTTAATAATTGGCCCAACTAGAATAAATTCTTAAAGGGGTCATGAAATGGAGAATCAAAATGTTCTTGATATTTGGACATATAAGAGGTTACTTTACAATAAAACAAATTCAATTTTCAAAACTAATTCCCCATTTTAAAATATGATTTTTTTTTACCCCTCTAAAACAGCAGGGTTTGAAATCGGGACAATCGTGATGTCACATCATGATACTGCTGTTAGGTAAAGAAAGACCTTTTTGATGCAAAAAGCTTTGCAAACTTTATAAACTAACCTCAAGAAACAGAATATAAAAATAGAAGTAACCAATTGTATCTAAATTACGATTGTTTTTGATGACAAAACCATACTAAGATTATAAGCGCACCGCAAGAAACTTTATAAAATAACTTACAAAATGCATTTAATAACCCCTTTAAAAATAGTTTGAGTGCTTTGCCGTTAGTCAGATACCCATTAAGGTGTGTGATGGACGACTTACCCTATTGGCCTTGATACTACTAATTCAACTTGTGGTTCTGTTTGGGAATTCAAGATGATATTGTAAACTTCTTTCTTGGTTAATCCTGGTAATGATTTACCATTCCACTGAAGCACCTCATCACCTACAAACAGCCAAAATGTGTTGTCACACTAAATTCCACCATTAATTTCTTAAAATAGATATTTTACTGATTAAACATTTTCAAAATATCTGAGGACTAAATGCATTATTAAATTCAATTAAGTTAAGACTGTCAATTAAGTGTGCAGTAGCAGTAGTAATTTAAGAAGTAATTTAAGCTTGAAATATAACCATGTTTTCAAAACAGAATGCAGACAATATGCAAACAATACACTGACTTCTAAACTTTTGTGGTCTATGTTTACTCATTTGTCACAATAATGAATCATCTTCATTTGCGGTCTTTTCTTTACAAATACTGGTATATGCCAGTGGTTCTCAATCTGACTCCAAGGCCCCCCATTGCCCACAACATTATTCAAGGGCTCCTAGTTTCTGTACAGAAGAAAATAACTTTCAGGTTTTTCACTCTTTTTAAACAATGCTTTTTCATGACTCTTCCAGTCGTTTGCGATTTCCTGGATAAGGATTTTTACAAATATTTTTACTCACAATTTCTACCTGATCAAATATTTTAGAGCTTGGCAGATGTGCACAATGTATATTATTTATAAAAAAATATCCAAGGCGTTTTAAGATTTTATTAATTTACATGACTGAATTTAAATCAGTTTTAAAATTCTCATATATCCAGATTTTCCAAGACTTTCAAAGAAAACAAAGAGATGTTAAAGGGTTAGTTCACCCAAAAATGAAATTAGGCTGCGTTTTACTCACCCCCGAGGCATCCTAAGTGTATATGACTTTCTTCTTTTAGACGAATCCAGTCGGAGCTATATTAAAAATTGTCTTTGATCTTTTAAGCTGTTTAATGCCACTCAGCGGGTGTTGCATTGCTTCAGTCCAAAAGTTCAATAAAAATCGCCCATCCATAAAAAAAAGTGTCTCACACGGCTCCGGGGGGTGAACAAAGGCCTTCTGTAGCGAATAGATGCGTTTTTGTAAGAAAAATATCCATATTCAAAATGTAATAATCACTTGAATCCAGCTCGTCTGAAAGAAGAAAGTCATATACACCTAGGATGACTTGAG